>NC_090931.1:768787367-769092594 GCF_040938575.1 Ambystoma mexicanum
AACCTATTGAAAGGAGCTGCATCTGACAGCCCACATTGCCAGTCCATGAGAAATATAGCCCATCCACAACCAGAACTGCCAGGCAATGGCAAGAGGCCAAGGAAATGGTTAACACACTGCATTGCATTTTTTTCAGCAAGCATATATAGGTGTTGGTGATGGGCAGTGGGTGGATATGGGTGTTGCGGATGGAAGAGGTGGATGGGTATGACCTGGAGGATGGGGAGGTGGATGCGTATGGGAGTTGGGGGGAGGTTGGTGAGTATGAGTGTTGGGGATGAATGTTTTGACACTGCACTAATAAATACTTAACTGAAGCAAGGCTACAACACTCCTTTTTGTGTGACTGTGATATATGCTAGACGTGGCTACATACAAAGGTGAGCAGCATGACGCAGGTGATTATCAATGTGTTCAGAAATAATTGTAACTGTATTCTTGCTGCTCCAGACAACCACCTCGTCCTTCCTCCTGCTCACTGTGTGGTAGCACTGAACCTGCTGGTATTGAGTCATCTTCTGGGGGAGGCATTTCCTCATCAGGGCGATGGAGACCTTTTGCCTGTGGCAGATGTTGTCCAGCTGGTACAGGCAAGAAAAATGTGTCCAACCTTATCCGGCCTGTACATCAAGGCCCTTCCGGTCCTGTGTAGACATGGAAAAATGGCCCTTCAGTAGCCCAAAAGTCTGCTCTATGCACAGCCTGGTCCTAATGTGTGCCTCATTGTAGGCCACCTCCTGTGGCATATGTGGATTGCACACAGGTGTCATTAGCCATGGTAGCTGGGGTTTTCCAGAGTCACCTACAAGGGCAAAGCTCACTGGTCTAAATCACAGTGAATTGTGGAATTGTTGCCTTTTCTAAGTACATATTGATGGACACTCTGTGCATGCATGTTCCATGTATTGTCCTAAAACATGATTGACCATCCCAGTTAGTGGATGTCAAGCCATTCACAAAGAAGGAACATATGCGTTGGCGTGTTACATCTTGCATACACCTCACAACCAGCAGTCAGCACTCTCATGGTCTATGGTTGGCAATGCAGTGTGCATGTGGCCTGTGGTGGGCCTCTGCATTGCAATTATAAATGTATTCTGATGCGTGATTTGTTATTCCTTTGCATGTTTGTGGTGTCTGCATTTGTTCCATTATGGCTTCACATACATCATTAACAGATTACATGGCATTGCTTTCTGCCAGTGTTGAATTGTCTATGTGAAGTGGTGAGCTGTGACATTCAATGTGTAGGTATGTGTCCCCTTGCTTTGTGGTTCCTGCAGTCCTCGGTGTGTGTATTGCTTGCTTGGTGGGGCAAAATGCATTGCCGACATACTACTGGATTGTCCTGTATGTCCTAGTCCTGTGGGTTGGTGGTTGTCATGTGCAGGGTAAGAGGGCACATCCTGCATGTACAAGAACTTGACAGAGCTGCACTGATCAGTTGTTGTAATGTCACCCCCCTTTTCACATAGCATTTCACTAGTAGTGCATGGTCAGTTTGAGTGATTGCACTTATACTCACCCAGCATCCATGTCCTTTGGCTGTCTCTCCATGTATGCCGGCAGAGTGCTATTCTGCAGGACCATAGCATTGTGTGTGGAACCAGGGAAGCAGGCACACAAGTCTGTGAACATGAGGTCTGCATCAAAGGTGACGTGTACATTCATAGAGTGTATGTCTGGGAGGCAACCAGCGCCAAATGGGTGTAGTCCAGAACAGCAATTACACTGGGCAGGTTGGCTGCTGCATAAAAAATGTGTCTTTGTGGCATTTTGTTGTGCTGTGGTGGTGAGCAGGGAGATGTGTTGGGAGGTATGGCACATAAGTGCTTTCAGCACCTGCACAAGCACATATGAAAATGTGGCCTGCACCACACGAGGCAGCATTCCCACACTGTGATGGTAGGTGCCATTTGCAAGGGAATATAGGACAGATACAAGCTTCAGCAGCGAGGGTAAGGCAGTTCTGATGTTAATCTAACACTTTATGTCGTCATGGATCAGGTAAAGTAGCTCTACAATGTATAGGGTAGGGTAATCAGCTGGATTTTAGTTAATGTCCAGGGTGAGGGCCTGAACTAGGGAATGTGCCCTCGGCTTGCATGGTGTCTTATTCTCCTGCTCTCTGCACCATGTGCCATGTGCTTCTTTTCTTGCCTCTCCAGCTCAGTGTGGAGCAGGAGGCATTGCATGTTCGAGTTCGCAAGAGCACAGTGTGTTTGGTCAGGTTCAGGTCCTTTGTAGTAGTCTTTCAGAGTGGATCAGGTGCACCTGTGACTTGTTTTCCATCACCTGTATGCATTTACCTCTACCTTTTAAGTAGAGGTAACTGAACTGTATTTTTAGCAGAATTACCACCCATTTTCAGCAGTATTTTGGCCATATTTCGCCTTGTGATACAGTGGAAATACCATCTTCACTCTTGGCAGTAATTATGTGAGCAGAATTAGTGCTGAGGCCAATTCCATCAGATGTTGGTGTTAATTTCACCAAGGCTAATTCTGCCAGCAGAATTAGAGCAAACTCCTCAATCAGCAGTGAAATAAAAGTGGCAGTAAATCTGTTATCATCCCTTTTAATGTATACCACCAGAATCATGACGAGCCCCTATATGTAAAATTTAGGAAGGGGGTTTGTTAATTTAGCCATTTGCAGAAATCACCCACTTCTGGCTAATTTCCATTGAAAATCACAAACACATCATCGAAATATCTTCACCACACCTCTAATTTGCTTTTGAAGGGGTTTGTGTTTGAATATATGTATATTTCCTCAAAGTCTGCCACATACAAATTGGTGGAACTGGGTGCAAAAATAGTTCCCATTGCAGTTCCCTATATTTGAGCTTGCGTTGCAGAACTTTTTGATCATATCTCCATGGGATATC
Source organism: Ambystoma mexicanum (assembly GCF_040938575.1). Lineage (NCBI taxonomy): Eukaryota > Metazoa > Chordata > Amphibia > Caudata > Ambystomatidae > Ambystoma > Ambystoma mexicanum. The sequence goes on from NC_090931.1 coordinate 768,790,258, forward strand.
CTTTAAATGTTGTGGAGATACCCTTTTATTGCTTTAGTACTTTTGGTAGTTCTTTTTAACCTTTCAAATCTATTGGACAATACATGTTCAGATGTGGGTTGAATAAATGCCCAAAATCCCTATTTTAATGTATTCTCATATGGATGATTTTTAAAGTCACCCCTGCTGCGGTCATATTGGGGTAGATTCAGTTGATGAGTGTCCTAGACAGTGTTAGAATAACATAATAATTAGGAGTATTTCTCTGATGTTATTCCACCCCATTTAGATAGGCGGCACACCACTGCCATCTAGGAAAAGCAAAAATCACCAGGGATAACATACTTCTTTGTGAGGGACCACATTAGGAATTATTTGCACTAAAACATTTTTTGAAAAACATTAAAAAGGTTTGCCAACTTTTGTGTTGTATGTGATATTTTCCAGTAGGGAGACTCATTCCTTGACTATAGATATGTTCCTTTTTTATTTTGGTCCAACACTGATAACCTTGCAACATCACACTGATATTCTTGCAACATCACATTGGTAAGTGTTTACTAGAGGTAATTCCACTTTCTTTTAATTGCTACACATTTGTTTGAATTGATTAGTTGTAAAAATGGTCATATTATATTTTACAGATGGCTAACCTTGTTTAAATGGCTGGAACATGTTTTGTGCCCAGTTCTGTGTTTTCACAAGGCCAACAATGTATCTGTGAAAAATCCAGTTTCAAAGATCAACACTTACACACAATCTAACCATTCCATGTTGCAGCCATGCATGTAGCAACTGCATGTAGCAAAATCAACAATGTTAAACCCCATTTAAATGCATCAAAAGGGATTCCTAAAAAACGGGGGTGAATGTGGTAAAGTAACTCAAAACGTTTTCTTGTCAAAAATGTGATGTTTTTAATGCTGTTACTTTCAAAGTTTTTGTGTCTTAAATATTACAACGATTGTAATGATGGTAACACATAATTTGGTACATGTTTAATGCATAAACTATGGCATACCTGTATCCTCTTTCTAATACACTGTACCAAACATTGACTATCTATTAATAACTACCACTGGCACATACTGCCGCCTCCTACTTACAATTTGCTCCCATTCTGATGTATTTTTAAACTTCTGGATAAATGAGTCATTCCTACCTCCCAAAGAGGTAGACATGTCTGATGCACAGTAACTGATAACTAACAACTTGGCTCCATTATTAAACATTGCAATTAACAAATGTCCAAGAGCAAAAATAATTTGCGGGGTCATACAATGCACCCACCTTTTTTTGTAATACTACAATGTCATTTTGATCATTCATATCTAGTGTGTGGTAAATCATTCTTATGCATTATTCTAAATTGAGTTTGGGATTCATATTGAACCTTTACATCCTTTATGGATTTCTTGGTGTACGCTAGCCAAACTTGATGCTGGAATTCTGACCACTATTAAACGGTAGTTTTCCATAATGGCTGCCTTTATTCAGACAGATGCCCTGAATGTTCGGTGCCAGCCGCTCGCCACTCCGTCCCTCCCTGCTTCCCTCTGGTCTAATTTCTCTCCTGCTGATTCCTGTTTCTACCTGTCGGCTAATCACTACATGATGGGTGCAGGATGGTGTCTCCATGGCAACACAGCTTAGCACACAAACTCCACAGCCTTTTAGTTTTGCTTTTTGGGGTATTGCGAGCAGTAAGACCTCCAGCCCGTCACAGGAGCTAAAGATATTTGAAATCTTGCGGAGTAAATGCAGAGTGAGAATTCTATCCATTAGGTGACCCTCAACTCTCCTTATTGCCAATCACTTTCCTCCAGGTCATTTAGTTTTGCCATCTGGGTACCTAACGACCAGTATTCCCACCCACTGTGCTCATTCGATTTCATCACTAATCGTATGCCTTGCACCTCCAGGATGTTTAAATATATTTCATTTATTTTACAAAGCATCTGTCCAAATGTCTGGGATACATATTTGAATAACTACTAGTGCATCTTAAATCCATACTTGAGCCATACACTGATGTTTAGAAGGTTCGTGTTACTGCAGTCAGTGTAATCTCAAGACATCTTATCTTGTTACAAGAGCTATTGTATTTTGTGTGCTTTGTCTTTAATGCTGGATGATGTTATTCTTGTTTCAATAGCGATTCATGCAATCCGGGATCTGCCATGTACCTCCAAAAAAGTGTATTTTGCAGAACACAAAACCATAGATTTTCCTGTAGATTTTTAGTCCATACATCGTGTTACTCATATTGTACTAAGGTATTTGCTGCAAGACCTTTCTGAGTTCATAATCTATTTTTGTGTTTAGAATTATCATCGGCTTGCTACCTATTTATCATGTAATGTACTAGCTATTTGCTGCAAACACACTGCCAATTTCTGGTTCATATTTGGGCCTGCAATTGTGATCCTCAAAGGTTAAAAATAAAAGACTTCTCTTCACAGGGTGAAGGGCCCGCTCTCAATGGTGCACTGTCCTGAGGCATAATGCAACTGTTGTTGGAGTAGTGTGAAATAGTGCCTACTGGATATCACAGTTCAACCGCTACAGAGCAGGCTTTTCCACCGTAGAGCAGCATATCTTGCAAACAAGGGGCCTGATTCATGGAACGTTTTCCTATGGGATTGCACCATTTTAAAACACTTCCATGAATCAGGCCCACGATCTTTTCAAGCGTTAGAATTCTATTATGTTTTCCTTTTTTCACTGTGCATATGGTTATATTCAACAATAAACCTTACACAAACATGATATTAAAATGAATACAGAAGAAAAATAAATAAATACAAAACATTAAAAAGGAAACATTTACAATTCTTAAATTGAACCAAGGACATTCCTAAAAAAAATACTTTGGGGTAATAAGGAGACTTTATTCCCCTTCTCCCTCAATTTTTCTTAGAATTCTTCACTTCTCCAAGACAGCATCCCCTTCACATTCAGGTAGTCTGAATGAGAAATTACAACCATCATCACAATCAGGCAATCTGCAATACTTCTGTATGTCACTCGGTTCGATTCCACCATCATGAAAGGTAGGAACAGTTGAAGACTAATGGGTGTTGTGCCCAGTCCCTAGCAACTGGCACAGTAAATGTAACACAATGACTAATGCTTGTATCACTTTGTTTCTTGCAATCATGAATTCTACTCCAAAACCTACACCAACTATAATGGAAGCAGGTAATGCTGGTTTTCAATGTGTTCTAAACATTTACAAATTTACAGTAGAACTATATTAATCCAATTCTATTGTTTGAAACATATGTGTTGCAGAACAAGTTAAATAAATTACCAAAACAAACATCCAGTTTCAAAATGCACAATACTGACAGCGAATAAACGTGACATAGAGGGTCCAAGATAGACAGTTGTTAGTGATCTGTGTCAAATGTAAGAGACGTCACTATAGCGTGCGAAATAACCTTTTTGAAAATGTGTTAATGTCAGACAAAAGAGCGAACTATGTATAATGTGTACTTGATACTTGGTTTTGCATCCTCCTTTACCCATCCTCCCCACCAGACCCTACAATCCCTCCACTACCACATAATAATGTAATTTTGCATATTTGTAGCAGACTTTTTTGTTTGAAGCAAATACCGCCCCCCCCACCATCCCCGGGTAACGTTTCCTTTGTAGATCACCTATTTCTCATATATTTTGTTTTGTCTTGTTTTGTCCCAGGCCTATGTCCAACTTTGTTCACACCCTCATAAATTGGCTCACCACTTGCTCCCATGTTTGTGTTATTGTACAGGCAGACATCCGGTCAATGCCTCTGCCATTTGAAAATGTGCTATTGTAAGTCATTTCTGATTAAAATGGACATCCCTGTTCTTCAAATAAATAAAAATACAAATCACATGGATCCAATCTTTGCTGGGACACACCTGGCAGACGAGGTGCGAATGGTTGATCAAAACCCATTTCGCTCTCTCGTCCCTCAGAACATTACTATGTGCTCCCAGAAAACACAGCCAGTTCCCCACAACAATCCGAGGCATATTTCTTCCTCCCTTTGAAAAAAAAAAAAATCCCCAAAAGAATAACTTTACATATCCCGCCCTCGGTCCGTACCAGGAGTTATGAGCCTTTAACATAGTTGTCAGGGCACATAGCTCCCAGATCTATAAACCTTAATCATGAGTGTTTTCATTAGGCATTCTGCTAAATATAAGAATCAGCATAGCTCGTAAAACTGTTAGTTCAGAACACTATATCCCAAGGTGACTGAGAAGCATAAATCCCACAAGCCCATTCCCTGTGTCCGGCTAGGTATATTTTTGTACTAAACCACTTGTTATTGTAGCTTTATAGAACCCACCCTTGGGCCTTACTGGGTTTAAGGCTCCCAAAAACCTTATTAATCAACATCGCTGACTTCAGGCCTTTAACTCTATTTTCGGGATTCATGACTTCCTCCAGCAGGACCATTAGGCATAATCGATGAGTCTTGTATGACATGATATACCCCAGTAACAATGAACGACGTGTATCACTTTCCTGGAAAGTAGAATGGAACAACTGAAGGAGTAACATCAGCAGTTAGTGAGCTCTTCATTTCACCAACATCCTCACAAACACTTGTCCTCCTTGGTCATAGTAATTCTAAATTAAAAAAACACTTTAGTTAAGTGATTTCAGTTTTGAAGGTAAAGGTGAAATGTTAGCAGGGAGTTTTAAGCATGGGCTTAATTATATGTAGCATGGACACACCGGCATGCATAAGGGGGCATGGGAGTTAAGTGTCCCCGCCAGCGACATGCACTAGGCATGCCTACTGCCAGAGGGTAGCCTGTTAGTTCCGTAAGAGCACATTCCATTTTTTAAGGCAATTTAAGAGCTTGAAGGTGACTTTAGTATGAGCCATTTTACACAAGCGTGTTATGTGGGTGGAATGGAATACATTGCGGAGGAATAGGACGAAATGTCCAGAAAAAAATTACCGACCCCACCAAAAGACCTAAAACATACACCACAAAAAGTTCTAACTACCAAAAGTTTGAACTTTTTGTGGTATGTGTTTAGGTGTTTTGGTGGGGTCGGAGTTAATTTTTTTTTTTTAACAGCTGCAGGGGTCTTGGGGGGGGGGGTGTGGGGGGCAAATCCCTGCTCACTACAGTGATAGAGGGTTGCGGGGGACACCCCTGCAACTATCCCAACAGAACAACAAAACAAAACAAAAAAGAGGGCTGCAGGGGTGGAACCCGCAACATCCCACTCACTATACTACACAGTATAGTGAGCAGGGGTTGCAGGGGACACCCCTGCATGTTCGGACGGGAAATGTACGAACATTTTGTATTCGTGCATTTCGTATGCAAACATTTCCGTCGTGGCAAAATCAGCCGTGGAAAAATGACACAGATCCCAAAGCGGCCGCTTTGGAGAACTAGTTCATGCGCAAACTGTTAGACGCATCAATACACTAATTTAAGAAATCCAACTCAATGGTGGAAACTGGTGCAGGATAAATGCCTATCACATTACAATTAATGTACAGAATCAGAGGTACTTGGTCCATATCTGTGGTTGGTGTGTGCAATCTGAAAAGCACTAGCGTATTATGGGCCTCATTACACGGTAGGCGGTGAGCCATGGCGCTATTAGCGCCATGGCTCATGCCGGTAAAATACTGGCACCGCCTTGGCGGAAAGGGGATTTACCGCCCCATTCCAAGGTTGGAGGGGTGGTAAATCCCCCTTCCGCCATTGCCCTTCCCCATTCCCATTTCTGCCCCATAGGGCTCTATGGGAATGGGGAAGGCGCTAATTACGGCACCGCAATTTTGCGGTGCCGTAATTAGCTCCGAGGTCCCTTAGCGGGTTGGTTTTTAACGCCTGCAAAAAGCAGGTGTTAAAGCACCAACCCGCTAATGGACCTCGTAGTAAGGCGGTAGGGATTTACCGGTACCGGTATTTTACCGGTACCGGTAAATCCCTACCGCCATCCGTGTAATGAGGCCCAATGTCTTCGACTGGTCCTCCAGACTAATGCAAAAAAAAGTTAAGGTTGTATCCTGATTTTTCTCAGTTTCAATGCTCTTTCTACTGTTCGCAAGTGTTTTCTCACATGTTCGATGCTTAAGAATTGTAATTTACAATATCGTTCCTACATGTACGTTTGTTTCAATGATACGTATCGGCATGTACAGATGAGGCAGCATTCCCATGAATGCAGGTTTATGTCAGGCACAAAATAATTGCTGGAGCTTGCATACCACTTGTCATGGGTGTGGCTTGTTTCTGGGTTGCTTATAGTCATATATAAGCATAGAGTAAATTGGTAGTCAACCACGATTTATCCATTGGGAGGCATGTGTAACACTTTAAGTATGAATGGACCAGCCACCTTTCATAAGGCACTCAAACCATTCAGTCAAAATTCAATCACTCTCTGATGTACGTGGCACCTAGAGACCTATACCAACCAACTTCTCCAAGGAATGCATACGAACCATCCTTACCATTAGCACCCTGGAAGGGGGCACTGGCCAATCAGGATGCTCGAAAAGCGAGCTATATTTTATGGTACAAGCCTGCTTTCTGAGCAGCCTGGTTATCCAGCATCCCTTCCCTTCCCCGCTCCCCCTTCCCCATTCCCCCTCACCTCTCAGCACCCCTGTAGTTTCCTGTGTGTGAGCTAAGAGTGTGTGTTTTTTGTTTAAAAAATTACCTTTGCTGCCCAGGTCGGTAATGCACAGTGCTGTCCTGGAAGTCTGTTTTCAATGTTGATGACTGTGACATCATCAACATTGAAAACAGACTTCTGGGGCAGCACTGAGTGGCGGTGGGTGCTGGGCTGGAGAGCAATGGAATGTTTCTTTTTTTTTTTTAAGATACCATTAGCACCCGCGTAGCTAATGGTGATATGCCCCATGGACAGTCTGTAACAATATCGCCGCCCTCGTTAAGGAACCCTCGCTTCACTTAGGCCCTTAACTTGGGCCCGTTACTAACAGGGTTGATGCACCTCAGGGCATATCACCCCAATAACGGTTCTGATTCATACCCATGAGCCACCCTGATCCTCCTTTGATGTGTGGAGAGAGAGAGCGATGAGGAAAACTTTTGAATAATACTAAATGCATAAAAAATAAATGACTTAATGAGGGAAACGTTTCAGCTCTGCATTTACATATCAATTACTCCGGTGCTGGATGTAATCTATGTGTAAATTCTTTGCATAGGGCTGTGTATTCCGCTGCTCTTTGATACCTAAATGGGAAAGGTTTGCATTGTATTTCTGAGTGCTTGTGGTATTGTTGGGGTAATTTCCCAGGTATGCCAGAGGTCGTCTGGGGGTCCCTCTTACTCACAAGGAGCCATCACCCTTCCCCAGAATAAACGGAGGACTCTGCCAATGGCAAGTTAGAACTGTGGTTTATTACAAAAAAAAACAACAGGGATCATACTAGACAATCAAGATTCTCCAGTACATCTCAACTTTACAATGCATGCTCCCCAGTTTTGTCGTGATTTGTCGTCATCACCTGGGCCCTTCCCAAAAAACCTATCCCCATTGCGAATTGGGTTTTGAAAGTGGTAACCCATATAGATGTACCCTATAGAGGTTATTTTACTTGTCCCTGCATGTCAGGTGGCTGACCTTCCCTGTCCCCAACAAATTATCTATTACATTTTTGCAGAGTAGTGGGCTTACCATTTGTTCTTGCCCCTTGCCATCCACCCCTGACTTTCTATCTCATGATTGGCTGGAAGTGATCTCCCCAGGCCTGGGATCCGACTCGGTTCTCAGTTCCCCGTGTACCTTTTCAAGGTGACGTGAAATGTCTATGTGTCCAAATTGTATCTGGTAGTGTACCACCTTTGCATATGACAGTGCGTCTCCATGTTTTCAACACTTGTTTCACTCGTCATCTGGGTTGCTGGAATCAGCTCTCCTTCCCACCATGGGTGAATTCCCATTGTCTAGCTTGGTTGCATCACGTGTTTGTAGACCACAAAATCAAGCTCTTGGGTCTGAATTTATGAAGATGTGTTTAATTTTCATGCTGCTGGTCTCCTTGCCGTTTAGGGTTAGGAATGTGACTGTTTATCTCTGACCTTGGCTGTGGACTCGATCTGCACTTCGTGCTGCCTGAGTCAGCTCCTCTCTTCTCTGGTTTCTGTGGCTTGAGGCCTTCTGAAATGTTCCTTAAACTTATAATATGATTGTGATGTGCTCCTATTGTGCTAAGTAACCTATATGTTAGTCACACATGGTCCTACCAGGCGCCATATATACTCCTGTAGTTCCATATGGTTATTCGCCATCTGGAAGCTTGCTCAGGATCTTTTGTTGCCTTGCGTTACTGTGTTACTGCATTTGGCTAGTGAGAAAAATAATAAAGCTTTGACAGCATGTATATGTATCTATCCTCTAGCTACAGAATTGTGTAAGCATGTTCTTCATGTATGCAAATGTGTGTTCCTGTAATGTGGTGCAGGCCTGCAAGTGTGCTTCATGACTAACGCTGCTATGTTGTGGTGTCACTAATGACCTCAGCATCGTTGTTTCTTGGTGCCTAATCAAGGCTGCCCATTAGGGTATTTTCATCTACAATCTCAGTTGAGTCCCTTGTTTCGGAAAGGATATGTACTGGAAATGGTCTGAATGGCTGACTAAGGGAATACCTTTTGGTGTATGTGTCAGCCAGTGGTGCACTTGGGGCCTGTCTGAAACAGGATGAAAAAGAATGAATCAGCATTTCTGGCCCGTCGGCCTGTCATGTTGCTTGGAGCGAGGAGGGGCATTCCTGGGACCCTCTCTTCAGTATGCACTAGGACAATCACATTCATGTGTTTGGCTGCTTAAACATGAACAAAGTTTGCTTAACACACTTTATAGAATTAAACGTCATGACATGGACTGGCTCTGCTTAGTTGCCATGTGAAGATGTGGCGGCATCTGTGGGCGTATGTTGTTACTGATCGGTGTCATTGATTTATATGATGCTGGCATAGTCGTTTTTCCCGTGACAATGTTGCTGTTTCTCTATAAGGCTTCACTGTTTAAATGGTTCTGTGTGTGTCTGAGCCTCCACCTATGAATGTTGATTGTCACATACCTGGCCTTAGGGAATTTTAATGACTGTGGGCATCATATTATTCAATTATCTAATTCAAAAAGCAGGAAGTGAACCATTTTTGGCTTTGTGAAACCAATGATCATTAACCGTAAGAAATGTAAATGATTCTGAGGAAATGAATGCAAGTGAAGCATCAGAAAATATAATGTGATTCAGCAAAGGTAAAAACCCGCGCCAATGACAAGAGTAACCTTCAGAGGGAGGTGAAGGACAACATATTTCATGAAATATTTAAGAATTTAATGTATAGATACAGAGTCTGAAGTGCAAGAAAAGAAGTAATGTGACACTACAAGGTAGCGGGAGTCATCAGAAGCATGGGGCAGTATGGGCCTGATTTACAAACAAGGTTTTCAATGGAATGTTTCCATTGCAAAAAAAGTTTTATAAGTCATGACTTATGTGTGTTACGGGTTAGGAGGCGGAGAGGTTAGACTGCCAAGTGAGTGAGGTAGGCAAAAAAGAGGATTCATCGTTAATTGTTTTTCATTTTGTTCTCTTTGATCAAAACTGATTTCCGTTTCAATTTTACAGCCATGAAGGACTTAGGAAGTTTTATTTAAAAGTGCACTGGTGGTAGTCCATTGGAGGTAGTGCATTGGAGACAATGGCCCTCATTACGACCCAGGCGGTAAGTTACCGCCTGGGTCGTACCTTTACCACCAAGGCGTAAACTACGTTTACGCCATGGTGGTTGGCGGACTTACCGCCCCATTCCGAGGTGAGTGGGGCGGTAAGTCCCCATTAACCCATTTACCCTTCCCCATTCCCATTTTTGCCCCATAGGGCATAATGGGAGTGGGGAAGGCGTTAATTACGCCACCGTAAATTACGGTGGCGTAATTAACAACAAGGTCCCTTAGCGCCATGCATTTTAACACCTGCTAAAAGCAGGTGTTAAAACCTCCATGGCGCTAAGGGACCTCGGAATCAGGCGGAATTGAGGCCCAATAATGCGTTGGAGGTGTCCATTTAGATTTTGTTTTCCTGTCAACATTCATATTCATGTTATATTGTTGTAGAACATTGCCACACAATGTTAATCTGTAATAAATGTGTGTAAGTCAATCATATTGTGTTGTGACCTCGATGTTTTCCAAATAACTAGTATGAGGGGAGGAGGGAATTCCTAACGTTTTGAAGTGAGTACAGTTATCTGTCAAGAAAGACCCAAAGCGAAGACTCTGGCTTCAAAGACCCTATCAAGTACAAAACAGAGTTATGTGTTGCCTGTAAAAAGAACAGTTCCAGATGAAGCCCCTGTTTTCCAACCTAGTACAGGCAAGTGTGTACACCTCCCTCACCCTGGACCAGACAGTGCCCACGGGACGCATCATTGCACACCCAGGCCAGCTGCATAGGGAGGGGCACCTGTAAAATAAATGTTCTGATGACAGGAGATGGGCTTCGCCCTAAGTTATTACCTTATTCACTATGCTCAGACACCTAGGTGATTTTTATAGGGATCCCAATGGAGACCTTATTTCCTTTAACCAAAAACACCTAAACTATAACCCCCTTTCTAAAATTCAACTGATGTGAGTACCATACAAATGGGGATATGCTCAGTCAACCCGCCATTCCTTGAAGGGGTTTCAGGGGCCCTAAGGATGAGACTGCGACAACATACCCCCTATCCAATTCCTGGTACAACCCTGTGAGGCCAGAGCATGGCCTTTGTGGGTGGTCCCACCTCGCTGGGTGACCTGAGGCAGGGTGCCACTTCCTTCTGCTACCTACCTCGTAACAGGGTATTTTCCCTGTACTCCCTTATACATTCACTATACACCTAACCTATCATTTCCTATTAAACTTTCCCCCAAAATACATTCCCCCACACTACATTTCTCTTACATAGCAATCCTATTCTCAGCATTACCTATTATAACTATAAGCACACTATTAAGTATAGACCAAAACATACAATTGATAAACACAACATATGAAGAACATATCATATGTCACAATTGGGGTTACTGCTGCAGTCAGTCACCCCTTTTAGCTTAACAGGTTGACTAATTATAGTGGCTGATATCCCCTTATGGAGCTGGGCTGTATGGGACCTGGCCCTGATGTCATGCTGGGGCCTGGCCACACTGATTGTTTCTTCTGGGTGTCCCTGTCCACCAAATAGGGCCAACCAAGCTCACTGCATATCCTATGGTCCTTTCAATGTCTTTGGGAGGACCTCTGTCCATGTGGTGGGATCTTCCCATCACAGCCATGACCCACAACACTAGTAAAATCTTCAGGATGGGCCCCATAGTTTGGGGGACACCCGCATTTCATTGCCACCCCTGCTTCCATATTTAAACTGTTTTGGGCAGCCATGTTAGTGCCATACTCACTGAAGTTTGTGGCCCCATGGGTATGGGGGCACAGCTGCTTTCATCGATGTGCTCTGGGCAGCATCTTTGGTTCAGGTGGTGTTCCCATTTCTATTGGGACTCTGCTACATTCACTACCGTACCTGCAGCCTGCTCCTTTTCCCAGCCTGCCCTCCCCTCCGCTGTATTGCTCTGCAGAGATGCAGGTGGTGGGCTGCTGGAGCTTCACCCGAGTTGCCTCATTTACATTGCCCGAGAGGACTTTCAAAAAGGGTCCGCCTCACCATCCATAAGAAGATTCGACTTGGGGTACGGCTGGGCTCACAGGTTCAGCTGTCCCCATCATGCTGCCAGGACTGGGCAGTTGATTTTCAGCCTGTGCAGCCTGCCTGGACCCTTTGATCTTCCTTGGCTCATCAGGTCTGGGTTGGGAATGGTCCGACACATGCCATGGTCCCATAGTTCACTTACTGGGCGGATGCCAGACCCCACCCAGTGCCACACTGCCTGTAGGCCATGGTGGGCAATTGGAGACCATGGTCCCCATAGGGAGTAGTGTTCTTTCCTCTCCCTCTTCTTTTGTCTCTTCTTTCTTCTCTCCTTTTTTCCTAACTGTATCTCAACTGTCCTTTTTTATTGGCTTTGCTTCTCAAGTCTGCTTTGGATTCCTTCTTCGAGTACTGTCTCATTGTTCTTTCCTTTTTATCTCTTTCCAATATTCTGTGCATCCCCATGGTGGGCTGAATGGACTATTTCAAACACATACACATAGATACATTTCTTTTTTTGTATTGAACACTGCGGTCTGTGTTATTATTTCTAAGTTTTGCCTTAGGGAAAAAGCATGCAACCTTTTTTAACCAGGCCCCAGGTGGGCCATGAACTACAAAGAACTGGGAAAACACATGTAAAAGGCAGTGACAATTTAAATATTAACAAGTCAAAGTAGAAAATGGCCCCAAATACCATATTTTATTTTAGTGTTTCCGTTGTTAACAAAATCATGTATTGAGCACATAACTGATCACGGGTTATGTTTGCAGTACTTCTGTACTGTGAGAAGAAACAGTCTGACAACTCTAAGGTTATAAAGTCGATTTGGATCAAACCACTCCATGTCCCATAAACAATACCAAAATCAAATGCCACAACAATCATGCAGCCACATCTTTGAAAGGAAGTCAGTGCAAATTCTTTATGGTTTGTGCAATTCAAAATCAGGTCCTCCGTGGAGCCCCCTTTCTTTTTCTCAATCTCCTTCAGAGCGAAAATGTGTGTCTATCTTCTCCGGCTTGTGATCATTGCTACTATAATTGGGTTTCGCCCAATTTCTCGCTGGTCGCCGTGAGATCTGTGGACGAACCAGTTGGGAACGGATGGAGTGAACAGAACTCACTCCGACCAGCGAGTAATTGGGTGGAACCCTCAGGATTTTTTAACCTACCGGGAACCGCGTTAGATAAACAGAAAGAGGTCCTCGTTTGATCCTTAACCATATGAAGATGATCATAGTAGCAATGACCATAAGCCGGAGAGGATAGACACATATGTTCGCTCTGATGGAGATTGAGAAAAAGAAAGGGGGCTCCACGTACAACCTGATTTGAAAGACTGAGTGAGGCTCCACCTGTTACTTCTGAAGTTTATCTTCATTGACTGGGGATTTTTCCATGGGTACAGACAGGATTAGTCCATTCTTGTTGTTTCCCACACCGCCATTGCAAGATGGAGGAAATGTGATCCACCCAACTAGATCTAAAGGGACTTTATTTTTTGTTCCTGTTTATGTCCTGAAAGTGTTTGGGGTACTTAGCAGACTGATTTAAGTCTATAGGATACAACCTGAAACACGTGTCGACCTACTGCCTGATTAAGGACAGGCAATCATTTAAACTTAAGACTGTATTGGGAGGATCTATATTTTTGTGTTGATGTATAAAGTTGTTGGAGTGTGACCTAAAAGATTAGGTTGTTTTGTATTTGTGTGACTGATGGGATGTTAAAGTGAATGAATGGAATGTAGGGTAGAATGATATTGTGGATCGTAAATTAGTGCAAATTGTATTTTATGGTTTCAAATATTTTTACACCGCAATGGTGATACTTTATAATGAATAATAAAACAAAAGTTTGAAAAGAATGCATTGGAACATTTGCCAATATTTATTAAAAAAAAGACAAATGAACATGTTGTCATCCTCCATCTAAGGGCCCATTTTTGTTTTCTCTGATAGATAATTAGCCCATAGGACACTAGATATTTGGGTAATCCCCTTTATTTTTGAAATGCAGATGTCAAAGGCCATCTTGAGCAATCTAAATCAACTATATTGACTCACTTGAGTTCGAGGGTGAGCTAGATTCTTTTGAAAGCAGACACAGATCTCGAAACACTGGTTGTAAACCCCTTGAAAACCCAAAAAGCACTAGAAAGAATGGTTTGGATAAAAAATATTGAAGGAATGTGTTTCGCTCACTCTGAGTGAATGAAAAGAAACTGGGTTTTGTTCCAAAATATCTAAAGACATTCTTCGACTGGAGGGTGAGACAAAATTATCTAAGAGTTTGTTTACACCTAGTGCATACTGGAGAAGTTCTCTCTAAATGGGGGAAGGAGGAGGATGCTCAATCATTGTGTGCTATTTGAAAAGACCCTGGGAAGCAGATAAAAAAAAAAAGAAAACATCTACTGATGGAGTGTGAGGGTACTTGGGATACAAGAGTAACTCTTCTACAAAGATTTGTGGGTAGAGAGGATAGTATTTTGGCAGATATCGTTTAGGACAGATTGATTGATAGCCATGAGAACGCACTCATAATAAAAGTGATACAGGTTCTTCAAAAATGTATTGTTATCACTCAAGATTGACCTTTCATTTGTTTTTCCTGTTTTATTTTTCTTATTCTGACATTTTTGTTTTTTGACTTTACAACATTCTCAGTTTATTTTGGATTTTAATTGCTGTGGCCTGGTTAGGTTGGGGTGGTAGTCTAGCTCTTTTAATGAGTAAATTATGTTTGTGTAAAGATGGTAACCGAAAGTAATATGTATATGTTGTTTTATTTGAAGTTGTGTTATAGAACAAAATATGGTTAAGTAAAAAAAAAAAGAAATTCTGATATATATAAAATAATATAATGTGACACATGTCCAGCTGTGAAATATGCCTTCTGAGCATTGGGTTTCTCCTTTCAACCTTTTGAAGCTCACCCACTGGGTACTTAGAAGTTGGGCATGCTAGCCGCCAGTGTGTTACAAATCACCATCAATAAATAAATAAATCTGGAACAATGTTTAAACATTTACACATAATGACATGTTGCTAGTATGTGCTAAGCTGCCATAGGAAAATCAATGCTGTTCAGAAGTCATGCTAATAAAATATTCAAACCTGACGGAAAAGGAACTGGGGAAAAAAACAAATAGCGTCTCAGTATACTTGGATGTGGAATAAGTAGGTTGTGTGAATAATGTCACCTCCTAAAAAGATTTTGATGTTTTGCAACACATGTAACATACCTTCGAAATGCACTTAACTGCATATTATTGGCTATAATATCAGACAACATCTACATATTATGGGGAAAAAAAAAACAGAGGACCAGCTAAACCACTTTATGGGGCATGCCACATTTTATATCAATGGTGATGACTCACAAATTAAAATTCAATTGTGGTAAATTAACAAAGGAGGAAAATAGATATATGTTAAAACGCATGCATTGAGCTTTAACACAAATATTGCATATGCTCTACATTTTTTGACCTACACCCAGTGGCTGACATCTGCTGGATGAATAATGCAACAACAGGTATGCACATAAGTGACCCACTGAATTATTGGCCAAAATCCCAACTCATGGGAATCACAGAACCTTTCCACTCACTAGTTATCTGACAATAATATTGAAGCTGTAATTTAGGAAGTGCCCTTTTTGGCAAATATACAGTTCCTTGTATCACTGGAAGTGACAGAATAGGAAATGAGGGTGTTTGAGATTTTCAAAGTGCTTGCTTTACCCTCATTGAGGGGAGTGTAGGACATAATTGTGACAAGTCATGAAAGGCCCTATGCCTTGATGTGTTTGTCATGGACCTGTTTAAGTCTGAAAGCAAAAGATGTGCCCCAGTCCTCTGTCGTCTATTTAATGTTATTACACATTCCAGGTCAAATCCCACTACCTGGAAACAATGAAAATTGCTTCCTATAGTTAAACAATAGGAGAAATATGTACCCTAGAAACTGCACAGCTGTCTCACTTCGTAATGCCACGAGTAAAATAGTCAGCAAAGTGATCCTTTCTGTTATATTGATGTGGGGGGAAATACTGTTCTGTCCTTGGTGCTGGTAAATCTTGGGGTGATGTGGGATGGTACAGTAGGGCCTAAGGATTATGATCCTTAAAGGTAAGTATATTTATCAGAATAATGGTTCACTTTAACTGGTCTTTGCTGGTCTCAGAGCCACCTTGGACTCAGTGGATCAGAACTTCTTGTGAGAAGCTTGGTTGAGAAAGGGGATGGACTGATGAGCTATACTGTTAGTCATCCAAGTGTAGCACCAAAGAGAGGCACATTTTGAATTGAGAAGGGACTTTGACAGACGCTTGTTCTGGGCCTCACATTGTTTCACCTGTTTAATAATGATTTAGATCCATGGCTGCAGGCTGTGTATACCAATTCTGCAAGGATGTGGCATTAAAAATATCCATTCTGCTAATGTTTGCTAATGATTCATTGATCCTTTCACAAACAGAACAGAACCTCATACAATTGATGAGAAGCTGTGAGCTGTAATATGTAAAACAAGTGCCTTGGGATGACCAGCCCTAAGACTGAAATGGTGGTCTTGGGGAAGAAGCATACTTCTAGACACAAGATAGATGTGGCAGGGACGTCAACACATGGTAGTCCAGTAATACAACTATTGTGGTATTGCATTTTCCACCAGGGGCTCCTAGAATTTACAGCTAGAGAAGAGTGAGCTAACCTTCAGGTTGGTGGGAGGGATATATTTCCATTTAAATTAAGATTTGTGGACAATAGTGCCTCAGTACAGGCAAGGCATATTAGGCTATAGCCACTGCAGGCAGGTGTCAATGCCAGTAAACTGTGGGATTATGCAAAGGAAAACAGCCTTCAAATTGCTCAAAACAACTTTATAAGAAAACTGCTGAGAATTCCTCTACTCTCCTGCTGAACATGGAATTAGGGTTTACTGATGTAGGTTAGGAGGTAGTGAGGTGGCAAAACCTATTGAGGCTAAAATATGAGCCATGAAGGAGAATACAATATACATGGCCCACATACAAGAAGTGCTAGCCCTGAGAGGTTCCTGGCCTCTGCCATGGTTTAGGCACATTAGAGGCCTGTTTTGTCTTCTTGGCCTCACCAATCTTTGGGAACATCCTGATTCAATTTCCTGTCCTGATATTAACCTTTTTAAAGGAAACCTACTAGGAGGTGCTTGCTGTATCCAGACTCTTTTTTGGGCTTTTATATTACAGGTTCAGTGGTGTCCTTTACTCTCTCCACCTATATTTGTATGACATTCAGGCGGTGGCAGTGCCTCTGCTTTACTTGGGCAACTAGCACAAATTGCAATATTGTAAGGATAATTGTATCTGTTATGTGTCCCTTTTCCTACCATTACCATTATTACCAACATAATATTTTTGGGGGGAACAAATTTAATGTGTATCATCATTAGTGTCCTTTACATGTAAACTGGTATTTTAAAATTGTCTATTAACAAGTTGAAACAACTTGTAGGTGGTGGATGTGTTTATATTGTTTGTAATGGCTCTGTATCAAAGAATTCAAATGTTTGATAGATTGAATAAAACGGTTGTATGTGATTTCAATTTAGTAAGCATTGTTCTACTGTGAATTAAGGTATATCAAGTGACCTTGTCACAGTTCCATATTATATTGAGGCCCACTCAATGTAATAGCAATCTATTAATTGAAAGATTTTTCTAGCAAACTATGTTGGATACTAACCAGGCCAGGCATTTGCGTTTCAGTTTTAAATGTGACATAATCATAACATAGTTATCATGGTATCCGCGGGTGCATTACCATTGTGGTAGCATGCATTCCCTGACTAGTGAGCAAATAAATAACCCAAAAATGATGAGAACAAGAGGACGGGAGAGGGGGGCCTTTTCTTTTCAGGAATGTTCTTTGTAGAATTGTGTTACTTTCCTCTCCTATGGTATCAGACCATATTTCCATCCTTAGTGTTTTAATAATGTTCTTTTAGCAGCTTTCCTGGGCTACCCCTTACCCCTGTTGGTCGTGGATAATGTTTGTTCATTATGGACATATTTTTTATCATATCAGGAAGAAAAAACAATTCCATTTTAGTGTGGTTCATAATTGGTCCCTTTTGACTATGTGTCATGTTATGTTATTAGGATTTTTACCATGCACCACTGCCCTTTTCATGGTCTCTGGAACTCCTGTGGATCTGAAAGAAGAAGGGGGGTGGGAGGGTGGGGTTAGGGGTTTAGCAGGAAAAGAAAAAGTGTTGCACTCAACCGGTGGTGCCGTTAGTACCACGAGTAACTGGTATATGTGTGGATGAGTTATCTAGGTGGTTTGTGCCATTTTCCCCAGAGATGTATGTTTCCAGATATGGAACTTGAGGATGCAGGGGAATCAGTGTGCTGTAGGTGGGATTTAGGAGTTGGTTGGAGAGGTCTAGAGTTTTGATTAAGGTCTGAAGTATTCAATTTAGCCATATTTTGTGTCGGTGAGGAAGTGAGGATGTGTTGTGGAAGATGTTTGAAAAGAGAGGTTTTTGGTTGGTTGGATTATTTGGACAGACCTTTTGGAGTAGGTTTTGTTGCTGTGTTTTAGTTAACTTGTAAGTTTGTTTCTGGTTGCCTCCTTGTTCGCTGTGTGAGTCCCATGTTCTCTGGCAGTGGCTCTAGAGGAAGAATGTGTTAATTTGAAATGGTTAGACCTCTTCTTTGGTGTTCCTTTATTTTGAGGTTTGTTGTGTTGTTCTCTAAAGGATGTTTTGGTTTGGTTGTTGTGTTAATTTTGATGTGTCTTTCATTCGAGAGGTATCAGGTCATGCTGCATTGTTCCTTAAAGGATGTTATGGTCATTTGTACATTTTGATGTGCCAATCAATGAATAATGTTTCAGGTTGTGCAGTTGTTGGATCATTGTGTCAGCCTGTTGTAGTCGGTATCCGATTTTAGGGTTGTGGATAGGTCTCCATCCTGGTGTATGGAATAGCAGAGTATTCAACAGTTTCTGAAATGTCTGATGGCCCTCTGCTGTCCAGATTTCTTCTAGGATTGAGTTCCATAGTTTTGCTATGAGGATGGAGAAGGCAGTATCCCTGTATTTGTTGTTCTCATGGTGCCTTGATTCTATAAGCATGTCACTGCTTTATGTAAATGTATTTCATCAGTGAAAGTGTGTGATTTTTGATGGGATGAATGTGTCTCCCTGCCTCGCATTGCATTTTGAATTGGGTCCCTTTCTTCAATTGTAACCAGTATAGGCTTCTCAAGGCCTATGCAATGTGTTCTCTCCTGTTTATTCTTTCAGCCATGTTTTAGTGAGATAGTCCAGCATTACTAGGTATAAGCTGTCGGCCTACTGAGAGTCACAATTTTGTTTATTTGAATATTAAAAATAATCATAAGCACATTCAAATAAAAAACACTTAAACAAACTTATGAGCCTTGTACATTTGAAATTTTAAAACTTCACTCAATGTAACATTTAGAATTCCATAAATGTTTAATACCAAATAGTTTCCCTGGTAATACAATGTTAAGGTAGTATACAATCAGTATTGTTGTGAGGTGGAGATGTTCTCCTGAAGATCAGTGATATACATCTTCCTTTGCTCGAGTGACTGTTGAATAAAATAATTCAGTGAGTCCCAACTTATAAATTTGTCTTGGATTGATAAACAGTATAGTAAGGCTGACCTAAATTGGTAAATTTACTGGGATTTAGAAGTTGGGATCAGGGTCCTTTTACAAATTGCAGCATAAAATAGACAGCAAAATAAAAAGCGACCCACAGTTTCAATATCCATTTGGCATACACGGCAGATTTGAAAATCAGTTCCTAAACTCTGCTAATTCCACCCATGCTACATCCTCAATTGTGTACAGGTAAAGTGGAGGAAATTCCCTCTGCCAAGTGCTGGAGATTTTTGGGCTTTTTCATCTCCAAGTTTAGAATATGATGATAACGCGGAACTAGAGTGACAGTAAAGGAATTACTGCCACTTTTTACCACACTGCAGTACTCTTAATAAGGCTACATGTTCCTTTTCTATAGTAGTAGTAAGATTTTATTCAGCTTACGCCATTACAAGTTTGCATAAAATTCTTTTTACAATAAAACACAAAAGTATGGTACAGTTTCAATTAAAATATTAACCTCAAAGACACACAACCAATTAAACATATACAAATTGGTGGATTTTAAATATTGAATTAAAATGTCCTACCCAGGCACAATGGAGTGGCATTAATGTATTCACATGAGTTGGACACATTGCAGCCATGAGTACAAGACAAGGTTAACTGCATTACCTCTGAAATAGTTCTAAAATTAATCTTAATAAAATGGTGATGCAACCACCACCTCCTTAAAAACAACATTGTCCACGTAAACAGAAAATGAGATACACCCTCGACAGTCCAGCTGTTGCTAGGGCAGTACTTATTCTTGTATGTCTAGGAGATGTGGGCTCTCCGCAGCAAGATGTTTAGTCTTACTATTGCCATTATATGCCTGTGTGCTGGAGAGTGAATTGAACAAATTGATGCAGCAATTGGTGTTGAGCTTCGAACTGAAGCAAAAAATCTCAGCGAACAGAAGTTAGTAATGGTAAACATGGCCTGGGCATGCTCCAAGTCCCTGGCTTTTGTTTGAAGCTGATGCTTGTTTTTTTTTTTTTTTTTTGCACCAGACTTAAGCTGTTCACTGTCTATACCCCACTTTTTGCATATTATGGTCTAGTTCTTTTGCCAAGAGTACATGACCACTGGGCCCTGTAGCTCTAGTTCACACAGAACATTGTTAATATTTAGATTTTCTGAGGACCCTGAAAATGTTTTTCCGACAGAATTCCCAAAATAATAATTCAATCAGCCTGCCAATATATGGGGTACCCAGTTTCCAGCCTTAAACCCATCCTAGGGTCACTCAGGCCGAAACCCTGTACCTTCTTGAGAAAAACGTGTTGTATGCTATCCAGGGCAAGACAATTTGTGATGTCCCAGATCTCACTTTTATAGAGGGCAGCCGAGTGAACCTCGGCCATAGAACATGAATACATGTTTCAAGCCGGTGACTGCCAAACATATATAACTATCTCATCAAGACACACAAACTTGTGCAAAGACGTGTGGAAACCAAGAGCAGTCACCTGAAAAAAAAAATACCCCCAATTAGCGATAAGAACTCACTACTACTAGCTTTACTAAATTAATCAATCAGGTACATATTGAGTTTTTTATTTCCAAAATCCACTATTCTGGTATTAGCCATTTTTTGCTTTAGACCATTTAGCTAGCTGCATAACTCACACAGCAATCAAGTCCCTTTGGAGTCAGGTCAAGTAAAATAGCAGTGTCTGCATATAACTGAGAGGCCTGACTAACTATTTCAAAAGGGTGAACAAGTGATTCTCTGGTTAAAAACTGGGATTAAAATCCAATACAAAGATTATAAAAAGCATAGAAAATATGGGGCAACCCTGTCTTTTTACCCTATACTAAGGAGCGGTCCACAGATTCAAGTGTCTTAGCTAAATCTAAAAAGACAGGATAAACACAGCCACCTCTTATTAAAACATACTTTTCAGTTAGGATTTTTAAGACAAAAGCACAACCTACTGTGGTATAGCCTATCTTAAATCCTGCTTATAAAGTAGGAAGAATGTCATTTTCCGCCACCCTAAGAGCTAGCATTGCTGTGAAGCAGCTGGAAAAACTCTTAAAAGCACAATAAAGCAAGGAAATTGGGCAATAGCGATGGGGGTCAGTGTGTAAGCCCTTCTTAAATACAGTTGTAATAGTGCTCTTTAACCACGAAGAAGGAACAACCAAGGAGCATGCTAATACATTAAAACGTTTCTGCAAGATCAGTGTCCAACAACCCAGGAACCATTTATAGATATCTGACCTGATACATCTGGGCAGGGGGGCCTTACCCGATTTCAGATTTCAATAGCGTGTGAGACCTCTTCTTATGAAAATGTAATCCTGCTATTGGAGCAACTCGATTTCCAAGAAGCGAGGGATGCCTCTGCTTCAACATCATACAGAATAGCACTGTAATAAGAACCCCACTCAGAAAATGAGATTACGCTTCCATCCCGTGGGAGTTGCTTGAAAACCCATGTGCTACTAAGCTCCGGAAGCCTTCTGTATCATTTTCCTTGACTTGTTCTTTGATACTGCCCATAGCTTCAATTTTGCCCTACGACAGGTGCTATCAAACCCAAGTGTCCTTACGGCTGTTCAATTGACAGCCAGTTGGTAGGGTAATAGCCAGACCCTAGTTACCAGCTATAAAAGGGGATAGTTCCTCATAAGGAAAGATTGCCTCTACTGGGTCGTCCAATTCGATACAAGAGAAAAAGCTCTGCTTTCAGGCTTAGCCTCTTCTAGAATGTTAACTATGTTCTCTTTCGGTAATTTCAGTCTATAAGAAAATCTTGATGGTACATGGCAAGCAGATTAGAGTTTTGCGGCAGCAAGGTCCAGAAAAGGACCAATGGGTTAGGGTTGCTTACTGGGTGATTGCATACCTCAATGTCCATTACCTGCCAAAAGGAGTAACAATCTACCAGACAGTAACCAATTAGTGAGGGTATGTTGCCTGATTCATAGGAGGCCTTTGAGGGAACGCTGGCAGGGCACCTTCCATTCAATTTGACTAACAAGAAATAAAGCAACAAAGTGTTAAGAGAAGTCCCTCGCATGTCTGCAGTTTGTGAGTCAAGCTTCCTTCTTGGAATACCACAAGCATCCTCCATTAACTTCCTCTCATCGTCTAGTTCTATGTATCCACCTAATTTAGCATTGAAGCCCCCCCTTAATGACTGTGTTTACATCACTGGGGGATTCCATCAAAGATGTTAGCCAGGACTTGGAGCCAAAAAGGTTTTTAGTATCCTCACTCGAGTGCAAATACACATTAATGCTGAAAAGCTTATGATCGGCACCCTACGAGGTACTACAGATACTGCAAGTACTTGGTCTTAGGGACTTGGTATGATTGTCAGTTGCTAGGTAAGTGACTTACGTATGAGCGGAGACTGGGTTTACTCCTGGTTATCTTGCTTGGAATTTTCAAAATTAATTTTTCTAACACAGTGGTTGATGCGATAAAAAATTGCTTTTATTCTTGGTATTCTGAGCAGTTCATAATACAAATAAAGAGTGTATTTAAACACTGCGTTAGCATTTGTGCGCTAGATTATGTCAGCCGACACATGTTTCGACCCTGAGGGTCTTTCTCAAGGCATGTCAATATGGTTGTGAGCCCCAAGTGGGGTCCTTGTGACGCTGTGGTCGCTGTCCTTAGGACAGTGGTGGCTCCTGTTGGGCCCTGTGTTCGAGTGTTAGGTCGTCCTGACGGCTTCCGTGTAGCTCCTCAATACGTATGAGAGCTACCAATCCCTTTCTTGGGCGACTCTATCCCTTGCACCTTGCAGTGCTTGTCAATACCCAAAGCTCGGGAAAGGAGGCACTAAGCAAAGAGTCTTATTCCAACTAAGACTCTTGTAGGCATAGCACATTTAGAGATTAAAACCAGTACACCCAGTCCAGGTCTCTTAGCTTGCAGCGTGCCCCTGCCATGGTCCAACTTAACAGGTTTACGTGTGCACCTAGAGAGTACCACAAGTCAGTTTCAGCCACCCTTGACTGGGTCCTGGTTGAATTATCAGCCAAATGGCAGTCAACTGAGGGTTAAAACTGCCTTGTCCCCACAAGTCTATGGAATGGTAGCAGGATTAAGCTGTGGAATACAGTGTAAACCTTTTCCTGAGTTTGTTTAGACATAAAGACATTTGGAGGAGATGGTCCTAACAGTCTCTGCTCCAATTCTTCCCTCGTTAAATCTATGATTGGGCAATTCAGATCAGCGACTACGACCAACATCGATTTTACGGTAATCTGTCCTTCTGCTGGTTTTAGCATACTGTCAAATTCACTGGCAGTATACAATGAGTGACCCATGAGTGATGTAAATGACAGATTTCTGACCTGGCATCTTGAAACACTTCAATGCCATAGCATTGTTAGTACCTTACAACAATTTAAAATTCATGAGCAAAAGTGCTGATTAGAAAAACTAAAATGAACATTACAGCCTTTACAGAACATACAGTCTGATAAAATGTGCACATTTGAGAAAAGTGTAAAAGAAATGTCATGTATTCCCAGGACTTCAGACATGGCTTTTACTAGTGAACTTTGTATGAATTTGTGTTGCTATGTTTTAGACCTTTAAAACAAATAATAAAGTTATTTTCCCAACTGCCTGCGAGAACGTCTTCAGTTTATGCGTCCATGCAGGCTTGAGGTTTACACAGGGGTTTAGACGTGGTATAGTTCCCAGCAACTGAATATGAGGAGGGAGGGCCAATGCTTAGTAAATGCAAGTCCACATATGCCAGGTGCGGCCCAGCAAAGACTGCAGCCAGGTAAGAAGTGGGGGCATGGGGTAGGTGATTTCGTGTGCCCAATCCATGTCTTATCAGGTCTGTACTGGGTGAGGAGGTGACACTGGTAGGGGGCTTCCACCTCCAATCTGAAGCAGGTAAGGAGCTTGGGAGGAGGTGAGAGAGGACCCTGTCTGTCAGGTGTGGCCAGTCAAGGAGAAGAACCACACTGACAGCATAGCAGTCAGCGTGGTGCTCATGTAAAGAGAGGAAACGCCCCACTTTGAGCCATGGCCGCAAAGCATGGTTGTCAGCAAGGCACTCACTCTCATCCCGGGAGCACTGCGCTGAGAGGCATGGCTGCTCTCAGCACGGAATTCCATGATGAGAAGGAGCCATGAGAGGGAGCCCGTGCTGACAGCCATGCAGCGCTTGAAGCATGGCTGTCAATTCTGTGCTGCTTCTCATCACAGGAGATGGCAGCTTGGCTGGGCAGTGTGGTGGTCCCAATATGAGAGGGTGTGCTGTGCTGACAGCTATGCCGCCAGCCAGGTGGAATGGCGAGGACTTCTTCCCTCAATGTCTAATCTTCGGGATATGCAGATTTTTACAGCCATAACAGCTCGTATGGCAAATTGGCCAATGGGGGAGTGCCACGTCACTCCCCCCCTGCGCCCCCCCCTGCCGAGCCATAATGTTCACTATAGAGCAGTGGTATTCAAACTATTTTATATGAGCCATCTGTGAGTAAAACTATTATTTCTGTCCACCACACAAGCGATATGTGCCTGTATTTTCTATTAAATGCAGTTACCATCATATCTCTTTAAAGAGCCCTGCGCCCCTATCGACATCCTAAGGCCCCCCCAAGGAAGGGGGGGGCAGGCCCACAGTTTGAAGACCAGTCATATAGAGAAATGCATGAGTAGTTTTACCTAGATATGGAAATACCATTTGCTAAAACACTGTCAAGAAAGTTAGAAAGCTACTGGAGAAGTAGTACATTATAAAAGATGGCAACTTAATACATTCTAGCATACCTGTCACATCCTCAGTCACTCGTGTGCACAGAGGTAAGCTACGTCACATTCAGGTACGCTGAGCTCTCCATTTGGTAGCTAACCTGAGCCAAATTATTAACCCAACCAACAGTATAAAGTTTTGTTAAACGGGCGCAATAAAAAGAAAACATTAGGAGATAAATATAATGATGAAGTGAATAAGATAAAAATAATTGGAAACATGTATTTATGGACTGCTACAAAGGGGTTGGGCATCACATTTGGATCAAAAGAAATACGAATATGGAAAAATGGTATTAAAGTTAATGGGGCTTTAATATAATGATTGTGAATTGTGGCCTAAATCTACGTCAGCATGAAAAATGGCAGGCCGTTCTTCTGTATCTCTTTGGTTATATTTGACTGGACCATAACCCAGAGCTGAGCTGCAAGCAGCCATGCAAGCTGGCAAAACCTACCCTTGGATAAAGAAGAATTTACGTAGCTCATTTGACCAGAAGTAAGACCAAATTAAAGACTAAGGGACTCATTACTAGTTGGGCAGCATGCAGTAACAGCGGTGGTAACGGAATTACTGCCACTTTTACCACACTGCCGAAATGGGGGTGGGTACTAATTCTGCCAGCAGAATTAAAGAGCGCAAAGTGCAAGGCTTTTTAAAAAGGTATTCTGCCAGCAGAATTAGCGCTATGAATAGAAATGGTGATTCCACGGTATTACAAGTCAAAATGTCATCAGAATACCACAAAATTTGGGCAGTTCTACCACCAAATACACATTACGCTTAACTCCACCTAAAAGGTGCAGGTAAATGCATACAGGTGATGGAAATGAAGCTGCAGCTGCACACAATTCACTCTGAAAGGTTATATAAGGCCCACACCTTCCCCAAACACACAAGCTGAGAATAGCGGTTGGAGCCTTAAACATTTAGGACCTTTTGCTGTGCATCGAGGTGCTGAGGCAGGAACAGCACCACAGACCAGGTCGCACAGAGAAGCGGAGAAGACGCCATGCAAGGCTAGTGCCCATTCCCCAGATCAGGCCCTCACCCTGGTCAGCTCATCACTCTCTACTGGCTCAATCAGGACACCATCACTGAGCTGTTATCCCTGATCCAGGTCAAAATCGAGAGCTGAATAAACATCTGAACCACCCTATCTCAGCTGCTGAAGCTTGTGTTGGTGCTGCATTTCTTTTCAACAGGCACCTACCAGCACACAGTGGGCACGCTGCATGATATATCGCAACAGGAAACAGTGCTATTCCCAGAATGTACAGGTGACCTGAGATGAGGAACTCATCATCACACACTGCTGTGCCCACTTTCCTGGGTCTACTCATGACTCCATGGCCCGGAGGAATAGCACACAGTCTGGCTACATGAAGAGACACTGAGAGAAATGCACATGGCTAGTGGTACAAGTGTCATCATGCATCCCTAATTTACATGACAAGGCAAACCAACATGAAGTCACCATCCATCAAAAACTCAGTGCATGTCCTGATACAGCCATGTGCATGCAGGACCTGCTCTCACATCCCACATATAACACCTTCCAACCCAGATGACTGTGCCCTGCATGGAAATGCCATAGCAAGACAGGAAAGCACTATGCCATAGCAAGTGAGTAATGCACTACATGTACCATAACGCATAACATAACCATACATACACCTACACAGTTAGCATGTACCTTGCTAATCCTGTCACAGTGTATGAATGACCCAACTGTTGGAATAGAGACATGTGAAAGGGGTATCCCAAAGTGTAATTGTACATGTACACCCATAGAACATGAAGCTTCAAGTCATCACAGTAATGCAAAACCATGTTGTTCATCTATGCGCCCTACCATCAACTGTGCAGTGTAGATGAATGTGGCATGTACACATGAAACACATCCTCAATCAACTGTTACTGACACATGCTTTATTACCCTGGTAGATGACTCTGGATTCCCACACCTCCCGTGGCTCCAGATAACTGTACGCAATCCACAAAACCCAACAGGAGGAAGCCTACAAATTTGTGCATCTAGTGAACCTTCGGCCTACTGAAAGGATATTTCAGGTGTCTCCACATGACTGGAGGGGCCTTCATGTACAGCCCAGAGTAGGTGGGGAAGATAGTTGTCTATGCCATGTTGCACAACATGTGCCTCAGGCAACATGTCTCCCTGCCCACAGATGTGGACAGGCCTCCCAGAGGACAGCAACACGCATGCGGATGATGTAGTGCTGCCACACAGTCTGCATCATGAAGGCAGGACAACAGCCTGTTGTGGCAAGACTCATGGACAATTATTTTTCACATTTCCTTGCACTCTTTTGTGTATCTTGTGTGTATATAGCCAGTAATCAAATCATACACTGTCACTCAAAGTAAGCATGCTTTGTGCGTGCGAGAAGGTAAACAATTGGTTTATTGTGTAGAATTCAAAAAATCCCCCTTCACACGCCCTTATTCCCAACACCATCCACCTCCCCACAACCTCATTCCCAACACAATACCCTCCTCACACACCCCTCATTCCCAATAAAATATCCTCCCTAAACCATCATCCCCAACACAATATCCTCTCCACAAACTCATGCATTTGCTCACAAAGCTCCTGCAGCCTACGGATTATGAAGTTGTTGCTACCAGAGCCCTCATAAGGACGGCGACACAGTCCGTTCAGGGCAGTAGACACCCACCTGGAGGCACTGAGCACTGCATCATGCATTCCCTGTGATGACCCAGTTGCTTCTGAGCTATGTGCTCCATCCTGTCCTGCAACTGCTTCATCTGTGTAAAATGGCATCCATGATGTATTGTGGCACTGGCCTTGGAGAGAGATGGAAGTTCCTTCCCTGGCTGCCACCATGCACATTGTCATCTACAGGTGGTGATTCAGTGTCCTACATACAGTGCCAATGAAGGGCATAGCAAGAGGACAAGGGGGAGGGAAAAGGCAGTATGGCAGAGAGGCAGGGCAGGGGAATGATAACTTGGTCATCTGCCTCAAAGGCGGATACAGGGGTGCCAGGTTGAGGTGCTGCTGTAACAGAGGGTGTGGTGCCGGTTGCCAATGTAGTGTCCCGTTCCACTGCATGCATGTAGTCTGCACTTAGGTGGGTGGTTTGCATGGTAGATTCCCCTGCATCAGTGCGAAGTGGCACATTGGTAGGCATTACTGCAGACTCCTTCATGGGTGCTGTTGGGGCCACAACTGTGGCAGGTGTCCCTGTGCATCCGGATGTGCCAGCAGGATGGCCCTTGGATTGGGGGCTCTTTGAGGTCTCCTTCTTGGAAATATCTCAATTTACAGGTCCAGGTGTGCCAGCCCACTGGTGCCTCTAATGGGGTCCTGGGTGTCTTGCGTGCCTGCTGAGAGACAGAAAACCATGCATCATTGCCCTTGTTGGAAGGGTGCATAATGTGCTCTCATGCAGTGGATGCAATGTACAATGGGGTCATAGTGAAATACCGCCTGATGGTGGCCTTCTTCATAAGACAGGCAGTATGATGGGCTAGCGGCTTCATGATTAGGTTTGCATCTCAACTGAATGTGTGCCTTGCCTGGACTGTGGTGTCATCTTCTTCACGGTTCACGGTTGTGCAAGGGAATAGGTGCCTATGTAGTGCTGACCCATTTTTGTAAGCATATTCTTTTCTCCTGTCACATGAGGGATGCCCTGCTTGCCGTGGGGGTGTGAGTGTGACATTAGGTGGGAGTCACTCTTCACAGAGGCATTACTGCTACTGATCTGTTGCACTTCTTTTGTGTTTGACCCAGACACCTACAGCTGTTGCATTTGTGTCATATGTTACGTATGAGGCAGCTATTTGTCGGATGTGTTCTTACATGGGTGTGGGACGTGCTAGCACGAGCTGGTGGGGATATACCTTGTGAATGTGTGACTCTCCATGATAATGCTGTACCATAGTTGTTTGGCATGTCTTTTGTGAGGGCCCCCTCCTTGTACATAGTGTGTCTTTTAGGGGGTTCACACCTACCCTGCCTACTAATGTACTGTACTGTGGTGTTACATGTTGTCCTTCTGCAATGGCTGGGTACATTTCTGCTTTGTGACTGAAAGGGTGTCTGTTGGCATTACATTGTAGTTGTTGTGCATGATTCACTCATGTACTCACCAGGGTCTTCCTGGCTGCTGGCTCCCACCTCTGCTGTACCAATTGCCTCCTATGGTGGTTTGAGACAAGCATCACGCCCTGGCTTTTAGGTCATTTCAGCACTTCGGTATATCCTCACAGTTGTGTGGGAAACTTCCCATGGTTGCCACCTTGGCACTTATTTCCCTCCAAATCTCCAAATGGCATCCTTGTGATGGGAGGACATCTTGCGGTTGTGTCAGACCTACTATTTCTCTGCATGGGCTGCTACCTCGTCTGCCAGCAGAATGAGCTCCTGCTTGGTGAATTGGGGTTTTCTCTGCTGCCTTTTCTGACACCTTCCCTTTGCCTTTACCTACAGACATGTTTTAGGGTGTCTTGTGGGCATAGATGGCAATGCCTTAATGGTGATTTTGAGTGGATTGAGTTTTTCAAGGTGGCAACCACTTCACATTTGCATCTTGACTGATTTCTATTGGCGCTAATTCGTCAGCAGATTTAAGGTTCGGTAATTTCACTGATTTACAGCGGTAATCCACCGTTGTAAATTGGTGGATTTATCAATCATGATTGATTTTCTGCAGTAATTCCACCAGCTGGAATTATGGTTGCTGCTGATGGTTTGTGTCTGCGCCCATCAACCTGTATCATGGCTGTAATTCTGCCGAACAGCATGTCGGTAACAGTAATTCCATCCGAAGTACCACCGTCATCACCACCTAAGTCGTAATGAGGCCCTAAATCAGAAGCAATTTTTAAGGTTCAAAATGACTCATTCCCCAAAGCACATGTATGGGAATGAAAAAGGTCTGGGTGCAAAAAGTGCTACCAGTGGCCTAAGCAGAATATGCATGTTCTTGAATTGACCACTGCTTGAAGAATGTCCCCATAGCAAGAGCTGGTAACGACCATTATATTTCTCGGGCCATCCACAGCCTTTGAATAAACCACACTATCTTACTTCATCACCTTGTATAATCCACCATTAGGAAACTGATGAGGAGGATTTGCCTTTATTCTCTCTGACTGCAAGCACCAACACTGCTATAATGACATATGAATGGTGTTAGGAAGAATTCTCATTTCTGTGCTAATTGCCTTCAACCTTAGAAAACCCCAGCTATTTTGCTGGACTTTTTAATTTTAACACTGGAGTGAGTGAGCCCTTTTTCTCCCTCTCTCATGTGTTTTCACCTGATTTGGATTATGTGTTTCCTTTGTTTTTGTAGTCTGGCAAACTCCATAGGCATCTGCTTTCTGTATGGTGACACACAGCACTTCCAGTGAAGTGTCACAGAGAAATCTTTTAGATTTCTCACAAGTTTTATATACCTTTTGTTGTGTGAACTACTGTTCCCAAGAATAGTAAAGTGAAATTAACTTTACTTACCTTTTCTCTTTGTAGGTCCAGCACACACCATCTTATGTGGAGTGTTGGGGGGTTACTTGGTAGCCCCTTTTTCCTACTTACTCATGTAACATTTTGAAGGTTACCCTCACTACATTAAATGGCTGTTGGCAGTGGTTTCATTTACCCACCATTGTGCTTTTTTACCACAGGCTGAATCATCAGTTGCAGAATAGCACCCATGGGCGAGCATTTTGTCAAAATGGCCTTGGTCTTCTTTTTTATCCATTTTCTGAATGTGAGGTCCTTCTTGGGTTTTACTCTGCACAACAAACTAGGTTTGAGCCCTGTGTTTGCTTTACCTTTGGCAGACTTCAGTACTGAAACCCACCTCTGGCTCCAGTGTGTCTGGAAGGGCAGGACGTGAGGGAGGTTCACAAAACTCCCCATTGGCTAGCTGGCTGTCCTTTCAGCAGAGCCACCCTGCGGTTTGAGTGACAGCCAGGCTGTGCATGAATGACAAGTGTTTTGGGACTGAAGACAGAGTCGCCCACTGTGAAGAACAACCCGGCAAAGAAACCGGGACTGAAGCTTGCTGCATCCTCCTGGACCTTTGAATTGCCCGGTGAAGCCCTGCTGCGGTGCTGAAACTCCTTTTTTCTAATATACAAGAGCAGCTCCAGAAAGGATGACTTCTTCCCTTGGGTAAGTGGGACCCACTAACCCCGAGATGAACTCCACTGGACCATCTTCCCCGACTGGATGTATTACTTTGCTGCTGCAGGAACCGCGTGCCAGGGTTCAAGAAATCCGTACTCGAGTGTAACGTCTGTGATCCGGCCAGAAGCACCAGGAGTCTCTCCAGGACCGTCCAGAAGCAGGACGACCAGAGCTTGAGTCCCCTCACCAGAGTGCAGGACTCAAGAAGTGAAGAAAGCCCAACCGTTATCCAAGATCTGCGGTGGTGCTGTTTACCAAGCGCTGAAACTGCATAGTGCTGCTGATCCGAAAAGAGCCTGTAGCTGCAGCTCACCTCCGAATTGCTGTCCCCAGATGTCCTCTCTCTTGTCCTCAGGTCTGAGGTCCAGAAACCCAGGATCTGCATCACTGCAACCAGACAGAAGCCAGCTGGACCACTCTTCTAACCAAAGGTATTGTTCTGACTTGGGGTACTTACCTCGGTGTCTTTAGCTTTGCTCTTCTCATTTAAGACTTGCAGTAGACACCTTGCTAGAGTTGATTTGAGCACTACTCTTCACGAGTGTAACAGCTTGTGACCCTACAGTGACTTCTCTTCAACAAACTCTCTAACATTGTGCAATACGTTACTATCTAGAAATGCTTCAGCTCCATAGACTATGCTCCAATTGACTTAGGCTGTCCTGGCGGCCTGAATACTCTTCTAGTCCATTTAACTTTGATACCTACTGTCCCTCATAGGTGATAACTTGATTTGTAACTATTATTGCTGTGAAAGGTTTTTATCCAGACTTCATTGGAAGATTTAACTACTCACATGCTCTGAGAAACTGTTTAACCGTGTTCCTTCCCTTAACCTTTCCTTTTTACAAACATTACAATCTACAAAGTGTACTAGTGATATATAAATGCCATTATGGTCCTTGTTAGTGAACTCACCTCAGGGTGTAGGAAGTCTGTAATAAGCATCTCTAAAGAGAATCTACTAGCTTTCTGTTGATTCTGGAAAAGTAGTTTAAAATAGATCTGATTGCTACACATATTGCCCTTTTTAAAGAATGCTTCTTCAAAAGCTACTGTTAAATAAATAATTATTTACTTCAAAAACCTTGAGTATAATTGTTAAATGGCACGTGTATTTGTAGATTTCATTGCTACAGCTCTACAGTGCACATTTACCCCTCTTGAGATAAGCATTGCGGCTCAGTCACACTACCAACTTGTGCAGTACAGGCATATACCAAAAGGTGGGTTACCTAATATCAAGAGGACAAGGGCTGTATAGTCTCGCACAGGGTTACTACATCAATTCTTCCTAACAAATGGCACATTGTGTCTGATATGACACAGCCTTTTTCATTAGCACAATCGGGTCCCTTTTTTCTCTTCTCTGCTTTTTTGATAATATCTAATTCACATTAACAATGTGCTTGTGGGTGATTGTTTATGTTATGTATCTTCCACAAGATAGCCCAAGGTTGAGTTGTCACTTTGTCTGATTTTCTGGCCTCCAGCAGCAAGACACATGTGGCCATGTGCATGTGTAAAATTGATTTTCTATTTTATTTATTTATTGCATTTGTGTAATTTCAATCAGGTTCCCTGCCTACTAATCACAGTCTCATCCTTAATGTAGCATTCTGATCTTTCCCCATGTGTTAGGTTCAATTTGTTTTATAATTATATGTTAATTTAATCCAACTTTCTCTACAGGTACATAGATCAAACCCCCACCTGTTACTGCAGGTTGCGAGGTGTGTATAATCAAATTGCCTCACAATATCAGGCTAATTACCACTCATATTAAGTTGTTTAAGATCAGTTTAGGGTTTGCATTGAACCTGCCACATGGGGGAAGATCTGAATGCTAAATTAAGGAGGAGACTATGATTAGTGGGCAGGGAACCTGATTGGAATTATAATAAATAATGTTTCTATTGTAGAAACAGGGGATTAGCCCGAGATTTGGAAGGTTCTTAAAATTCATCAAATTGGTGTGTGATGCAATTAAAGTTATTAGGCTGAGTAAGACCAAAACATTCAATGTGATTAAAGGATTAATTAACTTGATGTGGAATCATTCAAGGAAATACCAAATGACTGATGAAATATATGATTTGTTTTTTGTCAACCCTTGAAACCTACCTTTCGCCAACCCCTTTCTTTCATTTACATAGTATCACTGTATTTAGAATGATTTAACTTTTGTCCTGTTTTGAAAAACTCCCAAAGCCGAAACACGTGTTAACCGTGTTAACTGAAGGACATATTCAAATAATTGTGCCTGGCGCATCTTGAGGAGTACCACGTTTCCTAATATATCCAGGTTTAGCCTCGCAGGAAAATTGGAAGTGCGATCTGAAGTGCTGGCAGAGGGTGTCATGGTCTACCAGGTCAAACGCTGCAGAGAGGTCTAAAAGTAGGAGAATAGCAAGATTTCCTGAGTCCCAGATTTTGTCCATTTGGACTTGTAAACCAAGGAGGGCTGTTTCCATAGTACGTTTTGGGCAGAAGCTCCTAACAGGTGGTTGTTCTCGGAACAGTTGTACTTGGGAGTAGGCTAGCCGGTCTACAATTTTCAGTAAAACCGTGACTGTGGTGATGGGACAATATATGGTAGGGATGGATGGATCAAGTGATTGTTTCTTGGGGATTGGGATAACCTATGCTGCTTTTATGCTAGCGGTGACCTCACTGGTTGAGAAGGAGGTACTCACAAATTTGGTGATATTGGTAGTCAGGTTGGGTGCACAAAGCTTGACGATGTGTTCTGGGCAACTATTGCCTTTGCAATTGGAGTGTTGCAGGACTAAAATGGTTTCTAGCACTTTATTGTGTGAGACTTTGGCAAAAGTGAAGTGTGGGTTTTGTGGGGGGGGGGATTTCCGCTGGCTGACACTTCGGCTCTGGGAGAGAGAGAGGAATTTAGCTGCATGTAATGATTTTTTGGGGACAGGATTTTCACACGTAGATGGTTAATTTTTTTGGCACGGGCGACTTGGATGGTAGGCCACCTACATTGTTGGCCCGGAATGAGATTGTTGAGGGGATTCCATATTCCAGTTATCACAGGATGGAGAAGAGCTCTTTGGTGTTAGATCCAGCGTTGGTAATTCTAGCATCATAAGAATTTGCTTGGAATGGTTGCAGGATTAAGCTGTGGAATACAGTGTAATAATGGCTTTCTTATAACTCTTAGTTGCTGTGGAGAATGTCCTGTGGTTGTGTGAAGTGTAATGTTTTGTATAGAGATAGTCAAGGGTTATTTTGTTCATGCACAATGCAATCAATTCTTCTGAGAACCAGATATTAATGGGTTTGTGTGATTTGGGAATTTTAACTTTATTCGGGTCATGCAGATCCATTGCATAGAGTAGGCTCAGGTGGCAGTGTTAGGCAAGGTGTGTATGCATTACCCTTTGGGACCACTACACACAACTAGGACTACAGGTGTAAGCAAAACCAACCTTTGGTATAAGTCTGTACTACACAGTTTTTGGTAGCGAGCCGAGCAGCCAGGCTTATCTGAAGAGGGAATGCGAGCTTGTAAGGGTGTTACACAAAGGTCTACAATATTCTGATAGACACTTATACTCAAGGTTTCTTGGAAGCAACATTTATTAATGTATCACACAATCATGTATAAAGCATTCACTAAATGAGGCAACCAATATCACACAAAAATGATACTACAATACTGACTACTAAGCAGTTGAGCTCCCTTGAAGTCGGAGCAAAATAACATCGAAGTATGAGCAAAAACACATAAATTAATAAAGCAAATATCACAAGTATTCTGAAAACAGTTCAAATAGTTTAAGTTCACCAGAGGAGTTGATTCAATGCAATAGGTAGGCCAAATTCAGCTGTGTCTTGTATAAGTAAAAACGGTTCTGGTATTTAAACGGAAAAGTCTTTGCCACGGTTCATAGAAGTAGTTCACGGAAGAAAGGTTCATATGTCGGGTCACAAGCTGAGTAGGCCTGCAAGTTGCCTAAGTTCCACAAACTTTCACGGTGACAGGTAAGTTCTCTCGGTCGGGTTTTCACAGTACCTTATATTGAAGAAAAGAATGCAGCTGAAGACTTCTGTTTTTGGCAGTTCCTGCAGATCTCGCTGTTCCTGAGCCTCAGTCGTGGGGACAAGAGGGAGAACATCAAGGGACTCCTGCACTGCACGTGGATGAGTCACAAAGCTGGCAAACTGGCAAATCTTCGATTCCGGTTGCTGTTCTTCAAGCAAACAAGCTGGTTTCCTTCCCACTGGTTAAGCCTAACCAGCTCGGAGAATGGTATCCAGGTGGCTTTCGAGTTGATTGGTCCTACCAACACAAAGAAAGAAGTCGTCCTTGAAGGGCTTCTCTGTCGAGATGAACGTGATGATTTGGAACTGCAGCAGGACTCCACCGGGCAAACCAATGGTCCAGCAGTTGCAGCAACCATCCTCTTCCAGCTCGTCTTCCGTTATTTCATTCCAGTGGTCGACTCTGCCTTCCAAGCCAAGAGACTCACCTTTTAAACAGTTTACTCCCATTCATTCCAGCCTAGCTGCCACTCACCCAGCAGTGTGGCTGTCCTTACCGGACAGTCAGCCAGCCAATCACGCCAGAGTGCATTGGGGTCTCATAGGCCATTTTGTACACCTCCCTCACCTCCTTCCCACCCCAGACACTCAGGTGCCAGAAGCGGTCTTCAGTCCTGAAGCCCGCCAAAGGCATAGAAACAAAGGGACCAAACCTAGTTTGGCGCGCAGAGACAAACTCTAGAAGGACCTTTCCAAAATGACACAGTGAAAAAAGAAGACCGGGACCCGTTTAAACAAAGGAGGCTCAGACGCCATCTTGAAAAACATGGCACCCATGGGAAAAATCATGGTAGTTTGTTGTAAAACCACTGCCACCAGACATTGCAATATGAATCGGGTAGCATTTGACTGCTACATGAGTTTCTAGGCACAGGGGATACTAGGTAACCCCTCCAGCACTCTATTGTAAGATAGTGTGTGCTGGGTCTAGGAATTTAAAAGACAAGTAAAGTCAATTTAACTTTACATTCTCTGGGAAACAATAGTTTATCCCAGGGAAGGTATTTAAACCTTGGGATAGCCTAAACAGACTTCTCTGTGTTACTGCACTGAGGGTGCTGTGTAACACACATGAAAAGATGATGCCTATGGAGTGGTCTAAAACTCCATAATCAAAGAACACGAGAGTAAAACACACATCAAAATACATGGGAGAGTGGGAAAAAGGCTCACACTCTCTCCAGGTAAAAAAATCAAGTCCTCAAAATCCAGCAACTTTGCTGGGTGTCTCTAAGGTGAAGGGAATTAGCACATTTATGAGAATTCTCCCTAACATGTAGCAGTTAGCAAGAACCTGGGAGTTCATGTTACTAGGCTTCATGTGATTGGTGAGCATGGTCTTGAGAGTGGATTGGACTATCTCACGTAAAGGCTTCCTGGTATTGCGGACCAGGCCTGGCATCTGAGTCAGAACAGGTGAGATATGGGGTTTGGCGAGGAAGAGTCCAAAATCAATAAGGGAGTGGTCGGACCAGGCAACTGTACTAACAGATGAGAAACCAACGGTGGAATTAGTAGAGAGGATCCAATCTAGTACACATCCTCTGCCATGGGTGGGGGAGCAGATTAGCAGGGATAAGTTCATGTCTCCTAGAGCTTGAGCAAGTGAGGCTGCTTTGGGGTCATCTGGGTCATTGATATCCAGACTGAAATCACCTAGGATGATGAATTGTGACATGGGTTTAATGAATGGAGAGATTAGGAGAGGAATATCTACATCTGGTCAGTTAAAGGAATTAGGCTGATGGTACAGAAGGAGAAGGTTGATTGTGGACAGGGGGGTCAGTAGTGAGGTTGAGTAGTAATAGAATTTCATAGCCTGTTGTGGAAGAAAAAGGGATGGGTATTACTTATAGGGATAACTCAGTGAACACAGTGACTCCACCTCCTAGGGTGGTCAGGTGATCATCTCTGTGGATAGTGTAGTTTGGGGGGTAGCTATCGAGAGCAGTGGGCCAGAGGCACTGTGGAACTTTGATTATGGAATAACTAAGATGTTCGGGTGGTGGTCAAGAATGATATTGTGGATCTCAGTGGCATGTACTCCCTGTGCGTGAGAATTTAGCAAGTCACAGTATAGTGCTGATATATGTTTAACTGGTAACTGAGAGACAGTGAGATCCGATGATTAGTGGGCCTCAGTGGTGAGTGGTATAGGCGGGGGGTACGTGCACTGAATCTAGCTCGTCTGGAGTCCCCTAAAACGGGGAGAGAGAGATTGCGTGTCAGTGCAGGCTGGTGTATCGTTCTTGTTTGGAGCTTGAATTATCTAGGGGTACCTCTGCACGGGTAGAAGAGGCTCAACATTCTCCAATTTTGGGTGTGTTGTACAGGTGTTTAAGGGCATGATGGACTTTGGTTGGGTCGTCTTGGGCTGTTCCAGGCAAAGGGGGTGGAAGTCCTGGTAGCTGAGGTGCCACGATTGTCCGGTGTGCTTGGGTTGGGTGTAGCACAGGGTAGCTTTGAAAGGTGGTTAATTTCTGTAGAGCCTGTTGTGCGTGATGTGGTTGTAGGCAAAGACGACTTGGTCAAAGGCAATTTAGCAACTCGGCTACTGTCTAGGATAGTGAATAGGGATGGCATTTCTGTAGGAGACTGTATCTTTGTTGTGGGTGGCTTGGGCGTGTGACTGTTGGTAGCGATGCCAGAAATACATGGAGGTGGTGGAAGGATGAGCTCAGGGACCATGGAAATCCCACTGTCAGGTATGAAGCTGAGCTCTGAAAGATGATTTGGCTGGCGGCAAGCATTGCTGTCCTTGAACACGAGGCGCCCAAAGAACACCTCGAGTTTGCTTTCTGAGTTTGCTTGTTGTGTTTTGGTTTGGCAAGCTATAAAGTCTACAGCCAAATTTGTATTC
Organism: Ambystoma mexicanum; assembly: GCF_040938575.1. Lineage (NCBI taxonomy): Eukaryota > Metazoa > Chordata > Amphibia > Caudata > Ambystomatidae > Ambystoma > Ambystoma mexicanum. The sequence continues at coordinate 768,828,467 of NC_090931.1, forward strand.
CCCACTAATCATAGCGCATCATGATTCATTCAGATACATTTGTGTGTTACATAGCAAAGTATGCTAGCCCTATTCAGCTTAGTCTAGGGGTCCCTGATGGACCGTAGGGAAGGAAGATGGAGGGCACAGGGGGTTAATCGCGGGACACGGGGTCACAGGGTGGTGCCCTCACCCCAGCCCCTCAGGCGCCCTTGCACAAAGCAGGTCAAGAGAAACAAAGGACAGGCCATAATGGGGGCAGAGCCGCAGGTATAACATTGAATGAGAGGCCTGGGCATGAGGTGTTACATGCCAGTAGAGGGTCGGGCGGAGACATGGGCCAAAAGAAAAACGGTTTCCGCAAGGGGAAATGTTCCCCGATAAAAAGGGATCAAGCTTGCAAAGGGATTTTGTTTTCCAATCAACCCACCTGAACTTAGGGGGGGGGGAGGTCAAGGCAACAAAGGGGCTCGGGATAAGAAGGTGCAAAGTAATCAGGCTGCAACACGGTGCCTGTAAGTGATAGGAGGACAATTGCGTCATGTGTCAGAGGAAAGAATGCCGGTTGGACATATAAGGCCTGCCAGTCAGAAATGGAAGCCATGGTAAATGCTGGAGGGGCAAACGTCCTGCTATCTGCAGGGTCGGACTGAGTCATAAAATTGTCTCGGGCACCAATAGAAAAGTGGGCCATAGTTCCAAATGACTAGCCATTCCTTGTGTGACACTTTTTGAATAATAACCAAGGGGGGGAGTTTTTTTTATAAAGTGTGATATTGGGTCTCATTACACGGATGGCGGTAAGGGTTAACCGGTACCGGTATTTTACCGGTACCGGTAAATCCTTACCGCCTTACTACGAGGTCCCTTTGCGGTTTGGGGAATTTAACGCCTGCTTTTTGCAGGCGTTAAAAACCAACCCGCAAAGGGACCCAGGGAGCTAATTACGGTACCGCAATTTGCGGTACCGTAATTAGCGCCTTCCCCATTCCCATTATGCCCTATGGGGCAAAAATCAGTAATTCCCCTTTCCGCCAAGGCGGTGCCGGTATTTTACCGGCATGAACCATGGCGCTAATAGCGCCAAGGTTCTCCGCCATCCGTGTAATGAGCCCCATTGTGTGATGCAAATTGTACATTTTAAATAATATGTATTCAGCAACACTGGCCCAAACTACTAGCCACAGAGTGAATTCACTCATAAAACTGGCCTAAATTGGCCCAGAAAGTGGCACACTTTGACCAATGGAACGGGCCCACACCAGCATGCTGTGTTTTTGGTTCGGCCCTATAGGCCAGCTGAAGCCTGGCTATCTGAGTGTACTGTGAAGGTACAAACACTAAGGGCCTGGTTTAGTCTCTTCACAATAAACTGCTATTGCTTACTATTCATTTATAATTCCGTCTAAAAAAGCAAACTCAAAGGACATGAGATACATATCACCAAATAATTATTCGGCAGTAACTTCGGTTTTAAGTTGAATGACATGTTAATTAAATACTTTGTGGCAGGTGTAATGTGCTAGCTGAGCTTTCCATTCATACACAAATATCCTCCCTGACTTCCCACAGTGTAATGCTGTACAGGTTTTTTTTCTTTTTTTTTTGTTGCTCATATTCTAACGTGATTGAAAAAGAAACACTAGGTTATAAAGAAAGGTACAATGTAACATTTCTAATGAGGTGTAATCTGCCTGTGCAGCTGCCTAGGGCTATTTTACAGGTGCTCAGATTACAGAGCATAGCAAACCCACCAGGCTCCTATAAACACGGGGCTAATGTGAAATTTGAAAAGTTAGGCTTTATATTTGCAGAAATAATACGGCTTCATGGGCCCCGTGATTATGTAAAAGAAATTTAGAACATTACACTGGGAAATACAATTCAAGTTCCCTCTGACTGTTCTCAAATGCTCCACTCACCTGCCCCTCCAATTGACAACGGAATGTCAAATGCATCTTCTCCATGGGAAACCTTTGACACTGAAGCACAAGCAGGCAAATTATGTATTTTTCTCTTAAAAAAAGGCTTGTCAAAATAACTGACTCATCTGCGTGGATTGCATAAAAAGGGTAATTAAATCAAGGAAGAAGAACATGGACTCATTGCATGTCTCAGCATTTTTGATGGATGGACAGGTGAGAAGGGTTGGCTCGTAGGAAGCTGGCAGTTATTGGAGAAGCGTCGTCTGCACATGGGAGTTTAAGGGATTACAGGGCAGATACACAATTGAGATATTACAGTGAGCCATGAACTTCATTTCACTTTATGGTATGCTCGAAATAACCAGGGACAGGCCGGACAGTTCATGCACATTAAACCCCTAGAATTACCATGTGTTTACAAGTTTTGGCCAACGTACTAGTTATGGGGTTCTAATGGGTATGACATTGGGCCTCATTACGTCTGTGCCTGTCCGGTAACAATGGTGCTGGTAGCCTACCTGCACCATTGTTACCAGACCGGCAGAGTACAACTCTATGGGCGGGTGCCGTCACACCCGCCAGGGTCTTACCTGGTGGACGTAACGGCACCCGCCCCCACAGTTTCACAGAAGCATCAGCACCATTATTAATGGGACTCAAATGGGGATGGGGACTTACAATTACCGGTGCCTGACTTCCCAGAATACCGGTGTTGTAATTCCCCGGTGTTTCCGGCAACCCAGGAGACGGTAATTATTACAAGTCCAGCGGCAACCTGCCGGTTTTACCAGCACAGTTTCCGCCGGACTTGTAATGAGGCCCATTGTGTCTTTATAAATGCCGGCAAATAAACACGTGTGAAGGTTCAAGGTTGATGTTTGGAGAGGCAGGATTGGCGCACGTTTGTATTGGAAGGGAATTGAAGCTAGGGCAGTGGAGTGGTGAACACAATTACATTGATATTAAAAGGGCCAAAAGTAAAGCTAACGAGTTTGGTTAGAATTAATTTAGTGGAGAGGTTTTGGACAGATGATTTTTTGCTTGATGTGGGTATATACATTATGGGTAGAGTAGCAGTGCACTCCACGTGCATTTTGAAGGTGTTGGAGAGACCAAGCAATGAAAGAAAAATTGAATTTAGTAGGCGTTGGAGAAGCCCAAATGCTGCGATCCCCATGTGCATTTTGTAGGCCTGGTAGGAGAAGACAAAAGCACTGACAACCCCATATGAATTTATGAGCATTGGAAGGGCAAACCATTGAGAACCCCAGGTGCATTTAATAGGCAGAGTTTGTTTGTTTGTTAATTTGATATGGCGGGGCCGAGACCCGGAGGTAGTTGTAGAAGTAGAGTAGAAGTAGAAAAGATTGAAAACCCCTCATGCAATTAGTAGGAAGCACAGGAAAAGGTCAGAGCACTGAGAAACCCACATACATTTAGTAGACAGAGGCAGATTAAGCACTGAGAATCACAGGTGCATTTAGTAGGCAACGGAAAAGGCCAAACCACTGAGAACCTCAATGGCATTTACAGAATGGAAGAGGTGATTTAAATGAACATGTCTGAATCTGCTGCAATTTTCAAATGTGATCAATTGGGGTAAGGGCTGGTTTGCATCTGTTGGACATTCTTTCCCATATTACAGCTGCAACTATTTGTGTTGGAGAATTCCAGAGAGTGTGTCTGTCTCCCTGTGCTAACCATGCTAATCAGTGGCCACAGATCTCGGCCTCTCCAAAAAACAGGGACATTTCTAGCAAATAATCTGGTGCATCAGTAAGAAATCTCATTCTGCTTGCTGCACCTTTGGACTTGCATCACGCTCCAGGGGACTGAGTTCAGGAGAAATAGAAGGAGGAAGAAGTTGAGCCCTCCCCAAACGGGGCACAAGGGGGCAGAAGAAAATCTTGCAAGGTAAATCAGGCACCTAATTGGGCACCTTTTCCTTGTGGGCCCACCTAAAATGGCATCCTCTGCATGTTTTGCAAATGAAAAGGAGGACAGGGCGGCCTCCCACCCCTCAACTTCATGGAATAGACATATTTGCACTATCATCTTGCACAATTACTCCATACAATTAGCTTATTCGCTTACTGTCACAAATTCTGTATGAACTCCCTAATTGCCTGCAAATCCCATTGCACACAGACAACTTAATTCCCTCTCAGTGCACACGAGCGGGACAATGCTGTCTCTTTGGATCATGATACATATTATTATACAAGTCACCGAATTTCTGCCTATTTAATGCCTACATTGGATTGATGTTGCCAATTTATGAACTACTCTATTCATTTGTAGAATACTGTGACTTCCGATGGCTCTGTGACATTGTTGGTTCCAGCTGGGACATTTCAAGTCAAAACTACTTCATTCAAACTGCAGTACCACGCCTCTACAAGAGTGTTATAGAATCCTGATGAAAGGCACTGGACCAGCCTGAGGTTAAGCAAGTGCTCCTAACAATGTACATGTGACGCAGTGCTCAATGCTCAGATTTCATGGCAATCACAAGACATTGTGTCACCTTTTCATAAACCTCTCATCAGCAAATCCCAAGAGACCAGACAGCTAATGTCAATCACCAGCAGGCCACTTGGGAATGGATGGAGGTCCCACAGGGGAGTTGATTTTTGGGAGAAAACACAGGAGGTTGTGGTACATAGGCCCACTTCCCATAGTTCACAAGCAGGTTTTGTGTCAGCTGTCAATGGGTATAACGTTGGAGCTGCCCTGATGATAGGTGAAACAATGATTGTGCCCGGTTTTGCTCATATCCTCCAGATTCTGGTGACCTGCTTCATGAACCGATACCTAATAATAGATGAGATAAATGTGAATATCTGCAATCAGTTTAGCAGCTCCTACAGTGCCCAGCATATGTTATGTTATGTTGATTTATATTGTGTTCTGCTAACACCCAAAGGAAGTCTCCAGGTGCTCATGTGGCTCTATAAGAGAAGAGGGCAGGGTGTGTTAGTGAGGGTTGGGTGATAGGACAGATTCAGAACCAGGAAGTACTGGCTTCTGTGAGTGTTGTCTTGCATGTGGGAATTGGTTCGAGAGGCTCCCCATGTTGTAACTTTATGGGTAGGAAGGACTCAGTGCCTTGGATGTGTGCTAGAGTTTGTGTTGGGTGTGTGTGTGTTTTGTATGATATTTAGGGTGGGTTCTGCGGTCATGCACGCTAGTTAGTTGTATCCGTATGGGGTTCAGGGTTGCTGATGACTATTGTGTGTTGATTGTGTTGTTTTTTTTTGCATTTGTGTAGTGTTGATGGTTTTATGGACTATGTGCGAAGGTGTTGGGTGTGAACATTAGATTAGTTCTGAGTGTGTCTATTTGTAGTGGGGGTAGTTCCTAGTTGTGTATAGTCGTGTTGGTTATGTTGGAGGAGCAGGAAAGGGGATGATAGGTTAGTAGATCGGTTAGTTTGACAATGCCTATGACATGCGTCTCCGGTTGCTGCTCGATGGTACTTCCAACGTTCTTGGTGGGGTCAGTCGACCAATCACACCTCTTCTCCAAGCATGGAGGCTGACTTGCCTAAGAGTTGAGGGCTGAGGGTTGGCAGTTAATAGTGTGTTCCTGGTTAATCAGCGGGATTTTAATTGTAGCATTTGGAATTGGGCTGTTGTGCATTTGGCTGCTGAATGGGTGTACAGATGGTATTATAGTAAATTTAGGAAGTGGTGCTTGACCGGTCAACCCTAGTTATGTGATTGGGCAGATGTTGGGTGATGCTTTGATTTAATACTATATTTGTCTGTGCTTTACTAGGTGCAGCAGAGAAAAGAAAAGTACATTTTCTTCCTCCGGTGACAAGCTCCAGATGACATCAACTTGGTGAAAACCCTTGGGGTGGAGGTCAGCCTAAAAGGTAGCACCTTGACCTGGTAATGGGTGCTGTCTATAATAAACCTTAAGAACGTTGTGCTATGGAAAATATCTGCACATGAAAATAAGCATTTTTAAGGGCCACTGAAATCAACTATTCCTGATCCTGTAAGGCCTGGAGGGTTTGCCTCAAGGTCGCGATTCTGATTGACCTTCCACAGTTACCTGTTCGAGAACCGGATATCAAGGATGAGCCGCAACCCTCTCTACGTTTCTTTAGAATGAGGAAATACCACCCTCCCTTCTTCCACATAAAGTTACTGGGCCTCATTACACGGATGGCGGTAAGGATTTACCGGTACCGGTAAAATACCGGTACCGGTAAATCCTTACCGCCTTACTACGAGGTCCCTTTGTGGGTTGGGGGATTTAACGCCTACTTTTTGCAAGCGTTAAAAACCAACCCGCAAAGGGACCCAGGGAGCTAATTACGGTACCGCAATTTGCGGTACCGTATTTAGCACCTTCCCCATTCCCATTATGCCCTATGAGGCAAAAATGGGAATGGGGAAGGGCAATGGTGGAAGGGGGAATTACCGCCCCGCCAACCTTGGAATGGGGTGGCAAGGCGGTGCTGGTATTTTACCGGCATGAACCATGGAGCTAATAGCGCCATGGTTCTCCGCCATCCGTGTAATGAGGCCCACTGACTTCACTGCCCCTTTTGCCAAATGGAAAGCAAACTCCAAAAGCACTGGTTCCAGTCCAGAGGGATGCTCAACTGTTGATGATCTGTTTATTTTTTTTGTGAAAAGCAGAAAGTAGCCTCTCCTCACAAACCTCAACACCCAATCATCCAAAGTAGTGGCTTCATACTCTCAAACAGGCATGGAGAGACTGTCAATGGGAAATATATGTGGGGCGGGGACCTTAAAGAGGCTTTGAGCCTCATTACGAGGCTGGCAGCAAGGGGTTAACGGCACTGGTAAGGATGCTGGTGCCGTTAACCCCCTACCGCCGCATTCCGAGGTCCCTTAGCGGGTCCCACTAAGGCCGGCTGGTTTTTCCAGACGCCCTTAGCGGGAGCCGCTATGAGACCAGGGAGCTAATAATGGGTCCGGTATTTGCGGGCCCGTAAATTAGCTCCTTCCCCATTCCCATTGAGCCCTATGGGGGCTCGAATGGAAATGGTGAATGGTTTTCAGAATGGGGACTTACCGGGTCCTCCAAGGTTGGAATGACCCGGTAAGTCCCCATTCCGACTACCCGGACACGACTTTGGAGGCAGCCATGGTGCTAACAGCACCATGGCTACCTCCAAACTCGTAATGAGGCACTTTGACTAAAATGGAGCTGAGTGCCACACAGAAGAATGTAATGGCTGTGCCCACCCCGACCTCTGCTTGAGTAAATGTGTGTCTGTGGGAGGGCCTTTGTAGAAGCAAACTGTGTGTCCCTGATTAGCAAAGGATGTAAAATGTCTGAGGTCTTCACAATTGAAAAAAGAAGGTGCAGAGGTTATCTAAGAAGTACGTTGTGCACCAGCATTCTAGAGGATTTTGCAATGGCATTAGATGCACATTTGAGATATTCAGTCAATCATTTTGTGCCAAAGAGGCTGTCACCATTAAAGGGCATATTACGGAGCTTGCCTGCACATCTGGAGTGGACCCAGAAATGCTCATCCAGAAGAGATGCATCCTTGATATGCAGCCCAAAGACGTGCCACATTCAAGATGTTTTGCAGCAACTAACATGCCACATTCTTGCCATTAGAAATCCTCTTCAAAAATCTTAGTTTTCAACCTTTGGTTGGTGGTTAGAAGCCTCCAAGATAACAGACCATGGTATGAGTATATTTGACAAGCACAGTAAGTGTTGATGTCCTCCAAGACGTGAAGATCTTACTTAGTGTGTCTATTTTTGTGCTGTCTCTATCTGGCTGCACATTGGGGAAAAAGGATGCAGACTTCACATTCACTGTGGCTGGCCGAAATGCCAGCTTCTCAGGTGTTTTGCGATTCTGTGCTAAGACTGGGTGTATACACACTGGCTTGTATTTTTATGCCTATGCCGAGTCCACCAACAGGTTAGAAAGAAGGGGCTTGCCAGAGTGAAAGGATGGGGGAAGGTAATGGCTACGCTGAAAAGTAGATCTGTCCCCTTCTGAGGACATCTACATATCATGAATCTTAGACCGTACTGGACTAATGGCTTCAAAGGAGTGCTGCGGCCTAATGATTCCACCACCTTCTCAATAATTGCATGCAAGGTTGTGTTTAGATCACTGAAGAGCAAAGCCTGTTGAATCGCAAGATTCAGTAATGTATCCAAAAGATCTACTGCAACCAGGTTAAGGGTGTGAATGTCAACTTTGATCAGTTCAGAAAAGGATGTTTGACTAAAAAAATAAAGAACAAGGTTTCACTGCTTGCCCTGGAATCTGATACCCAGCACTGCAATTAAGCCTTTCAGGGTTTAGCAGTAATGGTCTTGAGCAGAGTAAATGCACATTGGGTCAAATCTTGTACTCTGTGCAGAAACCACTGATATCTGGAGCATATGGTAGCAACCCTCGTAGGGCACTACTACTGGCCAGAGGTGCAATGGGTAATGGCACTGGTATAGACACTGAGACCGAAGCATCCCTCTCCTCCCACCACGCCCTGGTGAATATTTCCTACATCTGGATCTTCAGTTCCTTCCACTCCTCTGGAAGGATGCCTTACCATCACTGGAGTCCCCACTCTCATAGCTGCTCAAAAAGAACTCCTTATGAAAAGATGTGGAGGTATGTGTGATCTTCTTCAAGAGCAAGATCTTTTCCTTGCCTATGTGCCCCTTCTAAGAAGAGGCGGGGGGGCTCGGGAGAGAGTGTTTAGGTGGTGGCCTAGCAACACATTAAGCAGCCTGATACCCGAGTGCTTTGGGGTTAATTGCCTGACATGAACTACATGTATCAACATGATCTGCACAGAGACACTACAAAAATATATTCGGATCAGTAAGAGACCCCTTGGCATAACAGTTCTGGGAAGTGTGCTGAGACTACAGAAAAAATGAAGTTAGCTCATGGGGCGTGGTGTGCTCTACTTGTAGTGGAGGATGTCACATCCAGGACCATAGATGTGGCACAGAAGTGATTGTGCTCTGCTATACTGCAACCCTTGCTGAACGTTTCAAAGTTCAGATTCCACTGCAGGGTATCCATCAAGATGAGGAATCTGTGGGAGGATGAAATCCATTAGAAGTATAGGTTCTAAGAAAAAAGTTCTGAATTTGGAGAAGTCAAGCTTGGTGGAGTAAACCACGAAACTCCCATATCAAGTAGTCTGGGAGAAACAGTGGAATGTGCACCCCTCTCCAGTGAGGATATGTGATACTGAAACAGAAATGTTCTCTCAACTCTAAGAGCTTTTCATGGTTTCCTTGCTCCATTCCTTCTTAAGCTTTGTATGCTTGCAAGAGGGTACAGAGGCTGAAGGCTGGCTTGGTACAAGAACCGGCCCGAACATTTTGAAATCTTCATAATATTCTTTAAGGTGGGTGGAAGTCGGTTAGGACTAAGCATTGCAATCACTTCCTAAGCGGCAGAATCGGCTGGGGCAGAAGGCATGGTTTAGGAGGATGCAGTACTAAAAGACACCCGATCAATAACAGAACGCCCAGCACAAAGGTAAGTGCCCTCAGTCAGACACTCTAGGTTGTATCCCATCAGGGAGCATGGCAAGTACTCAATACTTGTTTGTAAAGCATGACCTTGAAGGGGTAAATGGCCTTGGTAAAGTATGTGAATAGAAGGTGTAGTCTCCCAGACGCTGCTCTTTTGCTGTTTTCTCTTCATCCCAGTCTTTGCAGGTGTCAATAGATACCTCTGTGTGCTTGCTGATATGCCTCGTGTAACACATGGGGACTCTTTGGGGAATGGTGTTGTTCTGAGTCTTTATGCCATTGAGAGAGAAGTCTGTCAGGCTAGAGATGGATGATGCAGTCATCTGGGTTACTCGATGGCAAACAAATCACTCATGATTTTGCATATAGAATACTGATTTACGTGATGCTGCCAAGGTTCTGAATGGTTGCTGACTAGCCCCCCCCCCCGCTCTCTCCCCCCGCAGGGCATGTTAGAGCTAGCAACTAAAGATGCATGCTCCCCAGTTTATAGGGTTGGGGCACAAGGCTCAAAGTGTCCGGAGTGCTAAGAGGCCAATCTTTCTCACCCTCGCCACATGGCTTCAGAGGTCTGTAAAGCATTATCTTAAAAATTAGGCACTATCATATGGTATGAGAATCCGAAAAACAAATGATACAAAGAGCATGATCAAATTTCCCAGATTTCTTCCCACAGCCGGAGGCACATTTGTCAAAAAGTGCCGGCAGCATATCGAGCGAAGGCTTAACACCACCCGATTGGATTTTGTGGGAAGAAAGTCATAGCCACGAACAAACAACCCATCTTTCTTCCAATGAACACATATGAAATCAACTAATGATGAAAAGTATACTGCTCTAAATCGGTGTTCAGTCAGAAAAGGCTGCACTCCGTGATCAAAGATCATCACTGCTTAGAATAAAAAAAAAAACATAGGGGGTCATTACGACCTGGGCGCAAAGGGATACCAGGCACTGGTAAGGACACCGGTGCCGGTAATCCCTTTGCACCCTATTCCGAGGTCCCTTTGCGGGTCCCTCCCTTAACGCCTGGTTTTACCAGGCGTTATGGACGGGACCCGCAAAGGGATACCGGGGTCAATAACGATACCGCAATTTGCGGTACCGTTATTGACGCCTTCCCCCTTCCCATCGAGCCTATGGGTGCTCAAATGGGAATGGGGAATGGCTTTTCAAATGGGGACTTATCGGTCCCGCAAAGGTCGGAATAGACCGGTAAATCACCATACCACCAAGTCGGTGGCGGTACCGGTATTGGTACTAGTCATGGCGCTAATAGCGCCATGACTCGCACCAACCTCGGAATGAGGGCCATACTGTGGGGCTTCACTTATTACTCTGCATAACGGCATGCCGGTGCACCCTGTCTGCCTTAAAGTGACCGGGATCTTTTTTCGAAGGAGCACAGACACTGGTTGTTCTGTGTGTAGGTATGCTTATATGCAAGAGATAATGGAAGTGTGTACTGAAATCTCACTCTTAGGCAAAGTTATACAATATGTGCAAAGATATTCCATTGATGATGAGTATTACATATCTTTAATTCATTTCTGTTTTACTTCATCACACAGGAGTCCTAAAAGGTTTAATGGATTGAGGAAATCTTTAGGAACAGTGTGGGAATATTGGGAGTATTCAGAGTTTTTGAACCTGGTCACTGTACAGAAGTCCCCCACAGAGGCAATGTGCATACCCATTCATATCTGGTCATCTCGACATCCATATAGGATCTCGGTTCAAGCCTATTCTCAACCTTTAGCTCTCCTGCAAACGTTGGGATGACCGCCCAATCCTTTTCACTGCCGCCATAGTGCGTGTGGGTGAGAATGGCATTAAGAGGACTCAATTCTTTTTGCACTCAATTTTACTATGCACGTCTCTCTGTTCCCTTTTTCAGCACTGCCTTTTGGCATTTTCTTAGGTCATTTGTTTTTAAATATATGTTTCTTTACCACAGCCATTCCCCCAAAAAGAAAATATAAATAAATAAAAGGAAATGAAAATGCTCTTGATGTTTCCGCTGAGTCAGTCGGCCACTCCTACCTGCTGTGTATTAGTGCTAAGCATTGGCTCCTGCAAGACTAGTCTGAAACAGAACAAATTGACAGTTCAAAGGAGAAGCGGGCTCTGCAGCATGAAAAACGTTATACAAAAACACATAATTAAAAAAACAGTCTCCCTAACACAGAGACAAATGACACCAATGTGCTGGTCAGTAGGGTGGTGCAAGCCAACCCTTTTCAGCTACCTGATATTCATGCCATCCCTTTGTTCTCTATGCAAGCACACTGTTCACACCAATGCACAGCTGGGAGACCCTGATGGTGAGTAAGGCAGGATGGGACACCGGGGAATACCAAAACTTCGGAAGTTGGGGTCGAGTATAAAAAGCACACTATGGTAATATGAAAATGTAGATAGGCTAGTTGTAGGGTGTCCTCTCGAGCTGTGGTCTAAGTGTGCTTCCATAGTCAGTACATGGCCATCTTCAGTTTGCACTATGAGAGTTCATAATTTCTTTGCAAGGTTTGTGCTTATGTATATTATACCTTTTCCCAACTGACTGACTGCTCTTGTGTCTGCCAACTCCCCCATAACTACTGGACTCATAGGACCCATCATTAATGACTAAGATAAGATCTGCACCAATATCTCTCCCCCATTCAACACACTGGTGCATATGCACGGTGCAACAGTATGCAAGCATTTCAGAACCATGTGCTGTAAATAGACAAATAGGTATACTCTAAAAAGCAAAACGATGACATGGTGCCACAGAAGAAATCTTCAATTTAGGCGATATAATCATTTTCACTTGCAAAGGGGGTGCAAAGACTGGTTTGCTAGAGAGTTAGGCAGTTGAGAAAGCAGCTTTTACTTGGATAGAGCTCGGTTCCATAAAATATGTCCTGATAAACCACACCAGGCTAAGCCTGTAGAAAAACTTCAGTTACACCACCACCTTTCTTACATCAAGTTAAAAACTGTAATGTCTTCTGGGGAAATGTAATCCTACATATGCTAGAATGTCAGTCCAAGACAGTAACTGACTAGAGCCAACACACAAAGTGTGACTACTTATCAGCTACACAGAGGCAAATGAAAGACTATGTTGTTTTCCTTGCCATAGACACTTGAAAAGGTCACTCAGTGGCTTACTGAGAATGATACATCACTCTGTGAAGTGGTGACACAGGTCTATCTGTAGCCTTGGTTAGAACTATTCAAAATAATATTTGAATATTAATTGTCACGTGATACAGAAGCAGGGAAACTGGCCATGACTCTGACCATATGTTTAAGACAGAAGCCAACCAATGTTGGGATGAAGGGACAAAACAATGTGTCAAATAAAGTCTGTGTGGTGGTGATGATGATGATGATGATGATGCATATAGAGTATCTTTTCTTAACCCTTGGTTTAAAGTAAAGGTGATAACATTTAAGTCATTTCTGCATGAAAATGAGGAAACTGAAGGGCACTGGGAAGTTGGCATGCTAGCCATGAATAAGGATGCACTAAAGATACATTCTAGTCACCAAGTTGGCAAATAAATATGGGCACAGGTCAGAGATCAACAACAACGCATGGGACTCCCCCACTTCAAAGAAGCTTATTAGCTTTGTGAACACCCCTTCTCATAACTTCTGACATTAGCTCAGGTAGCACCAGGCAAGCCTTTGAAGAATGGGTAAATATATGAGGCTTTTAGACATACTCCTCCCTTCTCGCTTGCTTTTTGCATCAGAATCCCACAAGAATGAATGGGCTTACTGCAGACCAGATGGTTAATGACTGTATTCTAGACACATGCAAAGTGGGTGTGCAATGATTATCCGCTACAGTTCTGACTTGGCAAGCAGGCTGTGTGGCCAACTGCGGTTGTTCCATTATCTAACTAAAGCCTAATCTGTTACAGATTGTGTGCATTTTCAACAGTTTTTTAATGTTGCTGTGACTATTGTCTCCGACCAAAGGAGATGCTTCAATGACAGATATGTGAGAAAAATGATTTTCATAAAAGTGAATGAGCAACCTATCCCTGAAGACTAAGATGGGTGGAAACAACATGCTCATCTCCTAGAAGACCACACAACAGATGTATGAGAAATGAAGATGTGTGGGTAAGCCAGCTGCAGTCGCATGGCTGCAGAGGCATTTGGAAAGGTGGTGGGTACTTTGACTCTGACAGAAGTGGCTGAGTGGATTGAAAGGTAAATGCTTCGATGCTTTTCTTTATTCTCAATGGGCCTCCTTACGAGCTTGCCGGTCCAGATACTACGGTACCAGTAAGCTTGCCGGTACTGCTGTATCCGGACCGGCAAACTCTGAGTTATGCTCACGGGTGCCTTTCATTCCGCCAGGTCTGACCTGGCGGAATGAAAGGCACCCACGAGCGCAGCATGCCTGTAGCACAGGCCGCAGCATGAACGGTGCCGGTGCTACAGGCATCCCCATTCCCATTGAGCCCTATAGGGCCCTATAGGGCTCAATGGGAATGGAGATCACCCGATTACGGCACCCGCGAAAGGGCAATTACCGGGTCCAGTGGGGTCAGACTTCCCCGGTAGTTGCCCATTCGCGGGTGCCGGACTTTCTTTCAAGTTTGGAGGTAGCCTTGCGTTATCCAGTGGAGCCCCTAGTGTCTACGTCTTTGTATCCCACACAAACAGTCAAGGTTATAGCTCAATTGTTTTGTTTCTACCGACCAGTAGGGCCACTACTGCACTCTGGTGGTAGTGGAGGATATACCGCTCCATGGCATCCCCACTGGGAGGGGGTCCAGCGGCTCCTGATGGACAGAAGAGAGGCAATGCATGTATTATGTAACTGCATTCCTCAGCTCTTTGGGCCTCATTATGAGGAAGGAGGTAACCATGCCGCTTTTTGCGGCATGGCTACCTTCATTCCGTGTACCAAGTCTGGGTTCCCTGAATGGGGAAATACCGGGCCATTCCAACCTTGGAGGGCCCAGTATTTCCCCATTCAGGGAACCCGGACCCGGTACATCCCCATTACAGTACATCTGCCCGGTACATCCCCATTCCCATTTCAGCCCCCATAGGGCTGAATGGGAATGGGGATGATGCTAACAACGGGCCCGTTAATGACGGGCCCCTTGTTAGCATCCTGGTCTGCTCGTGGGACCCGCTAAGGAGGCATGGTAAAACCAGGCGTCCTTAGCAGGTCCTGCGAGCAGACCTCGCAATGGGGCGGTAAGGGGTTCACGGCTCCGGCACCTTTAACCCCTTACCGCATACCCCGTAATGAGTCCCTTTTTCTTGCTTGTCCTTACCAAATGATGCCACACCATGAATTTCACAACCGTATGCACTGCTAGTATTGGTAAAGTGGCCTGCTAGTCGATGGTGCCAATGGGTCAAGTTTTGGTGTGCCAGACAATGCAGGGGTTTAGAGGACAGTTGCACTGGCTCAGAATCATGGGGACGGGTTTGGTGTGAGAGCATTTCTAGTGATGAACTGTAGAATCATCCAACTTTTTCTTGTGGCCACTGACACCACTGGAGGAATCTGTTGCACTAGCTGGATCTGTGTCATGTGATGTTGATTCCTTTAACATATTGTTGTGACGCAGACTACAGTTTGTGCCTCTGGATTTGTAGCCATGTCTTCCAAATTACACATCAAATATCCATCCTCATCCACCATTGCCTCTCTCTCTCTCTCTCTCTCTCTCTCTCTTTCTCTCTCTCTCTCTCTCTCTCTCTCTCTCTCTCTCTCTCTCTCTCTCTCTATCTCTGGCACATGTTCTCCTCCTCCCACCTCAGGTATAGTGGATAGTGGTTGTATCTTACACTTTAGCTGTTTCCTCTCTTCTGTCACTGATATCCTCTTTCACCTCGACATACAGATTAATCCTGAAGTCTTCCCAGTTTCTGCTGTCTATGGTGATGTTATTCGGGCAAGCATCAGTACATTTTGGTGCAGCTGCACAATGGTATACATCACTCTGTGGAAGGAAGCTTATGATCCATAAAATCCAAAGGGAAATACTGTAAATATGAACTCACCTGTTGGGGCCATGGTGGAATTCTTCACTTGGTCTTCTGATGTCAATGGGATCTTTCCAATATCCCTATGTCAGGTCAATTGTACATATGAACTTGGCTAGTCCTGCCCTCTCGATTAATTAATCAATGTGCGTTGTCCAGTAGTCATTGAAGTGGTTAATTTTGTTCACCTTGCAAACGTCTTTACAGAGCCTCTATGTCCCAGGACAACTGGTGTACCCCAGTGACCTCTGAATGGGAGGATGATGCCCAAGTCAATCATTTCCTTGACTTAATTCTCCACAACATTCTACCTAGCTTACGCTAGATGATAGGAATGAAGGCGGACAGCCTTCCAAGAAGACAACGCAACTCGATGTTCAAATCCATGTGCTCCCACTTATGTCTTGACAAATATGGCAGAAGGTAGTCTTTACCAGTCTGGTTTTTTGGTCAATAGAGTTATCAGTAGTTAGTCCCATCTTTCTTGGCAGAAACATTTATCATCCCACCAACAGGTGATCCACAGGTAGTGGATCCTAACACTTTTTCCAGGTGTTCCGCCAATTAACATGATAGACATAGGGGGTCTTCCACCGATCATCATGATAAATGCATTAGCTGTGATCCTTGATGGTCTGCACCACTTAAAAGTGCCCTTGACACATGGTCTTAAACTGTTTGTGGAAGTTGGAAGCAAGACTTTGTCAGCTCCATCTCATTCAGCCTCTTTTACTATTCTTGGCAGACTTTCAGTTGTTGTCTTGTAATGGACTTAATAAGTGCATGAACAAATTTACTAATCACTTCCTCTGCTTCCTCTGTTCCTTTTGAGTCTTCCCTTAAAATGTCCAGAACATCACTAGGCTTTTTTCCATAGATTAATTTGAAAGGCAAATATCTCATTGAGGCTCCTGGTATTGCCCTGGTGGAAACAAAGAGCCACATTTGCAACTCATACCAATTCTATGCATCTTTTTTTAACTGTCTTCTGGAGGAAGTTCTTCAGAGTATGATTAAAGTGCTCAACATTTTCATTAGTTTGAGGGTGATAGATAGACCTGGGTAATGTGTATATTTGTTTAGGTCCATCATAAAACAGGAAAAGAAGGGTGTTCATTGATCTAAAAGGATTTCTTTTAGAATGCCTGCTCATCAAAATTATGGGAAGATTTATTTTAAGATGTTCGTAATGTTTTTGCTTCACATGGGAAATGTCTCGGGGTAACTTGTCACATCGCCCATAATTATGAAGATGTATTGTTTCCCCACATTGGATGGCCTCATGGGACCAATGCCATCCATCCCAATGCATGCAATAATACATCAGTAGTGGAAAGCAAAACATATGCTTGGGTGGTTTTCTAAAATAGGGGGCATCATAGGCTAATACTGCTTGTCCTCATTGTGCACCTCTGGCCAGAGGAAAATGGCTGAGGTTATGTGCTTGTTTCTTAGCCACCTCTTGATGTCCTTTTGGGAGATGGGAGGGTGCTAGTTCAAGAATCTCCTCTTTATATTTCACTGGAACCAGTAGTAGGTAGTCAGTGTGGCCTCCATCCTGAACATTCAGTAGAATAGGCCTCTTTGTTCAAGAATGGGGGCTGCAACCTGTGGCTCTCCAGATGATTCCTCTGCACTGACTATCCTGAAAAGGACTGATGGCAGTTATAGTCCAAAACAACTGGAGTGTCAAATGTTGCAGACCCCTGTTCAAGAAAGTAAGGCCCTGCGATTATGAGCCATTCAGCCTGGAAAAGGCATTACCAAAGGTGAACGACGGGGATTGGTCTCGGAACTGGGTATACCCAATATCTTCCTGGGTTGTGCTGTTGAGGGTCTCAGGTTCTGGCTGCAGCAACACAGGAAGGCTTGGTGGCTTTATCTGTCCTTCAGAGGCCTAGACATCATCCCTGAAGTCTATTAATATGCAGGTCCAGCGTTCTAAGCACATGCAGAGATTCACATTGAGAAAACCCCTGCCAACTAGATATTAGGCCTTTAATGGTAACATGGCTGTTGCATAGATACATGTAAGTTGCCTCATTATAATATGATAGTTAAATATACACACAGAAACATGTATTCAGCAAAAACATACATGCAACAAATCTGCAGTAAAGAATTAGAGAACACGTGTACCAGAAGCTTTATTAGTGTAGGGTGTTCTTTTTTAAGTAAAATGGCTTTTCTTTTTGCATGAATTGTATATATATAGTTTCCCTTCATAAAGCATAGTGTTATATTATGTTGTAGAGGTCCGACATTCCCCATTATCGAGTTTGTGTTTTCCCTGCTAAGTTTCTCTCCAGAACTAGGGCCCCTTTTAATTAAATTTTATTTTGTGTTGAGAGCAAGCAGCTCAAGGTCAGGATGTTTTGGTAGGAAAAGCAGACATTGATTAATTGTTGCAAAGGAACAGCCCCCATAACTTGAAACTCAGTTCCAGACAAGCAGGTGCCGTCCAAGGCGAAATGCAAATGAATACACAAAGGACATTATAAGGCATCACTGGCCATTTACAAAGTTAGAACATGAACACAAAGCCTCTCATGCCACAAAAAGCCCTATTTTGTGAGGTAACTACCTTGATAGTTTGGAGAAAATAGCGGAAATTGAAATTCGAACAGCAGAACCTTAGCCTGATGGTTCATTAAAGAGATAGCATGAAGGTCTTGGTGTACTGGTTTGTGGACTGTGTCGAGATGGGAGTTGCAGGGGTACAGGTGCAGGGCATGAAGAACAAATAAACACAATTATAATGTTCTAGACTTCTTAACATATCTGTCCTCCCTATTTTTTCCCACCTTCCCATGGGTCAGATCTCGGGGAGACGCCAAGGCTCAAAGTTTTACAATCCAATTAGTACAAAGCTTCTTTGTCACTAATGCCTCATATGGGCCAACCAATAGGAACACCAAACGTAAATGAGGTCATGGTTTTAGGTGGTTGTGTTTGTAGGGAGGCTAAGGTGGATGTGCCAATGATTGAGCAGGATGTACAGGCAATTCTTTTTGTTTCCCACCAATAGGAGTCACTTTGCTAACAATGTCACGACACACCATGTACTCTACTAAGAAGACATTTCTTTTGTATACGACTATTGAGAGTGAATAGATAACTATTTCAGTACATTTTGTGTGCTTCTATTAAGAGTATCAAGTCATCTACTAACACTCTCATTCAGTAAGTAACTAAAGTGATGATTTGTGTGATTTATAACTACTGTGCCCAGTTTATGGTGATGATAAACTAGACACAAACATATTGAATCTCTCAATTCTCTTACTTGGAGCACATAGCCAATGATACATTTAAGTTTGGAATTATTGTAATACTTATCAAATATGCAGACATTGTGGTTTGCAGCTTTTCATTGTTTGGCCCCAAATGGGCGTGATAGATTGTGTCCAATTTAATGCTGTGTGTTCTCTCCCTGCTGTTCAGGAAATAGAGCTCTGTTCTTTCTGCAGTTTATGTATTCTATTTTTGAGAATTTTTTGTTTCCTAATTTTAGGTTGTTTTGGGACATCACCATCTATACAATACACAAATCCATTCTCCCCGTTTTATGTTTTCATTAACCTCAACATTTCTTATTATTCTGTGTGGGGGTGCAGTTCTCCAATATGATCTGGGCAATGGCATTAACCCTCCTTAATTTGAAAGCTTTTCACGCCATAATCGAACAGAAGACATTTAATGATTCCGCAGTAGTCTTGATCAATCATCCCACATCTATCCTCTACCATAAGGCTGGGTCGTACCTGTTGGCTTTGTGCCCATAATTTACTTTCGAGAAAGGCGACCTTAGGCCAATGTAAATTAGCCCCCCCACCCCATCAGAGGGATGATCACTTGTTTAATGCGAAAGTCGAGGCCTGTTGAGCCAGACTGCTGCTCTAGTTGGTACCCTCAAATGCCTTACTCTGTGTAGCATGGGGAGATTTGGGTAGTCATCAAAACAGCCTTTGTTCTTCCAACACCCAACAGCATTTGTGACAGGGTAGCGTGGTGGGAGACACAAAAAGACTGTCATAAAGATATGGTTTAACAGAACTAGGATTTTATTCAGACAACTGCTCAATTGAAGGATGCTTCCCCAATGATAGGTCATACTCAAAAGTCAAAGGTCCTCATCACAATGTGGGTGGCATCCCGGCTGTAAATCGGTCGGGATACCGCCTGACGCAAATAGAGTTAACACAACTCGGTCTGCAGTAATAGCACCACAAATGTGCAGAAAGTGACAAGAGTTACCTCCAGCTCAAAGCCAGGGTAAATCTGCAACTTTCTTCCCAACCCATGATGAGGCCCAAAGTCTCTTACAAAGTTCTAAGAAGGAGGCCAGACCTCCCTTTTTCAAATATCCAGTCAATGTCTCCTGTCCTTAGTATTTCCGGTTAGCCTGGTTCACAAACCCTCATTGGTTGAGTACGATTTTTAGGGCTTGCGTGGCCTGGGTTTTCAGGGTTTGGAAAAATCTAAAGGTCACCTTCATGAGGTTGAGACACCAGGTGAGTTTTTGAGCACTGAGACACACTCAGACGATCTCAGGACTTTGCCTGGATTGACCTTTGTACAATGACAGACTTCTCCCCAGAACACTACTTTTCTGACTACCTCTGTCATAATCTCCCTATCACTCAGTGAGATGTCACTGTAATTATCTTCTCCTGCCAGTTCTAGATAGTGCCCTTGACCTACCTGTTCTGACAATACCTCCCTGACCTTTCTATCCTGTAGGAGTACCTTTTCTCAAATGACCTTCTCAAGTATACTAGCTGTATGTCACCTGGTTTTCATTCTTCTATGTTACTAACTTTTATGACTTTATTCTCCATTCCCTCCTTGTCTTCCTAGTTACTTATGGTTCCTCTCTTCCAACCTCTCCAGCCTCTCTCTTTCTTCAAAGAGTACAGACTTTTCCGCCAACCTTCTCCAGAGGCAACCTTAAAACTGCATCTCTCTCCCCTAGATAATACTCTGCCCTTGGCCAACCTACCCAAGATTCTCCCTCCAAACTCCAACTATCTCCTCATGCTCCTCACAGTGCTCTTCACTCTCACCATCAAACTAATTCTTCCAACTCCTTCTCAAATGGACCACCTTGCCACACTGAACTGGAGGATTTTTGGAGTAGAGTCTCTCCTACCCTTTGGTGGATTTTAAGGATATGGTGCATATGTGTTCTTAAGGCTATGTAGTGAAGGAGCCAAGTACCCCCACCTCAACCTCCTCGCCAATATTGCCTGTGTGTTGGAAACCAGAGTATGCGACATACAGAGAACAGCTGAACAAACAAAGAGCAGAGTATGAATTCTGTGCAATACCAGTGAGGGTGCCGGTGCCTAAGAGAATCTGGGAGGCAAGGTTACCCATCGAGAAAACCATACCTGCATACGAGAAAATATGATGGCCATTTGAATGAAATCCCTGAAGAAGCAGAGCAAATAACGGTTCAAGACAAATGGTGACATCACCAACCATCCTCAAGTAAACGTCACAAAGAGCTGAACTGACGTACATTGAAGAGATACAGAGACAAGAGAATGCAGATATTCTATAAGGCATCAAGAAAATACCAAGGATAAGTGACATCTTGGGATCAAGGTGAAGGAACTTAGGCCATAGAAACAGATAAAGATATCAAGCTATTTTATACGTGTACAGATGCAAAAGAAACGTAAGTAGACAAAGTATTCTTGAGGCTAGCTTATAGTGAATAGATTGCAGCAAGCACAAATATATATATATATATATATATATATATATATATATATATATATATATATATATATATATATATATATATATATATATATATATATGGATAAGTAAAGGATGGATGTTTCCACTACGCATTATAGCAGTGCTGGACATTAGCAAGAAGGTCTCATTTCTAATGTGTCGCAGTTAGAAAGAAAATTGAATTACAAAAGTGAATCTCACCAGATGAGGCTGGGTGAGCCAAAGAAGCCAAGGTCTTATCAAACTGGAGTGAACTGACATTTGATAGAAAATCATGTAAAAGAACAAAACTCTTGTTCAGAAGGCATGAACATAATAAGGAAGACATCAGAGGTCTATTAAAAAATGATATTCAATGCACTAAAGCCTTGATTTGATGGTCTCTAGTCACGTGGAAGAATGAAGTTGGACGAACAAGATGGTCACACCTACGCACGAGGGCAGAGCGCGTGCTTTCACTCCCTGAATTTGTCAGAGCTAGGAACACTCCCAAGACCGAGTTTCAAAGTCTACTTGACAGTAGAACACTGAGGTGATGATGGATTGATATGCTAATTGGTGGGAAGCAATAGTTAAGGCGAGCTCATCAGCACCTGGATGGCTAGCCTGCATGCTGCTAGACATAGATGGAAAAGTACTGACGGAGGTTAGAGTGCCAACCAATTGTAGAGGTCCGTGTAATAAGGGGTCCTATAGTTGTGTAAACCAATGGGACATTGTGTATACAGTGACATTCATAGTGGACATTTTTAGGGGAGGGTTTAGTTGCCCCACCTGATGTTAAGTAACCAATCACATATTCACACTTTTTTAGATTAGTTGTCAGTCTTGTGAAAAGGGGTCTCTTTAAGGGGTTTGGGGCTCCCCCACCATTTTCACTTCTGTTAGAAGTTTTATTTTGTTGGTATTATTACTCGTTAACTGCATCATGGAGGCACCCGGCCTGTTGGGCCCCCCTTCTGTTGGTTCCCAAGCATAGGCAGGGGACTTTACCACAACTTCCTGGCTGACTCACACAACCTCTCAAATAGGGCTTGAGGAGTAGTCAAGTTCCTCATATTCTCATTGCCCTGCTTTCTCATAAAAGACTATGGTCTCAATGGTTCACTGTGATTTCCTTGCAGAAAGAACAAAGACGTACAATTACAGAATGCAAAAAATATTGTAAGAATAAATATTGAAATGCCTTTTACAGTGCACATTATAGAAATACCTAATTTTGGGGGGACCCCCGTACTCCCCTTGCCTCTCCTATGCCTAAACTCTCCTAGTCTCCCTGCCCTTTATCCCAATGTTAACCTAAATCGCTTTATTTTATTTTTTACGCCAAAAACCCACCCATACCGTTACATTTTCTTTTCTTTATTTCAATATGTTTTCTGCTGTTAGGTATTTTTTACCCGCTCTATTATATCTTGCAATATTTTTTCATCTTTGTAAATTCATTCTTTATTATTTCCTGCAATATTATCACTGGATACCGTCTCAATATGCAAAATACAAATATGCCTGGTGTGCCTAACGTTCAATATTCCTTTGGTGCCAATGGTCAAAACATAAAACAAGTAACACATGTAAACAAAGGTATTCAAGCAAGAAATCCACACCGGGGAATGGTTCTCCAGACACACAAACTGTATTGAAAGCGATTGATCACGGCACAGGAAGACTTCTTGGTTCACACACATATGTTTCTCTGCATTCACAAGAGAAAGGAAACATGATAGGACACTTTTCTTTTAGAATGACACAACAGGGGAAGTACAGGAGGAACCTTTTTTTCTTTTTTTTTTTACAAGGTACTAAGGGTAAAAAGAGAAGATTCGAGAGGGATCCTAAAAAGAATGAACGGAAAACAGGACTAGAACAGGCATCAAGAAATGCTAACAACAGCACAAACAACTAACAAACCATTCCAACATTCTCTCAAACTCTCCTAAACTCACCAAAAGCACCACCTAACCCCCCCAAAACCTTATGTGTGATCCTGTCCTATCCGCCCTAACTCAAAAGCAATACATAACCCACAAAGCAAGCAGGGAGAAGGTTGGACAAACATATTTTACAATGGCTCAGGGCCTCTCAAAGGCTGGTCAAGCTAGCCTGGAGAAACATGAGTTGATGGATGGAAGATTTCGAATAAATCTCAGCTTCTGGCACTGATCTGGGCAACCCTACAGACCATTGTTCCTTGGCCTGCCAAGCCATTATAAAAAGGGGAAAGAACATATGCACATCAAGCTTGGGTCCACCCCAAAAAAGGGCAATAGAGCCAAAACTGTTTGGTCACATCCGTTCTGTACAATGCCTCAATGGGCATCATCAGATATATGTATACATTTAGAATATTAACATAGCATCCACATGAAGAATAATAACATGCCTGATGTATAAATTGAACACAACATAAACAACATGAAAATATAGCTTACTAGCATTGTAACAAGATAGTAATTGGGCAGCCATCTTCGTTAAAATGGAAGCACCAGCATTCTCTTAATTAAATGGAAGGCCTCAAAACTGTTAGAGAACTCAATAGGCAGCATCCACAGAAATACAGATTTGTGCAGAACCCAGACAGTAGTTAGCAACCCACACAAAGTTCACAGTGAAATAAGGGAGTATATGAACGGTGAAGCAAAGGCACAAGATAGTAATTCACAAGACGTAAACAGTATATTCCCAGATTAGTTTAAGTTTATAAAAAGTACAACCGGCCTTCTTAGGCCAGGTCTTTTAATGTGGCAAACCAAAAGACTCTACGAAGAATAACTCAAGAGTGTCCCTAGAGGCAACAAAAACACAACACACATGGTAATATTAGCTCAGAATCCAATAAATAGGAGTTAATTTTATGTTATAGACAGCCCCATCAAATGTGACCCATAATTGGAAGACAGTGTCTACTCATTAGAAATGAACACAAATACGACAGCTGCCATACTCCCTACATGTACACAAAGACACAAGACGCTGCACAAGGCTAAGTACAAGTAAAAAGGGAAAGTACAAATAGATCACCCTGGCTCAATACCTAGGGATAAGGGATAGGGATGGTAACTTCTTTAATGTACAATGAACAGTAGGTGGGCCTCTCTCCTCATACCCCTTGTCTGGCTCATGTCTTGATGGCCAGTCTCAATGGCCGGTCAAGTGTCCAAGGTTGGCCAGTAAGAAGCCAACCAAATAGAAAAACCAATGTTAGGCCACACAACCAATCCTCGATTGTAGAAATGATGTATTTTTACCTTTATCAATTTAAAGGTGGAACCATCAGATTGTTTTAACCCAATTAATGTTTTGTCTTATAGAGTCCATATGTAGCCACAACCACTAACCAATCCTTGTTCCCCATAGGTTTTTACAACTAAGATTATGTTGTGATGTTGGTGATGATGGGTTTGCAGTAATTAAGTAAATTGTTTCCTGTGTATCCTCTGAGAGTCATGAGACTGTATCGCGTGTTTTCTGTCCCTGATTTATTTGGATGACAATAAAGCTGAATTCTGTTTGCAGTTGTATACTTTGTTTTTGAGTCCAGTGTGGATTGACTCAGAGTCCTCTGGATAATTTGGGACTTTCCAGGGCCATATTAACAGACGGTAGCAGTGGTGATGGCTTGCTAAGCACTGTCAGACTGTCGAGGGGTCCCTGCCGTAGCCCGAAGACTGTGGGGGTGCCCTGTGGAGAGTGGGATTATGCTAACAGAGCGAGTTCAGAAGTAGTCCCCTTTGGAGGAAAATCCTCTCAGGTCCATGCAGGGCTACCCATAGGGTGGAGGGCAGCTGGCTATTAGGGGACACTCGACCACAAAGACTTTCAGCAGATCAACAGAGGATAAGTATGACATAGGCATGGTAACATTGAAAAAAATGTTTTTTGATATTGTGGATTTTTGAAGAAATAAGAGTTAAAAGGTGATGCTTCTGACCAGGGTTGGGAAAGATCACTTGATAAGCTTCTATATGGGGCAGTAAAAACAGAAGAGACGTGTTACCTTGCCAGGAGTCGAGAAGGCAACTGTATTATATTTTGTTGTGTAGTTATTGCTGACACCAGCCTCCTGTTTTAAGCTAGCTTATGTCTTGTAAAGGTTGATTGTTGTGTATGAGTGGAGGAAGAAAAAGTGGTGGTGTGGACCGAGGAGTGTGGTCCGTTGTGGGAACAGCGAAGTAGTGCTGCTCAGAGTGTGACTAGCATTTCTGATGCAACTCTGAAGATCTGTGTGATGCAAGAGGTGTGGTCTCGGAGAGAGATGCAGAAGTAGTAATTGTGAAAAAGTATTGTTGGGGAAGGGTGCAAAAAGGAGAAAGGGATGAGAGAGAAATGAAAAATAGTTTTGTAAGTATTGGTAAATTGTGTTGGAAAGCATTGTTATGGGAGACACCCCAATAATCAAATTATGTGAGTCATTGCCCCGATATAAAGACGCAATTATTAAGTACACACACACAGTTAGTTCAGGACACTGCAGCCAAAGTGTTTATGCCCTGTTCACAAGAAAGCACACATTCAAAGACAGTACTGCAACACATGTGCACATATTTACATGCCCCATATAAGGGAAAACAACTCTAGAGCAGGCTAAAAATACTGAACTATGGAAAGTGTACAGAGAAGTCATAGTGGAGCCAAACACAAAAGAATGGATGCTTAATCAGCATGGTGAGGGTTGCATGACACCCAGGGCTCCTTGTTCTCTGTCCCAAAGTGAGGAGCAGTTCTGGCCTGCACAGAGATTATACCAGTTACATGTATTAAAAGCAGCGGCAGGATTTACTAATCCCATGTTTGCACCTCTGCCTACAATAGTGAAGATATTATAAGTGGAAAGAAAATAAACAAACAGGGACTAGCGCCCAGATATGTAGAATATGATGAGGGTCGCAAGATGAAAGCCAAGCTAACGGAAGCGGAGAAAGAGGTTCAGAGAGAGAAAGGCAGGCAAGACGACCGGGGTGAGACAATAGTATCCAATAAATGGGTGGTGGGGACAGATCATGCTCAAATTGGATAGAAAGGGCATCGATGAATGTAAAGAAAATGCAAAGGAACATAGAGAAAGGCAGAGAAAGAAGGAGAGACAAGAATAGAGGATGAGAGAGAAAGTGGGTGAAAGAGAAAAAAGGGATGAAGTAGAAAGGGAGAAGGAGAGATGAGATGCAGAAAGAGAAAGACAGAAAAGGTGAGAAGAAAAAAAAATGATAAACAAAGAAAGAAAGAGAGTGAAAGAGAAAGGAAAATAGAGGAAGAAAGAGAAAGGGAGAGACAACGAGATGAGGAAAGAAGTATGGAAAGGCGACAACAACAGGTTGATGATATCATTGGGGGCATGCGTTTCCCAGAAAGAGACAGGAAGCGGGAACAAAGAAAGAGAGAAGCTCAGAGAGAAACCACAAGGAAGTTGGAGACATTATGAGCAGACCTGTGTTGTCGCATAACGAGGTCGAAGGGATTATGAGAAGAAGTTACAGTTGAGGTAAGAAGAAAAAGGATGACATTGGAGCAATAGGAGGTTTGAGAACAGGCAAGCCAGAGGAAGGCGGAACTATAATGGAAGCAGTGATGAGTGGGACATATTGGCGACTTCACCTGGGATGACAAGATTTTCAGGATAGAGAGGACGAAGAGGATGAAGACAGCGATGGTACAATGTTTGAAGATGAAGAAGCCAGGGAAACTGAAAAGGAGGCAACACAGACACCCTCTATGTGTAGATATATCGGGAGAGAGGTAGCTTGAAAAGAGATAGAGGAACCATCAATAAGGCCAGAGCCTGTTAAACAACCGAGACACCCAACAATGTGCTCAAACAGTTTAGATGAGCAAACGCCATATGTTATGTTATGTTATTTTGCATTTATATAGCGCCTTATATACCATTGGTATGGTCTGAAGGCGCTGGTAGGTTGAACGCCCTTGGGAACCGAAGTTCAGGTCAGTAGAGAGAGTAGGGGGGAGTCAAAAAGTGCGTGTGCGCACCATGTATGTGTGCAGCTGGTGCGAAAACAAGTGGTAGCTGCTTCTTAGCTGTAGGTGTGGTGGTTGAGAGATCAGGAGTATGTGTTCGCTCTGGTCGGCTTTATCCGGAACCAGTGTGGCTGCGTTAGGCCTGAGAAGAACGCCTGGCTGGGTGGTGAGAAACCAGCAATGTTTACTTAGAGTGATGTGGAGTAAGCGGGAGATGTAGATATGAGAACAGTTATACCGAATGGTGTCATAGTATCTCTGTGTTCTAGATGAGTGGTGGTGTAAGGGAGAGAGTAAGCGTGGGGTGTGGCGTGATGTATGTTTTCAAGAGTTTCCTTCATTCCAAGGCATGTTAAGTATCGTCCGTTGCACATAATCATCTGTTCCTCATACGCGACCGCTCCACACATTCGTCCAGTCCGCACCCTACGTTTGGTTCGCACCCTCGTCCAGACCGCACCCTCGTCCAGACGGCACACTTCGTCAGGTCTAGACACTTGTTGAGACTATATGCTCGTGTAGTTTATCCACTCGTCCAGTCTACATACTGGTCGAGGTAGGACACTCGTTCAGTCCATAATCAGTCGTGCGCTCCCCAAACTCATGCGCTCCCCACACTCATGCGTTCCCCACACTCATCCGCTCTCAAAAACATCCGCTCTCAAAGTCATCCGCTCTCCACTCTCGTCCGCTCTCCACTCTCGTCCGCTCTCCACTCTCAAACCGCTCTCCGCACACTCACCCGATCTCCACTCTCACCCGATCTCCACTCTCACCCGATCTCCACTCTCGCCCGATCTCCACTCTCACCCGGTCTCCACTCTCACCCGATCTCCGCTCTCACCCGATCTCCGCTCTCACCCGATCTCCACTCTCACCCGATCTCCATACTTATCCGCTCTCCATAGTCCTCCGCTCTCCCAGTCCTACGCTCTCTAGAGTATGTAAGCAAGCTGAGAAATTTACTAGGGCAGAAGAGAGTTAACATGACAGACGCGGTAAGAAAGACAAAAGCTGCTGCCACGGTTGGATTGGGCAGCAGGATAAAACTGTTCCCCTTATTAGAGAAAGGGAGGGGCTAGCACAATAGATTCCATGGCCGCAGACAGATAAAAACAATTTGATTTACAAATTATTATCACTTACTGCAGGGACGGGGAAGTGGATTTATGAATTGGAAAGAATGGCAGCAGAGATGACGCTAGCAGTAGATGACATCAAAAGCATATTCGTCCCCATATTATGCGAGCAATAAAAAGACATTTGGAAGCAGGCAGGGTATCCCGGGGTGACAGCCCAAAACACTAGCCATGACAGGGCACCTTTTAATAATTGTAGAGCAGAAGTAAGGAGGGAGGGGTGTTGCTACATCTGGAAGAGATCTGGGGCTACGCTAATGTCGGGGCTGTTGGGACTCAGGGCTAGCTAGCCATTTGGCTGTAGCCCCTGAGCTTCTCTCCAAGGCTACAACCAAAAGACATGGGGCTATAGCCCCCTCAGCCCCCCCACCCCAATAACGCCCCTGCACATAAGATACAGAAGCAATTATGACATGGAAATGGTGCCCGATGAAGACCCTGCTGCTTATATACAAGTCATTCAAGAAAAGTGGAGGCTAGAAACTAGAGAACTGCAGGATAAAAACATCACCATTTTCTATCATATTTTGAGTCAGGGACTTCTCGTAGAGGTACAAAGGCAACTAAAAAAGATTGTGGGAATAGAAGCAAAACCATGGCCTGAGATACAGTTAACTATTTTCTATCATTGTATATTAAAACAAGAGAAGGACAGAAAGAAAGTTGTGGAATGAAAGATAGAGGAAGCAAAGCTAGTGCAAAATAAATTATTGAAACTGACCATGGAAGGAGCCATGTTAACAAATGCAGTGGAAAACAATGCACTGCAGGAGGCACAGAAAGCGCAGCCGAGGCCAAATGGAAACTTTTCAGGAAGGAGTGACTATAATGATTGATGAGGGTTTTCACGCAGAGTTAAAGGGTTTGGATTTCAAACTCAGCAAGGAGGAGGGTTTAATGGGGGGCCACCATGATTTGGAGGGCCACCAAAGCAATGTTGTACATTTGGGAAAATGGGGCACATCTCACATGTGTGCAGAAGTAGTGGAGGAATGCAACCAAATTGGCAGCAAATCAGCACGGGGGCAGCATACCCCCCACTATAAAGCGCAGAGCCACCAACATATTATACCCAGGATCACACACAGGAGCAGGCACAAGTGCCACAAATACAGAATACGCAACAGGGGACTTCATCCCAAACTCAGCTAACACCAATGCAACCAAAGCACGTGCTTAAAAGGACTGGGGGCAGTGAAAATTAAATCAAAGCAAGGGGCCATTTTACCATGAGTTAGGCAGTATCCCATGTCATAGCAAGCTGAAGAGGGCATCTATTAAACTATTACTGCCTTAGTGCAACAAGGGATATTAGTGCCTTCAGAATCCCCATGTAACACAGCCGTGTACATGAAAAAAGGCACCCCATCCCCTCCCTTGTCCCCTGTGATGTCTTCAGTTCCCCCACCCCTTCCCTGGTCCCCTGTGATGTCTTCTGTGCCCAACCCACTCCCTGGGGCCTTGTGATGTCTTCTGTGCCCCCCCTGGTCCCCTGTGATGTCCTCTGTGCCCCCCACCCCCTCCCTGGTCTCCTGTGATGTCTCCTTTGATATCTCCTTGCCCCCATGCCCCCAGGTCCCCCATGATGTCGTCTGTGCCCCCGCCCCCTCCCTGGTCCCCTGTGATGTCTTCTGTGCTCCCACCCCTTCCCTGGTCCTCTGTGATGTCTTCTTTGCCCCACCCACTCCCTGGTCCCCCGTGATGTCTGCTGTGCCCCCTCCCTGGTCCCCTGTGATGTCTTCTGTGCCCCACCCCCTCCCATGTCTCCTGTGATGCCTCCTTGCCCCCTGGTCCCCCGTGATGTCGTCTGTGCCCCCCGCCCCCTCCCTGGTCCCCTGTGATGTCTTCTGTGCTCCCACCCCCTCCCGGATCCCCTGGTATGTCTTCTGTGCCCCCGAACCTCTCCGTGGGCCCCCATGCTGTTCCTCTGTGCGCCCCACCCCCTCCCTGGCCCCCCGTGATGTCTTCTGTGCCCCCAAACCCCCTGGTCCCCTGTGATGTCTTCTGTGACCTCCAGCCCCTCCCTGGTCCCCTGTGATGTCTTCTGTGCCCCCACACACACCCCCTGGTTCCCTGTGATGTCTACTGTGCCCCCACCCCCTCCTTGGTCCCATGTGATGTCTTCTGTGCCCCCGAACCCCTCCCTGGGCCCCCATGCTGTTCCTCGGTGTCCTCCACCCCCTCCCTGGTCCCTTGTGATCTCTTCTGTGCCCCCCACCACCTCCTTGGTCCCCTGTGCAGTTCCTCTGCGCCCCCACCCCTCCCGGGCCCCCTGCGATGTCTTCTGTGCACCTCACACCCTCCCTGGTCCCCTGTGCTGTCTTCTGTGCCCCCCAACCTCTCCTTGGTCCCCCATGACGTATTCTGTGCCTCCACCCCTTCCCTGGTCCCCTGTGATGTCTTCTGTGCCCCCACCCCCTTCCTGGCCCCCATGCTGTCTTCTGTGCCCCTCACCCCCTCCCTGGTCCCCCCTGCAGTCTTCTGTGCCCCCGAACACCCTCCCTGGTCCCCTGTGCTGCCTACTGTGCCCCCAAACCCTCCCTGGCCCCTCGTGCTGTCTTCTGTGCCACCCACCCCCTCCCTGGTCCCCATGCTGTTATCTGTGCCCCTACCCCCTTCCTGGTCCCGCAATGTCTTTTGTGCTCCCATCGTCCCCCTGGGCCCCTGTGATGTCTTCTGTGCCCCGCCCGAACTCTGGTCCCCGTGATGTTTGCTTTGCCCCTCCCCCACCATGCTCTGCCTATCTTTTTCTTTCCCCTTTCCCTATCCCTTCTTCCACCCTCACCTTCTCCATAACCACCATTGGAGTTGTCTTGATTCACTATGGTTTCACCATCACCGACCTGTTGCCATTACTTGGATTTGACTTTGTGGACACATTGACTTTTGTTGCTTCACTTTCTCAACTTGAATTCTTCACCTCCACTGGATCTCGTAATCAGGGTGGCTCTGAACCTTGCTGTGCCCATCGTCATCTTGACTCCTTGCTCACATTTTCTGTTCCCTGAAACATTTTGTGTTTTACTGACCACTGCAACTGTATTCACTCTCCCCTCTGTTTCTCTGTTCTTCTTCACTGTTTTATCTCTGCTTTTTCCTCCTCTCCTTTCTCCCTTCTCCTTTCCTCCCTTACTTGTTACTATGCACTTAATGTATCAGAATTGTCCCAGACCTAGTATGATAGCAACAACTATTTGTCTCCTCCCCCTTCCCTTACTTGTTTCCCCCCCCTCACCTCGAGCACTATCTGAAATGTCGTCAGGCCTAGTATGATAGTAGCTTGTTTTGTTCTTCCCCTTCTCCCTTTACTCCAAACCGCCACCTATTGTTCAATTCCGGCATTACTTCAATTGTCGTCAAGCATAGTAATGTAGCCACTTGTATGTCTCATTCTCCTTCCCTTCCCTCCCCCCTCCCTCCTTATCATTATCAATAGCTCTTACTCTATCACCAATGTCTCTTGACCTGTTTGATAGCAGCTTGTTTGTCTCCCCCACCCCTCCCTCATGTGTTTTCTCCTCCCTCTCCCCCTCCAGCACTATCTGAAATGTTATCAGTCCTAGTACGATAGTTGTTGTTTTGTTCTTCTCGTTCTCCCTGTACTCCAACCCTGCCCCCCATTGTTAAATTCTGGCACTAGCTCAATTGTCATTAAACATAGTAATATAGCAGCTTGTCTGTCTCTTTCTCCTTCCCGCCCCCCTCCCCTCCTTATCATTGTCAAAAGCTCTTGCACTATCTGAAATGTTGCAAGTCTGATTATGCTAGTTAATTTCACATTCTGAATGTCTCAATGACTTGTAAGAATGTCACTGTATTCTCCCTTGTTCACTCCCTGCCTTGAAACGCTTTGAAACACATTGTTTATAGGCACTACATACATTGACAATCAATTCAATTTAATTCAATTCAATTCAATTCAATGGGTGGTTGAAGAGATTCATTCAGGCTTAACACCCGCTGAGCAATATTGTTGAGGCAGAATTCCCATTCTTACCAAATACAGGCACGATATTGTGTAGCATCCCATCCAAAGCTAAATATTTTAGTGTGATCGACTTAAGGAATGCTTTCTTTTAAATCTGCTTACATGAAGAGTCACAATATTACAGTGGGCTTAAATTGAAACATACTGGGTTACCTCAGGGGTATTGTAAATCACCCTCGGTCTTCAACTGAGTGTTGCAAATAGCCTTAGGGAATGAACAGATTTGCAATGCAGTCGTCCTGTATGTTGATGACATATTGGTGTGTAGCACCGCAGAAGAAGAATGATGATAGTATTGGCAGAATAATGGTACGCGTTAGACAAAGAGAAATGCAATGTTGCCAGGAAATGGTCCTATACACAGGTCACCTAATATCAAAGTAAGGGAAGAAATTGACACATGAGAGAGCAGAAGCCACAATGCAGACACACAGGCCAGATACAGTAAAACACCAATGCAATTTCTAGGCCATTGTAATTATTTTAGGGCATGGGGTTTTTGATTACAGCACATATGTCAGGTTGCTCTCAAAATGAGTCAAGGGAGCACTAAAGGACAAGAGTGATATAGCCTAGAAAGGTGAAATGATAGATGCATTTGGTGAGCTGAAGTTAGCAATTAGCCAAGCCTCCAGTATAAGGGATCCCCAATTACAATGAAGAATTATTTTTGTTTTCCCATTCAAATGGAATAGTGATGATGGCTGTCCTCACAAAGAAAACTAACATGGGGCACACACCATTATTATTTTACAGTGGAATATTAGATCCAGTAATGAGATGCCATTACCCATGTGAATACAAATTAGCTGCAGCAGGCTTCGCAATTGAGAAATCAGCCAGCATAATAATGGGCTGTCCACTTACTTTATACATTGAGCATGCTTTATTTGCCATACTTGAAAAGCCTAAAAGTACATCAATTACCCAGAGAGCATTAGACTATGAGGTAGTTATATGAAATCCATCACTCAAAATTGTCAGGTGTCGAGTGGTAAGCCCAGCCAGATTCACAGCAGAACCAGTGAAAGAGGGACTATGCACATGTTTGCACCAACTACACTGAATACCATAATGAGATACCCTGTGTCAAAGAACATGCTGTAGGAGGGGGGATAATTCTCTTCATTGATGGGTCATAACCGATAGACCAGAGCACGGGCAAGTGGCATAATAGCAACACAGTGGTGAAGACAGGTGAGAATGACAGCTTTGAGACAGTGTCAAGTGCAAGATTACCAGTGCGTTTGTCAGCACAAGCAGCAGAATTGGTAGTATTGATATTGGTGCTTGAGGCAAATGAAGATGAGCAGCAAGGGTGTACTCTGACTTCACCTACGTTACATCAACAGTACACACAGGAATGTCACAATGGAAACGGAGGGGCTTCTGGCATGCAGACGACACACCCAAACAGCATGTGCCATTATTAGACAGGCTCATAGAAGCACTTACGCATCCACCAGCCATTGCCATAGGGAAGTGCGCAGCACATACCAGAGGTGTGAACATCATATCCCGCTGCAATGAGGCCGCAGATTAAGAAGCAAAATGAGCAGCATATTTCCTAGAAGTATCGGACATTGGGACTGAACCAAACAAGTATATATGTGCACGCAACATGGTGGTGAAGGAAGTTGTTAATACATTATCCATAGCACAAATTATTGAATTACAAGGGAGGGCACCACAAGAAGAGCAGGAGCTATGGAAAGAAGGGGGTGTGCATTGTTACATACATCTGGAGAGTTTCTTGCAGTACTGATTTCGGAGGACTGATTTGTCCCTTTGGCAGAACACATTGCTAATTTTGTGATTAATTGTTTAACATACCAAACATTTACAGCGGGGAATACTCTGTGAACAGTGAGAGGAGCGATACCACAGCGATACCACATACTACAGGACCATTTCACCATTTGCATATCAATTATGTTGATATGCTCCTAATTTGTAACAGCTACAGGTATATGCTTCTCCTGATAGGATCGAAACCAGTCTGTGCATACACCCAGATACCACATGTGCAGCGAAGCTCCTCGTACATGAGGTATTTCCAAGGTGAGGAGTGTGTGATGTGCTACATTCCGACAACAAACAGCACTTTGTAAATGAGGTGTTTGAGCACATCACTATCATTTTGGGCATGAAGCATACATTCTCTTCCACCTACCGCCTACAAACAATACCACCCACAAGCAAACAGTCTTTGAAAGCACCTCAACAGCCTCCTAACAGAGCGAATTGCCAAACTAAAAGAGACTTTGAAAAAAAGGTTGGCTGCATTGCCTTCCCTCACAATTAGCCAGGCTCTGACCATCACCTGACTCCACATAAACTGGTGACGGGACTCTGAATGCATACACCCATTGCTCCTCCCACTCAGGCCCATATTGACACAGAGAATGCTGCAACTGTGTTAGGGAAGGAAATGGAAGATTATTTGATGGCTGTGATGTAATCTCTTAAATGTATGTCTCAACAGGTGCAGATGCAGCAGGGGGGTTCCATGAGCACAGGTGAAGCCCAAGAACCAATTAGCCCGACAATCTGTTAAGACAATTGTTACTTTACCCTGGGTCAAATTCTTGTGCCAAAACGTTACAAGAAAGTGGCATAGTCCATGCATTGAAAGAGCCAACGTCATGGAGCCTGTCAATCAGTCTGCAGTGAAAGTTACCCGTCATCCGTGGGGGTACCCCACTCCTGCACTTCTCCCTCTACCCTCCACCCCCTTGCACTTATCACCTTATCATGCAATTGTATGGTAGGATTCTCACAAGGCCAATGCAAGTGTTTTCCTTTCTTTGTTGTTGTATTCTTATGATTTCCCATTTTTCCCCCGCACCCTCCCCCATCTTGTCTTGTGGTGCAGGGAAACACCCGTTCATAGGCGCCATACAAAAGTCCAATAAATAAATAAGTTGAAAGAAGACATTCCTGAATTCACCTCAGAAATGTCTACCCATACAGAGGAGAAACCCCCCGTTTGCCAGCATTGAGCCGAAGGTGAAGATGACGTGAGAAGACCCCAAATGAGATTGGTGACCAGAATCAACCAGCCACAAGAGCAATAAAGAGGCATACCCTTTATACATGCAAAACAATTGATCTAATATCCCCTAAAATATGCTTTCCTGAAATAAATAGTGACACTTCCAAAACAAATGGAAATGGAGAACAAGCAAATGTTCCTCCTAGCCATCCTATTCTTGAGAGAGATATCTGATGAGAGCTGTTTTGTGTGTTCCCTCATCCCCTACACCGTGAGTGCATCCAGAATGTTTACTGCCACAGGCGTACCATGGAGAAAAGCAGATTGTTCAACTCAGCTTGCACTATGTATGACCCGAGAACAATTCCAGGGTCAGACAGCCAGCGTAGAGTGGGTGACAAAAGCATAATCTCCACTAGAGGATCATTTTATAAAACAAAAGAACACCATGATAAAGGCTAATACACAACACAAAAAAGTAAAATACCTGGCAGTAGACTTAAATGCGGAAGGGATTAAAATAGCAGATAACAAAATTCTGCAGTGTAATGATGCACAAAGAAACGAGATTCCTCAGTGTTGGAACAGAGGACAGTTACAAATAAAGGGACATATACTTACGGCAGAAGGATGTGGGGAAGGATTAATTGGGTGAAAAGCATTAGTACTGAAGAGGTTGTGCAAAATGCAAATGAAGTATGCGTTTAGGAATGGCCCAAATGTATGAAATTGCTCACCTGGTAGAAGATGAAAGAGGACCAGTACTAATAATACCTTTGAAAGATGCAACTCTGTGATTCAGAAATAATGGCATAGTGCGTGTTGGAGCAAATATAAAGTGTGAGCGTATTTTTGATGTACCAGGCATGAAAGTAGGAACAGCTGTATTAATGGACCACTATTGGGCCTGTAGTTCAAAAGCCTATATGCAACTTCCCCCAAATTGGGGAGGCCTCTGCTCCCTGGTAGTAATAAGTGCACAAGCCTTAGTAATGCCCCAAAGGGAGGTGCAGATGGATGATTTCACCATGATGAATGCACACATAAGACACTAGAGGTCCCTTAAGTGCACAGCGGGGTGTAACTATGATTTAAAAAGAATTGCAATTTTGCATGACAATGTACCTGATGAGCATACATTTTTCAGTAGAACAGAGATGTTCTTTGCATCCTTCTTTACTCCTGGGTTGCAAGTCAATACAAATGCTAAATGGTTGCAAATAATCAGATGGGAGTTATTACACACTATAAATACAACCATAAAATGTTTTAATGCAATAAGGGGAGAGCTGAGAGCAATAATGCCCTTGAGTCTTCAAAATAGATATGTCCTTGATCCGATAACGGCAATGGATGGGGGAGTGTCCGTAAAAATTGGATCTTCTTGCGACACACATGCCTATGATGAGAAAAATTGGACCCTCACAGAGGCCCTAGCAACCCTGAAAGAACTGCACACACAAATGGTGGAAGAGGTGGAAGATATTGCAGATGATGACTGCTTTAACTACCTGTTCTCATGCATGTCCACCTGGTTGGTTAATGCGTTCAAAATACTAGTGGCCAAACTGGTACTAGTACTATTAGCCTTTTGTGTTGTAAGAATAGCAAGAAGCCAATGCAAAAAGACTGCTAAGAAGACAGGAGGAATGTCAATAGTAACATAATTGGATGCTCACGTGCATGAGTATACACAGACTGATGACATCCCCTTTCCCCAAGCACTGTCGAGACCTATTGCACCACCAAGGTCAATATATATATATGTATATCCTCAGGACCCTCACAATTACACAGAGCCATGGGTATATTGTGATTCGAATGGGGAGTGTTGCAGTATGACAGGGAGTACAGATAAAACATGTGCAATGTGAGGTATAACTTGAGGTGGGGGACTAAAATGTGGATACCCAAAGAGCCCTATGCGGGTGAGAGCAAAAGGAAGACTTTGGTTGAGGACTCAACCAGAGGGGAGAATGTTAAGAGGCAGATGAATATCTGATCCATAGCTTCTGCCCCTCCCCCTGTCCAATATTGCACAGTTGAGAAATGTTGCTCACTGAGGCAACTGTAACGCCCTTATCCCAGACTGGTACAGCAAGGAATGGAGACCATTTAAATTATAGATGGCAAAAGCAGAAACGAAATTTGTAACAGAAACAAGCACATGCATTAAGCACGAATCACACATGCACTCCACATGAAGAAGCGCAGACACTAGGCAAAATGTGCCTTCATAAATGAAGAATATTAACATAGTATGATATGATGTATGATATGATATGATATGATATATGGCATTTATAATGATATGATATGGCATTTATAACGCGCCGATATACAAGTGTTTCAAGGCGCGACATTCTTCATGTATCCACAATACATAAAGAATGCTAACATGTGTGAGAAACCAGAAGGTGTCTCACCCACTAGTCCCCGGGGATCTGTCATCCAGGTGGCCAGGACACGGCCATCACGTTTGGATCCAGTTCCTGGGGGTGGACCAGTGTGGGAGGATCACCTGGGTGAGGGTTCTTCAGGGAGTGGGACACCAGATGGTGAGACACGGTATCCCCTTCCCTCTAACACCTTTACCCCATCCTACCAAGTAGGATATTTAGGAACTCAACTTCCCTCCTTTCACAACATGAATACTTTCTCACGGACAGCCCGCTATGAGAGAAAATGGACTAACACCCGAGCCTTATACCTGACGTGTCCCGATACAATAGTCACACAGGGTCAGGCAATTACTGACCATCACGCACACCTGACTTCCATTACACTTCCCCACTCAGATGAAAGGTGGAGCAAAGAGCACACTCTGAGCGAGGCAAAGCACACAATGAAACAATTCCAAGATGGCAGTTTAAAATGAGAAGGCATATGGTGAAACTGAAGGGCATCACAAGGAGGGTAGTTCACTTGACCTTTTCGACAAGGAACCATTACTTCCATGAAACTTCAAGAATAGAAAGTGTATTACCAGGAATCCAGACTAAGGAATCCTGCATTGTGTGTTGGAGCTATCTGAGGCCCTCTGGCGTCGATAATCAAGGCGGGGAGAATCACCAGCTGCCGCGGTACTGTCCTTGGCTCCAAAAAGAAAGCAGTGTCAGGGAAATCAATACAGCTGGTGAGTTTGGGAGACCAATACAAGACAGTTCTGTTTTGAAGCCAAGGTTGCAAGTGGCAACATTGTATAGTGAGTGCTGGATCTGAGAACATTGAGTGAAATACTTGTGATATCCAAAGCGAGTGAAGTTGAACTGCAGTTGAGTGATTGAACTTTGAAGCCAAAATATATGATACCTTTAAAAGAGTGGTCCGGCACCATGTGCATGCTCAATCGCAGGTGTCTTTAAGGGGTCCAGCTGAGAGTTTACAAAGGTGAAAGAGTGGCAAAGGATTGTGAATCGAAGTGTTCCTGCAATGGGGCAAGCAAAATCCTGTACACAATCTTAGATATTGATACAGTAAAGAAAGTTGATGGCAAAGTATGCGAAGCTGGTCCGAGCCTGGCAGAGGGAGATCAATTGAAAGCTTTTTGTTAAAACAAGTTTGTGTTACAATAAATAAATTGGTTAGAGCCCGGCAGAGGTAGAATGATTGAAGATTTTGTGTTAGAACGGATATGAGCCAGGCAGAGGGGGATCCGGGGTGAACCGTGAGTCACCTGATAAATTGGATACGTGGTAT
Source organism: Ambystoma mexicanum (assembly GCF_040938575.1). NCBI lineage: Eukaryota > Metazoa > Chordata > Amphibia > Caudata > Ambystomatidae > Ambystoma > Ambystoma mexicanum. Next base: position 768,867,434 of record NC_090931.1, read on the forward strand.
ATATGTGAAAAGCAAAATGTGTGTTAAAGTGGATCTGAACCCACCGGAGGTGATCCAAGGTGAACAGTAAATCACCTGAGAAAATTGTGCATAGGAGAATCCTGAAAGTAAAGGAACTTTGTTATTTGTTTGTTGCATCAGGCCCTCTCATAGAATAGACTTTTGAAAGGCAAGGAGATTTTCGTTGGAGTTTTGAACTGCACCCTCATGCTAGTGAAGCCACAGACTTTGCTAAACTTGAGTGTGCCGGCTTACCTTGTGCTGAAAACATGGGGAAGGGACATCAACAGCTTGAATATCCCGACATATTATTTCTTGAACACTTTTATTTTGCATAACATTGTTTACCATACTATTTGTATTTAGAGGTAAGGATTGGCAATAGGTTTATTGGTATAGGCCTTTTTATTTGGACAAGACACCACTAGGACTGTATTATTATTATTATTTGATGGCCATAGCTTGCTCCCATCTTTAGATTTAGAATTAAATAGGAGTATTTCAAACCCAATTAAGGTTCAATAAACACCCTTGAACTGTGCTCACTTGTGTCTGTCTTTCTCTTGATACCATGCCTTCCTTACACATGCCTACTATATAAGGCGAATGCAACATAAATGACATGCAAATATAGCTTACTAACATAGTAACAAGATTGTAATTGGGCAGTCACCTTCGTTAAAATGGAAGCTGAAGCATGCTCTTAAGTTAATGGAAGGACTCAAGACTGCAAGAGATCTCAAAATGCTGAATACACAGAAATGCTGATCTGTGCAGAACCCAGACAGTAGTTAGCAACCCAAGCAAAGGTCACAGTGGAATAATGGAGGAATAGAACGATGAAGCAAAGGCACAAGTTAATCATTAGCAAGATGCAAGCAGTATAGTTCCAGATTATTTAAAGTTTATAAAAATAACAACCATTTGTGTAGGCAAGGTGTAGTAATGTGGCAAGCCTAAGGACTCTATGAAGAATAAATCAAGCGTGTTCCTAGAGGCAACAAAAACACAGCACACATGGTAATATTAGATTAAGACCCAATAAGTAGGAGTTCATTCCATTTCAAACACAGTCCCATCAAACGTGACCCATAATTGGAAGGCAGTGCCTATTCATTAGAAACAAACACAGATAGGGTGCCTGCCGTACTCCCTAAATGTACAAACAGACACAAGACACCATCCAAGTACAAGTACAAAGAGATCAACCTGGCTCATGGCCTAGAGCAAGGGACGGTAACTTCTTAAATGAACAATAAACAGTCCATAGACGTCCCTCCCCCAGCCCTTGTCTGGCTCATGTCCTGATGGCCTGTCTAGTGTCCAAGGTTGATCAGCAAGAAGCCAACCAATTAGAAAAAACAATGTTTGGCCACCATGATGTAATGTGTAAACCAATGCTCTATTGTAGAAAGGTATTTGTACCTTTATCAATTTAAAGGTGGCTCCAGGTGGAGCCATCAGAGTGTTTTAACCCAATGACATGTTTGTACTTATAGAGTCTATATGCAGCTTCCACCACTAACCAAATCCTTTTCCTCATAGGTTTTTCCAACTAAGATAATGTTGTGACGTTTGTGATGACGGGTTTGCAGTATTTATTCAATTGTTTGCTTTGTATCCTCTGAGAGCTGCAATATTGTAATGCTTGTTTTCTGCCCCTGCTTTATTTGGATGATAATAAAGCTGAATGTTGTCTTCCTCTCTGTCTAATCAATTTTTGAGTCCACTGTGGATAGTCTTTGAGTCTTATGGGAAATTTGGGACTTTCCAGTACCATTTTAATAGGGGATTGACTAGGCAAGTAAAGCTTGGTCACACCCCAAAGGTTCAGTTAATTCCACACTGTTTGTCACATCCTTTCTGTATAAGACCACTTCAACAAACAAATCATCGGAAAGCAAGTACATAATTGGTGGAAATATTCCACTGCATCTGAACTTCCCTCCTCAAGGAACTCTGTGCTACACACAGATGAGTAATCGCAACTGCCAAGGCCACCTACTACCATAGCACCAAAATAAAAGGTCAACAATGAAAGCAGAGGCCTCTTCAAAGCCATCAAGAACTGTAGAAAGGTATTTGTACCTTTATCAATTTAAAGGTGGCTCCAGGTGGAGCCATCAGAGTGTTTTAACCCAATGACATGTTTGTACTTATAGAGTCTATATGCAGCTTCCACCACTAACCAAATCCTTTTCCTCATAGGTTTTTCCAACTAAGATAATGTTGTGACGTTTGTGATGACGGGTTTGCAGTATTTATTCAATTGTTTGCTTTGTATCCTCTGAGAGCTGCAATATTGTAATGCTTGTTTTCTGCTCCTGCTTTATTTGGATGATAATAAAGCTGAATTTTGTCTTCCTCTCTGTCTAATCAATTTTTGAGTCCACTGTGGATAGTCTTTGAGTCTTATGGGAAATTTGGGACTTTCCAGTACCATTTTAATAGGGGATTGACTAGGCAAGTAAAGCTTGGTCACACCCCAAAGGTTCAGTTAATTCCACACTGTTTGTCACATCCTTTCTGTATAAGACCACTTCAACAAACAAATCATCGGAAAGCAAGTACATAATTGGTGGAAATATTCCAGTGCATCTGAACTTCCCTCCTCAAGAAACTCTGTGCTACACACAGATGAGTAATCACAACTGCCAAGGCCACCTACTACCATAGCACCAAAATAAAAGGTCAACAATGAAAGCAGAGGCCTCTTCAAAGCCATCAAGAACTGTCAACCCTCTGCCGGACCCACCCATACTGCACTTCATTGAAACATCCACAGTCATCAATTCTTTCTTCATGAGTAAGTTCAGCATGATCTGTTTGAGCCTGTGAGTCGAGAAGTAGAAGAAGAAGTAGAAGCAGAAGAAAAGAAAGTAGTGAAGCATTTTGTAAGGCAATTCTCTGGCCATTTCCACAAAAGTGTGGTCAGACAAAATCAACTAAGACTCAGGGAGCCTCCTCATTGTCCCAATGCGGGCAAGTTAAAGAAAATAGAGAAAGTAGAGAATGGAAGGGCCCTTGGAGGAACTACAAGAGTTGTTAAAGAAGTTGAAGATAAGATAGCCTGACATAGGCTTTCAAAGAACTGGGGAGCACACTAGGAGAAGGGAGTCACTCTCCAAGCACCACCTGGAAACTTTGGAAATGTGAATCTTTTTGTTGTGAACTTGGGTACCTCTCCTTTGTTTGTGAACTTTGGAACATTTCCTGAGTTTGAGAACGCTACACCTTGAAAGACTCATACCCATGGTAAGGGAGTAATTCTCCTCGGATTTAGAAGTAGCTTTATTGATTAGATTAGGATTTGTGTTTGACTGGTAGGGATAGAATCAGAGTTTGGACTAGGATGGTGAACTTTTGATTTGGACTACACAGACTTCCTGACTGCCCAAGTTTTAGATTGTTTGAGGTAGGGAAACTGCCTCTAATTAGGGATAGATAGGTTTGTTTATTCTGTAAATAAAAGTCTACAACAAACACTATGCCACTGTTTGATCAGACTACTCATTCCATGCCACCACCCCACCTGTATGGTGGCAATGCCCTTTTGGAAGGCCTTCTGATGGCTTTCCAGGTACCCCTGAGATGTGTCCTGCATGCAGCAGCATGCCTCATCAAAGGACTTCACAAATTTGACCACATCACCCGAACTGCACTGGCTCCCACTGCAAGCCTGTACCATGTTTATATTCTATAATGATGTCACCCTGAAGTACCCAAGCTACCTCACTGAGAAACACAGCATCTCTAGTGGTGTGCAATCCACCAGAATTAGGACATGTGCTGACTTTATCCGTCTATGCCCCGAGACTCTGGAGCGTCCCCCATGTCAACATCAGATTTGCCTCAACACTTCTGCAGTTCAGTAAAGAGCTCAAGACCTTGCCCCTCAAGGAATGGACCGTCTCTAACACATAGGGCCATACACCCTCCATTCCCCATCCAAGATGAGACTCTCTGATCTGCTTCTCACTGTTTCCTCCCTTGGATGCTCTTAGATAGATCCCTTGCTGAAAATTGCCTGCCCTACCCTGTGGTTTACTCTCTGGCCCTCTTTCCTCTTCTTCCCTCACTATGTTCTTCCCCCTATGATTGTAAAGCGCTCTGTTGCTTCCCGAACCTAGGTCAGTGCTCAATAAATACAATAATAATAATAATAATAATAATAATAATAATAATAATAATAATAATAGATCAGAAGCAACCCTAGATATGTTTCTGCCTTATTGGGCATCATTAGTGAAGTGTAGCTTGGGTCTCTAGGACCAGAAGGTTTGGGACCATGTCATGACAAACCGGTCATGATGTCTCCAAACTTGCCCACCTAATGTCACCAACCACCATTACCCAAGTGAAATCAGTCACACAGACCATAATATACCCAAAGACTTGAGAAAGGTTTCCAGATTCATGTCCTAAGAAGGCTTCATAGTTAACTGAATCTCACTAGAGAAGACACTGTCCCATAGCAGTAACTGAAAACAATATTCACATTACTAAAAAAAAAACAGACACATCTAGGAACTCTCAGAATTGTAGTACCCAGTAGTCCTGTCATTAGTAAAAGACATCCACGACATATCTCATTGTCTTTACAACCATATGACTTTTTACAAATGAATGGAAACCTCATGAATATCCTGACAGTAGTATTCCTCTTCTAATAAAGCAATGAAGGTGATCAGGCCAAGTAGTCTTGATGAAATCGAGAAACCCTTTTGGCACAAATATGTTAGATACACGTTCCCAAGACTGATCCTCTAGACAACACAATTTCCGAAAGATCAGATATGGTAATTGGTTACATTTGCATCTTGAGTCAAGAACGTCTGCTATTTCAAAATCTGGGCTTGCACTGACATGGGATTCTTTGGCTAACTGTGTGTTTGGATGACATTTCTTGACGAGAGAAATGTGAGAAACATGGTGGCAGTAGGGGTACCTTTGTTTATTTTTATATGTGCCTGTAAAGGTCCAGATACTTCCAGGTCACTATGGAATCCAATGATTGTAATGCAAGTTCATATATGATTCTTGGAATCGGATGTGAACTGGATAGTAATAACACTTTCCTCCAGAAGACAGCTTCTATTTTAGGCCAGATTTGTCTTGAGATATTTATTAGAGATTCACTGCCATACGTGAGAATGGGTATAGGCAGTGCTTTTTGTGCCAAGGACAATACTTGTATTTTTAAGTGGGCAATCCACCCACCCAATATTTGACTGTTTGGATTCGACATAGTCTTTCTCCTTTGATGGTAATAAACAGTGGCTTAGTCCTTGGGTTGCGGTGGGCTGTTAAGACCATTGTGTCTTATCAAATAGGACAATATCGTCCGCAAATAGGATATACATAATTTTAGTAGAATTCAGGATTGTAAGTGCTGCTTGAGATCTTCTCAAGTCTGAAATGTACAGAACAAAGAGGGTCGCTGCAAGAGGACAACCTTGTTTCAATCCGTTGTTCGTCGGAATGAGCTTTGACATTAGTCCACCCCTTGATAGGCGAATTTGAATGGAAGTTTGTGAATACAAATCCTTAGTTGGTTGTAGAAAACTTTGAGGACAATTCCAAGATGATAGTTTTTCCTAAAGTTTAGGTTGATTCACTGTATCAAATGGTAGTTTTAAATCTACAAATATTGCATAGATGGACATGTTTTTTCTCAGTGCTTCATGTTTCAAACAATTCAGTAATAATATGTTCAGATTTGTTCCGATCTTCTTTGTATATCCAGTTTGTCTGGGGTCGAAATAACCATTTGACGCTGCCCAAGAGTACCATTTCTTCTGGAGGAAGGTAGCAAAAAAAATTCCCAGCGGGTCTAATAGCGCTATTGGGTGATATTTGAAGGTGTGATCTTACAGCCTTTTTCATAAATTGGAATGATTGTCGCCGTTTTCCATGTGTTCGGGATTTAGGCGCTAGCTCCAATGATGTTAAATAATTGGAAGCATATCCGAGACCAGTATTCCGGGTATTTTTTGATGATGGCATTGCTCAATCCATCTGGGCTGGGAGCTCTGGAACCATTAAGTTGTTCAATGTGAGTCTGAATTTCATCATGGTCCCAATGAATGTCCCAGGCTGTGGTTTTGCTCTTCAACACCTCATTCTTTGTGTCATTTCGTAAACTGTATAACTCTAAGAAATACATCATCCAATCTTGTTCCAATATGCCTGAGATTGATCTTATTGTTTAATCTTCCTTATCATTAATTAAGGTCCACAAATCTCTCTTGTTTCTTTAGCTTAAGGCTTTTAACATCTTTTAACATCTTCTCTGCATCATTTTGTATAATTTGGGCTTGCTGGGTTTTAATCCAGTTCCTATAATGGGTTTTGAGTCGCTTTGTTTCAATGCTTCTCTTTTCAGGCAAGAAAGATCTTGCTTCTTTGATGTTTTTTCTAAGTGATTTTTTCATTTGAGCAATCTGTAGATTATACTCATGATTGTGGTTCACATTCTGTTAATTAATCTGCCTATTTGTGCTTTTGAATGGTATCAGGAGCCCTACATAATCAATTTTTAGTTCTTAGAGGATATTTTGATCTTCAAAGAGAGTTGTAAGTGTAGCCATTTATTGTTTGTTTATGCGCAGTCTATTGCAGCCATTATTTAATACTAGAGGTGGGAGAGGTCGCAATTCTTTTTGAACATGATGTTGGTCCCATTTCATCACTAATTTGTGGTGATCACTGTCATCTGTTTGTAGCACGTCTAATGATACAATCTTAGATATCATGGAATCAGAGACGTAAATGTAATCCAATTATGTGGATGAGTGCGTACCTGTCTAGGTTGGTTTTACTTTAGTTTCTTTTTTAAAGCATTTGTTTTCCATGATCATATCCCATTTTGTCATTTCTTTTTCCCAAATCTGGGCCTTTTGTTGCTGTTTTCTGAATGGAATTCTTAAACCTTGTTGATTTTATGTGCATGTTGAAATCTCCACATATTATCATTTCAATGTGTTCATACCTTAGTTGTATTGCATCAAGTATGGTAAGAATTGTGTCTATAAATGATTTGTCTTAAATCCCCTTTACACACCAATATATGTGTATAATGGCTAAAGATGTCACGTTATTTGTTTGGCGAGTCCTAGATTTATGTTTGGTAATAGGTATTGGTATTTCTAGAATTGATATTTGGATGAACGGTATTGGGATATATGAGTCCAGTATTTTTATATTTGACTCTATTTTTGTGATGGTGAGAAGCCCTGCTGAAGGGTGTCCCCTTGTTCTTCGAATTCCTGTATTCATTTTTATCAAGAAGCCGTCACTTGTTGGTTGCTCTAGGTTTTGTGTAAACAAATTATATCTGAGAGTTGAAAGTCTATGTTGCTGTGTTTGAAGAGATGAATGAAGCCCCTTGTGCTCCATGAGCACAATGTCAGAAATGTTTTTTTCTCAAGCCTGTGATTGTTATTCTTTGGATACTCTTCTGATGATATCTGATCTTTGAACATCACTCTCTTCGTTACTCGGTCCACTTAATTTTATGGACTTGCGGGTATCTGGGCCTCTAATTTTCTCATAGCATACTCGTGTCACTGATTTATTCAAGCTCATATTCTGATGGCCTCTGGTTCTGAAATGTTGAGGTCTTATGTCTCTGTGATAGTAATCTTGGTTATTGTCCTGTTTTTTTATTCTGTTGATGGGTTACATCAGCTGTTAAACAACGGAATCCTAGACAACTAAGTCGATCGAAGTTAGCTACAACTTGTTCATATGTTTTCTTTGTAGTGAATTTTATATCAACAACATCTGTTTCTCCTTCTAAAGGAAAATCAACTAACTGAATGTCCATCGAAGTAATGTGCTGTAAACTAGGAATAGCATTAAGCAGACGTAAGATTTTTTTTGATGTAATATGTTCAATCCTCATTTTATAGGATTCCTGTTTCCTCCTTGGATCTATAAACACTGGTTTCCTTATCTCATTATTCCAATTGGCTTGTCTATCTGAAAGATTATACGCTTATCTAGTTCCATTATGTTGACCTTTGTGGTCATATGTTATTGAAGCATTACAAGATGATACTTACATGTGGTCGGTTGAATATTCAGATCGCACAGATACTATCGAGTGTCTTGATATTGTTGAAAAATCAATTTCAGTATCCAAAATATCCTCGACAGAGAGGGACTCTTGGTCTGAGTGTGTTGATTGGCCTATTTTGTATTCATCTACAATATATAGCAATCCATTAGTTCTCGTGTTTGGAGATCTTAATAATTTGGAACAGTTTCTTCTGTGCAGTCTTTCATCACTATATGTAGACAAGTTTAGGAGCAGGTCATGTACGTCTTCCTCTGTCATTTCATTTATTTTCTCTTTAATCATTACACTCAGGAGGTCTCCTGGCGACTTTTTTAATGTGCTCCTGATCATACTTGAATTACTTTTTTTTCTTTTATTATTTGTTGGACTGGTTGTTTTTTTGGTAGAGTCAGGTTTCGTAGGAATGCATGTGAGCCTCTCCTAGTAGCCTTTGTTTTTTCATTCGCTTTCTGTGGTTGATCTTTTTCACCAGTTTTTTCTTCTTTCCTCAGTGGGGTTCGTGAGTCAAATATAGCAAACAACTCTACTATATTTGATGTTGTTTTACTCTGGGACAAGTGTGTGTTTGCTTTATCTGAAGTAAGGTTAGCTTTGATAGAATTGACCTTCACTGTTTCAGTATTCAGGATTTTTTGATTTGGAACTTCGCTGAGAATTTGGTCGTCTAAGATAGTAGCTTTAGTTTGCTTGTATATTCCCATTTTTTCTCTAGGCACTTTTGATGCATATGCTTGGGATGCTTCTTGTCTTTGTGGATCACTAACAATGGATGGAACAAGTATTTTAGTTTTGTCAGTTTTATCCTGCACTTCTTTTGTTTGGAGGTTTCCTAATGTAGTTTGTTGGAATCCTTATTTTACTGCTTTTGCTTGCATATGTATATATTTTTTATTTGTTTTTATTTGTTTAGTTGATATATCAACTTTTCAAATTGTTAACAAAGATAAATGGGCCTTATTACGAGTATGGAGGTAGCCATAGTGCTATTAGCGCCATGGCTGCCTCCCTACCGGTCTCCAATACCGGGTTCCTTCAATGGGGAATTACCAGGTCATTCCAACATTGGAGGACCCGGTAATTCCTCCTTGAAGCAACCAGACCCCATAGGGCTCAATGGGAATGGGGAGGGAGGTAATAACGGGCACATTACAAATGGCCCATTATTAGCTCCCTCTTCCCCTCGCGGGACCCGGAAAGGACATCTGGTTTTACCAGACGTCTGTTCTGGGTCCTGCAAAGGGAACCTCGTAATAGGCGCTCCCGTAATGAAGGGTGTCGGTCCCGTACAGGCACCCTTCATTACGGGATGCCAGGGTCGTAATGAAGCCCAATATCTACAATTACAAATAATAAAAATAACATAGTGCTCATACATTAATGAACATCAAAGAACAAGGAAAAAAAAGAGAAAGGAGCATAACATGCATCATTTCTGAAATGCATCCTTTCTAAGCATGTTAAAAGGAAATAAAACATAAACCCCTAATATCTCATAATATCAATGATTTCATACATTCGAAAATGATAAGTTGCCCTCAGATGACCACCAAGTTCGAGGACATTCAGAATAAAGTGACGTTTCTCCTTGGTCACTATACATAACCAGCCAAAAATAACATTGCTTTTACTCTTCAAAAATTAAATTTGGTAAAATCATATCCAGAATTGAGAATAGCAATGGCCATGTTTGATCTTGTCTTAAGTGGTTCTGGAGTGATAGTTTATCCCTGAAGCATTTGCTTCGTACACTGCTCAATGCCTTGCAATCGACTATCAGATGTTGTAAGGTTTCAGCTTGGTTTGTGTTCAAACAATAGCGGCAATCATTTTGCTCTATAGAAATAATTCTCCTTCTGCGCAATACATCGCAAGTGTTCCACAGGTTTAACCTGAAGCTCAAATACTTTCTTTGCATGATAGGGCAAGGACATTTCACAAGGTAATTGGCTATTACCCCATATCTTTTGATGCCAAACAAGAATATGTCAAAATCTTTATGTGACAAGCAATTTGTTGCATTTTCCGACCAGTCATACTGAATGTATATTTTAATTGTGTGTGAAGATCATCATTTCTGTTAGGGATTTCACCATTGCAGCTTTATCTAGTCTATCAGTGCTGGCGACTTCAAAGAGGTGTTCTTGCCATTGCAGGGAGATCTCTGCCTCTTTGTCAAGCCTCTGTTGTACCTTGTTAGTAAATGATTCCAAACATATTTGTTTGGAGTGGACCCTGGCTAACAAGTTTGCTTGGTCCTGCATATTATCTGCTAACGTTTCATAAAGCTTCATGAATGGAATTAAAGCATGTGTTGTATCAGTTGTCAGAGCGTTTTGTAAGTCTAACATAGTCGTAGGATATATTTTCTGTTGCTCTTCTGGGTTCCCGTTATGTTTATTTGAGTTTGATAATTAATTATTCTTATTTATTTGTTGAATGTTTTCAGAGAAAACAGGTGGTGATCTAGAAGCTGTGTATTTAGCAGCTGTCATAGATTTTTCCTCATGTTTCAAATCTTGATTTGGTTTCCAAATTTGTTGTTCGCATCTTGATGATCAAATTTTAATGACAGATAAAGGTGTAGAAGTCATCTCTTTTTGGTTTAGGACTCTCTCAATTATACTAGGGCTATTGAATATATTTTGTCTCTTGTCTTGGTTCATAATCAAGGATTCAATTTATGTAATATCCAACGAGAGTCTCTCTACTCTTCGTTTGGCTTCTTTACAATTAGCATTCTCTAATTGGGTATTGCTATTCAGTTCCATACATTTTTATGCTTGGATGGCTTTTTGCTGTTGCGTCAATTGTGAAGTCGTCAATCCTCCTATGTGTTGAGAGGTAATTGTTTTTATCTTTTGTTTGTCATGCAAGGTCTTAGGATGTTGATTTAATTTGGCAACTTCAAGCTTTAATTTGGTAACTTCAAGCTCTAAATCATTTATTTCATCACGGGTATTAAAGGGCTGTGTATCTGTAATTTGACTTTCTTGTTGGGTCTCTTTAGTCTCACTGAAGGTATTTCCATTTTTCAGCATTTCTTGTAGTATTGTATTCTGTGTGTCTATTTGTTGACTGTTCAGGCTAGACATTGCGATCCGCTCGTGACATTCTACTTTATTCTGTCTAGATGACACTTCGTTGTCTGGGTTTTTTAATCCTTGAGAAACAGGTTTAAGAACTGTAGAGGCTATCACACTTCCATTCATTGTTGACATGTTACTTCTATAGTTTATTTTATTTATTCTATAAGCTATAGGAGTATCGATTTATTTTGTTATTGCCTTGATATCAGGTAACAGAATGTCTGGTTCCGTCTGGATGTGGTTAGCAGCGACCATTTTTAGACTGTTGTCATCTATATTTATTTGGTCCATCAAGAACGTGGTATTGTCTGATGGCCTTTCACTTTTAGAACATAATACATGGTCATCTTTAATGGTTTCCTTTTTAGTTTTTGGTGAAATCTCTATAGTTAATAGTTGAAGGATTGACTGTGTGGATACATCAGTCAGTCCCAAACATGTGGGTTGTTTTAAACCTTCTGGGTATACACTCTGCACTGGAATAAAGACACCCCAGCCAGACACCCCCTCCAGTTTTGTATAGTTTGAATGAAATCTTGTCCATCTGATTTCTATTGTGTTTAGACATTAAAGAATCTGTTAGAGTTGTTGTAGTTCTGCCAGAGTCTTGTAAGGCGCTCCGCAAGTTATACGTTTTAGACATTTAAAATAAACAGATTTCTTTTGATATCTCAACACCTGGATTCATTGATGCTTCTTGTCCTTTTAACAAGAGTTAGTCACAATAGTTCTTATATTTGTTAATATCTCGAATAATAGATAAAGTCTGCATCCGCTTCTCGGGTCAAAGAAAATCAAGCCTGCAGTTCCTGAAATTGAGATCTCCTTTTCTTGTACCAGGATTCGTGTTCACAGCTGTCCCAGAAAGTGTGAACCAAGAAGGCGTTTATTCACGGGTCAAGAGCGTTCAGGCTCACAGACCCCAATAAAAAGGCTACTTTTGTAGTGCCAGGAGTTCTTGTCACTGTATTTTCTCAAAGAGTTAAACCGCGAGTATGATAGTTTTCCAATCAGATACGTTTTAAAGCATACTGTGACCCCGGTTGAAGGCTGCTTTGTTGGTACCTGGAATCGCAGTTACAGAATATTTAAATACTACGTCAGTGCTACGTCATCTCTCATGTAAGCAGTGTTTTATAATCACAGTCTCCGAGATTATAGATGGTTCAAGAGTGCTAGGGGACGTAAGCACTGTCGAAAACGTTAATCGGGTTAAAAGACTCCACCCATCCGGCAGATGACTCAACGCACAATCCCGAAGTTTGCTACGTAGTAGGGGCATATGTAATCACGGAAAAGAAGAGGAGGAAGAAGTATGAAGACTTTACACATTTACATGAGTGATACAGAATATTTTGCTAGACTGCTTCATTTCAATTTGTATGCAGTATATGAAGTATGTATTACTCTATTGCAATCCATGCATAGACGTACGCTATTTCACCACAATTTCTTTCAAAAGTCTCACAAGCAGGCAGAACATGAGACTCGTAATCAGGTAGTCAGTTAAATACCAAGGAATAAGTTAAAAGAAAAAGGTGGGTTTATCGCTGCTAGGGCTACGAGGCAGGCAATTTGTACTCAGCATTGTTGTATGGGTGGTGGCTATGTCCTTAAGGCAACAGAAGCAAATAGCAGGCTCCAGCAATCACACACGTTATAGCAGCCAACAACAGCAAGGAACAGATGCCCTTTTCTACACGGTGGGCTTATCATATTTTTGCCATGTTCGTGTTATTTCGAGTGTGCACATTCGGGTTTACCACGCATGGCTAGTAAACATGGCTAGTGCCCTAAAATGACCACGCCACAAGGATTTTGCTTGTTCATTTGCCATATTGTTGTTTGCTTTCTTCTTGCCTTCTTAGGTAATTCTCAGGCCATTTCTTCAGATCAGCATTGGAGCCAAGTATATTCTGTAGAAGAACAACTGACTGAAGATCTTTGTACAACTCCCGAAAAGGTCCAGCATACCCTCATGCGTTGTGCCAGGTGAAGCCCTGCTGGCTTCCTGATCTTTGATGGCCTGAGCAGTGCTTCAATCCTTGGACTAGTGGAATCAACCAGTCTCAACATGTTCTTGAGGATGCACCTATCCTCAGCCTTTGGAAGTGTCCCTAGACCACCCAGTGGACTGGCCAGCTATACAATGGGCTACGTCCCTAAAACCATCGCCAGTTTGTGTTTGTCGCCAAACTTGGTTAGACACAAGCTTGTAGTGTAAGTCACCTTCCTGACACATTGCAGTCTCCCAGCTTCAAGGGATCCTGCTGTGGAAGATCTTCATCGCGACTGGAAGAATGCCAGCTGTCACCTGTGTGTGGTGGCCGTCATCGAAACTCACCTTCCCCCATCTGGTGAAGTGTCCTGAAGAGGTCTGCATTGGTGCCATCTGCAGTTCTTCATCATGAAGGGTTTCACTCTGTTCGAGGAACCGACCGAAAGAATCTTTGCACACGCAACTCCTGGGCACCTCCCACTGGAACCAACAGTGGGGATAACCTACTTCCAGTAACCCCCAGTTGACCCATCTAGTCCTTTGGGAAAACCAGATCCAGGGGGTTAAGTAATCACAATGCAATTAATTCCCACTGTTGTCCTTAGAATAAACCGTTGAATAAACGTTGGTTTTCCATTGCATCACTTTTTGATAATCTCATCCCAAAGGTAGGAGCATCCATTTACTTACCATTAACTTTTTATTGAATATCTCTTTGAAACATTTCACCAACATACGAACACTTCCTCCATCAGACTCTTTTCCTTAGAAGAAGTTTTGTGATTTTTGGGCACAAGGCCTCACTCATCATAAGGATTGGACTTATCAAGTTAGAGTATATTTCTTGTGACTTGGTTCCTTCTACTGCATCACTACTTACCTTCCTTTTTGTTGAATATGTTATTTAATGTATTCCTAAGAACCTAAAGGTGACTGTATTTAAGTTTATAATTGAGTGTTGTGTAATATTAACACATGCTTGTTTCATTTCTCAGTGTGTATTTTGGGCCTAATATAAAGACAGTATGTTTGCACTTACCTCTCTAAACTGAATTATTGTGTGCTTCACTTTGTGGACCACTGACCACACTCACACTCTCCTGAGAATAGCCGTCACTGCTCTACATGCTACCTTGACAGGGGTTTTGACTAACCTGTCAAAGTTGCCTTGTTCAACATAACCAGGGTGTCCTATTAAAATCACCAGAAGGGATTCTAGGAATCCCTTTTAACACACATTGACCCCTTATGCACCTACAGCACATTTGTCCTTTTATCATTAGGACCTTAAGGAGTATGTGCTTTTATTTTTAGGGAGTTTAGAGGAAGAAGGGGAAGAATGCAGGCATATACTGCATACATTGTGGGACCTCTATCAGTCTTAGTGAGATGGATGAACATCTAGTCCTGGGTACCATGGAGAAGCAGATGATACTGCAACACCATATCCTAATCTAGATGACTCAGCAAAGGCAGTAGTACAAGGTGAGGGCATGAGGCACTGAAGAGTTCAGAAATAAGGCAATTGTGGCTATGCAGGTTGGTACAACCAAATACATTGAGGCAGAAATTCCATTTTGACCATGTTACTGTGCCTCTGAGAGTTGTTCTGCTGATTGGTAGACACAATTAAAATGTGACAGAACCACCACTGAAATCAACATTTCTGTTTACCGTATAGAGGAAGTAGAGAATGCAACACTGAACAGTGGATATGCGTTTTCCGGTGGTTGGAAGAGCCAAATAAATTGAGGCATTATGTTTCTGATCATGGTACTAGGACTCAGAGAGTGGCTCTGATGCCTTGTATTGCCAAATAAAATGAGGCAGACTTACCTCTGAATCCAATATTGTTGGTAACCAAACTAACTAAGACAATAATGTAACACTATGTCGATGATGCCTTGTGACTACAATTTTTGACAGGGCCAAATATATTGAGACAGAACTTCCAGATTGTAAGCATGGCACTGGGACCCGTAGAGGCAAATAGATTGAGGATGATGGAAAAACTAAAGATTCACTCTGGCAATGCACTTAAAGACTACTTTCAAACATAAAGACATCACCAGCTTTCCCCATGACATTCCATCATTGTGACTGTAGCTGGCTCACAAAGACATGTTTTTCATTTGAAGAATCTGTTGTCTGATCTTCCGAATTATGTTCCAGGTGTTTCCTCCTGATGTAGTCTACAGCGATAAGAATTCTTCATTTAATAAAGGTAAGCTCTCTCACATGTGTGTCATTGAGGCATTTCCTGTGGTCTTAGAGAATAGCCCCAGCAGTGCTGAAAGCCTATTCGCAAGTCATACTAGCCGGAATCAATGTAGGCTTTCCACCACTAATATAACATGTACAGATGGCCACACTGACCACTTGTCAAGACATATTTGCAGTAGATCATCATCACAACCCAGTTGGCATGTGTCAAATAATAAGTGTGAACCATCCTATCTCCAGAGGGTCAGCTGATTTCTCGTGTGGAACCTGATGCATGTAGCAAAACACGAGGAGTCTGTCCCAGAGCCGCTTACATTTTTTCACTCTCAGAAAGCTCACCTTTATGATGCCTGAAGTAGTGATACGAAATGTGTATCAAGAGTGTGGGCTGTCCAGTAAAGCTCTTTACAGTGGTGATTTTAGCCCAAACTGGGTTGCTGATCTCTAACGTTTCCCTCTCCTTGTCTTCACCAGGATTATAAATGGCTCTTTAGTGCATCCTTTCACATGGCAGCAAGTCCCCTTGCAAATAACATACCCCCTATGTTTTCCTCATTACAGGCACATGCTTTTTAAAAGTTTCCATCTTGGCTTTAAACTGTGGGTCATGAGAAGCTCCTCATTCCTCTTCATCCCATCATTGTGTAATGTCAGAGGGTTGAGAGTACATTCATAGCCACTTGCACTGAGAGTCCATTTTCATGTATTATTTTGGACAGTTGTCATTTCAAAAGATACACCAGTGGCAGCGCCTCACTGAGTTATATAACATACAGGTTTACCAGCTGTGTGGCTTCTTCAAATGGCTACACCAAAGAATACACATTGTCCAACATGTGTGACTGTCTAGGTATGTAAGCCCTCTCCAGTTTCTGGCTCCGGCTTTTGCAGTAGTTGCACACAGCTTTGTACTGTTCTCCCAGACGGTTCAGCATATGGCAGTGAAGCTTGATTCCTATATGCAGTGCTTGCATTTGACAATTGCATAGGTTTTGCAGTGCCTGCACCCTCTTATTTTGTCTGTTGGTCTCCCTTGCTAGCCACGGTATAATCAAATTAAAAGTGTCTGAGGCGCGATCTTGAATCAAGGAATGGAACTTTCAAGCAAATCAAAGATTATATCTGGGGCCTTTTTAGGAATCACCTCTTCTTCTTCATATGTAGCTTGTTCTCTGTGTTGCTGAGTGGATGTCATAACTTCTCCCTATTGAAGCTTGGCAGTTCGCAGTACAACTTCCTCCTCTCCCTGCTGAACTCTGTTCTCTGGCACATGAATCATGTCCAAAGGTGCTTACTTCACATTTACATTACTTCCCAGTATACCATATTCTTTTGAGGCAGGCACTCCGGTTCTATGCAAAGGAAAAGATCTGCGGCTTTCAATGGACTGGCCTGGATGGACCAGAGACCCACATACTACCTGGGCTTCTCCAACACAAACAGCTGCTACCATAGAAGTTGAAAAATGCCTAAAGGATGCATTTCTCTCCTGACCCTTACCATGTCCCCTACCAGGTTTGTGTCCTGCAGTGTGGTCAGACATACACATTTAATTCACACTCAGCTCAATAAATGCACATTGTGTTCTCAGTATTTTGACCACTCCTACTCCTAGTAAGTGCATGTGGAGTTCTCAGTGCTCTGGACTTCTCTACCTACAATATCAAGGTGAGATTCTCATTGCTTTGGGGTTCTTATCTGCCTAGAAAAGGCACATGGCGTGCTCCCTGTTTTGGCCTTCTCCCACACCCAGTAAATGTCTTTGGGTGTCCCAGCTCCTTGTCCGTTCCCTACAGATAGGAATTCATGTGGGGTTGTAAGGGATTTGCTTCCTCCTCTGCTTCAAAATACATATGGGGGTTCTCAGTGCTTTGGCCTTCTCCTATGCCAAATAAATGCACATGACATGACATTCTCTGTGCTTTTTCTTCCCCAACTCTTAGTAAATGCAAATGGGGTTCTCAGTGCATTGCCTTCTCCTCCACCTACAAAATGCACAGGACTGACTCTCCAATGCCTACAAAATGAGTGGCAGTTACTTAGTGATTTGGCCTCCTGCTCCGCCTACAAAATGAGCATGTGTTCCACTACAACTACAATATGCATATGCAGTTCTTAATGTTTTGAAATTCCCCCATGCGTAGTAAATGCGCATGAGGCTCTGAGTGTTTTGCCTTCTTTTATTCCTACAAAATGTGTGTGGGGTTCACAGTGCTTTTCACCTTCTCTGCCAACAACATTCTTGTTAGGTTCTCAGTGCTTTGTCCTTTTCCTACACCTATTAAATGCACGTGGGGTTTTCAGTTCTTTGTCTTTCCCCTATGAATAGGAACTTTGCATAGGTTTTCAGTACTTTGACCTTCTCCTATGACCAGTAAATGCATGTTGAATTACCTTTACTGTGGCCTTCTACAATGCCGAGTAAAGGCATGTGAGGTTCCCAGTGATTTGACCTTCATCTATGCCTAGTGATTGCACATAGGGTCTGCGTGCTGCGTCCTTCTCCTGCATCTAATAAATTCAAGTTACATGGGATCCTCAGTTATTTGCCTTCTTCTCTGGCTACAAAATGCACACAGTGATTCAGTACTTTATTCGGCTTCACCAAGTCAATGCATGTGGGGTTCTCAGTGCTTTGTTCTCCTCCTATACATGATAAATGCATGTGGGGTTGTCAGTGCTTTGTTCTCCTCCTATACATGATAAATGCATGTGGGGTTGTCAGTGCTTTGGCTTCCTTCTATGCCTAGTAAATTCACATGAGGTTCACAGTAGTTTGGCCCTTTCCTATGCCTCCAAAAAATGCACCTGCCGTTCTCAGTGCTTTGGCCTTCTACTTTGCCTACAATATTCAAGTGGGGTTATCAGTGTTTTGATCCTCCCCTAAACCTAGAAAATGGCCATAGAGTTCTCTGTAACTTTTTCTTCTATGGATAATAAATGTGCATGGGGTTCTCAGTGCTAAGGTCTTACCCTATGCATATTAAACTCATGTGGCGATCTCAGCCTTTTGGACTTCTGCTTTTCCTGCAAAAAGCATGCAATTTCCACTGTCCCTTCACAACTTCAAACACAATTCACAAATGGATGTGGATTGTACTGGCCCTCCAGCCACAATTCACAAACCTACACCGACCAAAAAAATCATGTATGCCCAACAAGCCTTACACAATTCAAAACTATATCTACCTAGTCAGTATTATTGATCTAACCTAACTTTCCTAAAAATCCCTTCCAGAATAAGTCTGAGTTGGTCCTGTCTCTTCAAATGCCCGTCATCGGCTGTCCAACATGTCTACTTATCTTTATTTAAATACAAGCAAGTTCGAACCTCCTGGAACCTCATATCTCAAACCTTATAAAAAAATCAGAAAAGCTCCACCTGGGTGAAACCCATTGAAATTCTATGGGTTTGAGTTCATCTTGAACCATTCCATTATTTCCTAGTCACCACGTTAAAAATGAAAGGGTGTTTCCTAGGGAACAGCGAGGACTGTGGATTCACTGTGACTCTGGAAATCGAGTCAGGTAAACATTGACTGCATATGACTGACTACCTGTATACAACTAATATGTTTTTGTTCGATATAATGTACAGCTGCTATAGCTGACCACTGAATCTTTTAACAGGATCCAGTTGGCATGCCACCGCGTAACCATGGGTACTCTGTGAAATGGTAATAATCAGTGCTCCCTTTACAGCTACGACAGGGGAGGTTGTTCATCTGGGGAACATCTGGAGTCACACTTGTTTTGGAAAATCTAGAGTCCCCTTGATGTCAATAAGGAATTCTGTCGAGCTCATAAGTAAGAGTGCACATAGAAAATAAAGGCCTGGCCCGGGCACCTGCTCAAAAAGCGGGAAATCCCAACTGTGTACTGGCTCATTATTAGATACTGTTTTTGAATGTGTTCATTGCACGTGACAGCCTCCAAAAATCTGACCCCCAAGTAGTCAAATTCTTTGACCCTTGGGATAATATCCCCCTTACAGACCATGTGGCGCACTTTGGTGGGCCTCTCCCTTCCTATGCACCCCATCACTGCTGACTTGGTGGAATACATTTTTCAGCCCAAGCTATTCATAAAGGTTGCGTAGACATCAATCACAGTCTGTAGGGACCTTGGGGTTCTGGCTATTAAAACTGTGTCATCAGCATATGCCATAACTGGAAAAACCCTCCCACCCAGGCTCGGATAGTCCGACCTGGTGCCTAACAGGGCCTTGTGAAGCCCATCATTATATAGAGTGAACAGTATTGGGCCCAACACACAACCCTGGCGGACCCCCAGCCCAACATAGAAACACTCTGTACACTGCCTCCCCGGTCCGATGCGGAAACAAGCCTTATTTATCCAAGGGATTTCAGGCAACACAGTCAGGATTTCCTCTGGACACCCCAATGACCCCAGCACAGCCCACTGCTTTGATGTATCCACTTTGTGAAAGGCCGTGCTTAGGTACATAAAAGCAAGATAAACTGCCTCCCCATCATGGAACATGGAGTTGGTAATTACAAGACAGAGATTTAGACAGTGTTACATGGTTCTTAGCCCTGGGCAAAACCCAAGCTGAATATCAAAAAGAAATGATCCCTCCAAGAGCCAGGACTCTTATGTGCCCTTACAAAAATGTTGAAGGAAGTGTCTAGAAGGGATATGGATCGATAAGACATTGGACTGGTTGAGTCTCCCTTTTTAAAGATTGGAAAGATAATGGCGGTTTTCCATGATGGTGGATACTGACCAGACATTAAACATACATTATACACTATGGTCAACACCGGTGCGCATAGGTACATTTGATCCAGAAACAAATCTGCTGGTATCGCATCTGGTCCGGGGGCCCGATTATAGGCTCGCACCTTGATGGCCAGAGAGACCTCCTCAAGTTTAAAGCATAGGGTTGAGCTGCTCTTCCTACAGTCCTATGATGGTCCTCTTACGGTCCTCTTACTCTGAACAGGGAGATAAAATGTGACACCCAAGCTTCCATTGCCACATGGTTGCCCATTAAGCCTACTGATGTTTTATAAACCGGCCACCGCTTCACAAATTTCACAAATCTCTTGGAGTCATTTGTCCTAGAGGCCTCTAAAAAACCTTCCATCATCTCCTTTCATCTAACTCCATTTTCTCTTCTGAACCACAGAACGATAGTGGGCTCTATCCTGGATAATCTCCCCTCTTGAGATGACCAGTGATTTTAAAGTATTCAGGAGAGATTTTTTTAGCAGACTCGCACGGTGGATTGAACCATGCCTCCTATTAGCCTTCCCTTTTAGGCTGTGCTCCATCACAAAGCCCTTGGTAAAAGCCCCTAGTATGGCCATAAAGTACTCTTCTTGCACTAGATTGGCCTCATTCTCTAAAATACCATTGAATTCCAGGGTCTTCCTTGCCATAATTTCAGGTGCAAACCAGAATCCCGGATTCTCCCCCAGGTGACTCTTCTTTTAGACATGGCTCCCGCTTCAACCAGACACGGAACACTGTGGGCTTTTGTGTAGGCATGGTATAGGCATTTGTAGTAGTGGCCTTAGATCGCCTATGCAATGTGCCTTATGGTATAGCATCCATGGGCAGAAAGAAAGTGCAACAAAGTACTGTGTCACCCTCATATTATTCACATAGCATCACTGTCCACACTTACAGCATGTAGTAGTATAAACCATAGTAAGGGACCCTTAGGGCTCTCACAATGCACCTCTTACACACTTATATAATGTACTACTATGCCCATACAGTGTAAAGACACTTATGCTATTCATTTCTAAGACACCTACAGAGGTCTCACAATTGACCTCCATCTACACTTACAGCAAGTAATAGTATACCTTTCTGATGCACCCTCAAACCCCCCTACACCTCCTAAATGTGCCTCATTTAACTTGAAACATGTAGTCCTCAGAGTTTTCCCAGTGCACTTCTAGCACACTTCCAATAAGTATGAGTATATACCGACATTACTGGCAAGTGCAGAGCTCTCACAATGCACTTCGATCTACATGCACTCTATGAGATAGTACACCATAACCGGGTACCCTCAAGATTCCCTCAATGCACCTCTATCCACAGCTACAACATTTAACAGTATACCCATACTGTGCTATCAGCAGCGTTTTAACACACAAACAAAATGATGTGGGGGTTACACCCTGTCTTATTCCTTTCTACGACGCTTGCTCCATCTGAAAACAATACTCATCAAATAACTGCTATTAATGTTATTAATAAATAACATGCAGAATTTTCAGAATGTGACCACGACCTCATAACAATACATCATGTCGATAACTGCAACTTTCAGGTCGTTCAACTTTACAAGTGTGAATTTTATATGTGTTGGTCACTCCTTTTAATGAACTATGTTTCAATGCAACACATAGATGGGGGTGGGTCAATGCTTTTGCACGAGGCTCAACATGGAATATCGAGCAGAAGCTGCATACATCATCTCCACACAGGCGATGATAGGGGGATTAATCACCCTTGTTTTTTTGAGAAAATATTTGTAATCATTTTTCAAGGTTGAACAGCAGTGGCATTCAGCGGAGAAGACGGACTACTTCTAAACATAAAAAATGTATGTCCTTTAACAAGAACAAATATATCTATAGGTCACAAGCTGTCCTTCGTCCGCCCTGTGGGTAATAACCGTAAATATGTTCCACAATGTGTTCTTCTCTACTGTCACACATATCGTCCCTCATTGCAAGCAGCTCCCTTCGATTCTCCACTGTTGGAAAATGGTGTGGGGACCGTCTCCGGTGAGAACGCCAGAGTTTTTTTCCTGCCACTAGAGAACAGCAGTTGGAAGAGAAAAGTAGCTCTCAGGAGGCGAGTGTGCTAAGCAAAGTGACATTTTATTTTTATTTTATTTATTTACATTTTTAAAGCGCTCACACAGCCCGCGGGCATCGAGGCGCTGTTACAGGAATTGTTTTTGGCTTTGTTGCGTAATTGTTTTTTTTTGTCTTAGTTGTGTATTTATAACGCGCTTAAACACCCAGAGGTTTTTAAGCGCGGACCCGGGGATCGAACCTATGTTGCTTCGTGTCGTCTTGCTTCCAAGGCGCGCACATTGCCGCTGAGCTATCCTCCCGGGACGATGCCTGCATGTCGTCCACCTCCGCGCACATTGGGAGAAAATCACAATACACCAGCCATAGAAACATTGTGTGTTGATGGGGTCATACAAGTTTGTATACATAATGTTAGTCAGAATTGTATGCAGTACCCTTTGGGAACACCACACACAATTATTCACCTTTGGTACAAGCCTGTACTACACAGTAAAATGGTAGCGATGGCTGAGCAGCCAGACTTATCTCAAGAGCAGGTGAGCAGTATCATAAGTTACACAAAGGACAGCAATTACTATGATTCAAACAAACACTGACTCAAGGTTTCTGAGTATAAGAATATACATTTATTTACACATCAATTGTATAACAATTCACTAAAGTAAAGCAGTTTAAAAATCACACTCTTAATACACCACACCACTCCCAATAGGCTCCAGACAAGTTAAGCTCACAAATTAAGTGGGAGCAAAATGGCACTCCAGAAATTTAAAGGGGAGGGGAAGACAAAGTTAGGCAGAAATTGAGCAGCACCAACAGGTAAGTAAGCAGGGCAATCTAGAAAGCGGAACTACAGTGATGGAATCAATTCGAAAGGCTTAGGGCCAAAGTCAAGAGGACAAAAGTCTTTTGCTCAAGATCACACGGTTCAGGGTAGTTCGTGGTTAAGTCTTTGCCAAGAGTTCCGTACGAAGTTGGTCGGCGGAAAAGTTAGTTTAAAGAGTAGAGAAGGACAAGCCCTTGGATTGGAGAAAGATTTCACACACTTTCAGCGCGGCTGAACTAAACGAACAACTGGAGTTGAACAGTACCTTTAAATGGAGAAGAAGCTGTAGCTGAGGTGGACGTTCCTGGTAGTTCCTGCAGGCTCATGGTTCCTGAAGCGACTGTCGGACTGACATGAAGTAGGAAGACTGGAGGGTCCTGCACTACCCAGGGATTTAACCAGCAGCAGAGCAAAACAACTAATAAAATGTGTGCTCCTTAAAACCCAAGCAGGGTCCGACCTTCCTGGCTATCTGGCCCACTGTAGCTCTTTACAGCGAATTCGACCATAGGAGGGAGTCCTGGCTTGCAGTTTGGGCAAACTGGTTGGTCCCACCAGCTCAGGGGAAAAAGATCCCTGGAGGATCTTCTCTGTCATTGGAGTTTGAGGATTCGGACCTGCAGCAGGTCTTCACCGGGTGGGTCAGTCGTGGTAGGAGTCCTCTTCCGTCAGCTCCTCATTGGATTTTTCATTCCAGTGGCGACTCTGCCTTTCCAGACCCAAAGACCTGCTTTTTATGCAGTTTTCCCCCATTCACACAGTCTGGCTGTTAATCACACAGCAGGGTGGCTGCCCCGCCTGGACAGTCACCACAGCCAATCAGTTCAGAGTGCGACATGGGTCATGGCCAAGGAGGCCCTGTGCAGGGAGTCCTAAACCCCTCCCTCATATCCCCCCCAGACATACAGGCGCCTAAGGAGGGCTTCTGCGTAGAAGCCCGCAAAAAGACGGTGAACAAAGGAACCAAAACTGGTTTGGCGCGCAGAGTAAAACACGAGAAAGACATTTACATAAAGAAATTGTGAATAAACCCAACCGGAACCGTAATAAAACATATATGGTCCAGCAGGTTTACGTTCGAGGCTACCAAGATAGCCTAAAACAATATCAAGGTTATTTAAGATAATCGCGGTAGGAAAAATAGGGCAGTTACCACTGCCACCAGCCAAGTCTTGATGAAAAGGGAGCAAAACAATTCTCCAAGAGAAAAAGACGAAAAGGGATAAGGAATAACCCTTTCCACTACTCCATGTAAGATGGTTTGTACTGGGTCTGTGGTTTTACAGAGGCTAATAAGGTTAATGGCAACTTTATATGTTCTGGGAGACAGTAGTCAGTCCCAGAAAATGGAGTCTGAGTTGGGAAGTCTAAAAGACAACCCTGTGTCACTGCACTGAAGGTGCTGTGTAAAACACAGTAACAAGATGATGCCTGTGGAGTAGGTGAGGCTCCACAGTCTATGAACACAAACATGTTAAACAGACACAGCAAAACACATCTACAAGTGGGGAAAAAGGCTCACACTTTTACCAGGTGAAAAAATACATCCTAGAAATCCAGCAAAGCTGCTGAGGGACTCATTACGTAAGGGAAAGTAGCCATTCTGGAGAATTCTCCCTAACACATAAGATGTTTATTTTGGAGTATGGCCGAATCCGCCTACCCTTCATAGAGGTTACTTTTTGTCTCCGATCCCCAGCGCTAAATGTTGGATGCACTATTCCCAAAGTAACTTATCCTGCTATGTAGCTGCTAAATGACACATGATCTCCATAACAGGATTGGCTGGGCTGGCATTTGGCTTCTCATGGCACATATATCTTGGCCTCTTTGGGTGTATGAGAGATACATTCCATAGCTATTACCACACAATTGTTCATAAGCATGCTGTACCGAATTATGCATAATGTTTGCCATTTCCGTAGCATGGCCAAAAAGGGTAGGTCTACCCTTTATGTGATGGGTGCTTCACAATTCCTTATGAATGGGCAGATGATAAATTGCACACACGGCCTCTTATATTGTATTATTACCCTCAAACAGCCATTTCATGACGCCTTCCAGGAACTTCAATGCTGAAATGTGTGCCAATCAATGTGAACATTGTTGTGATGTGCGTTGGCACAGAAACACCCACCATCTATTTTGCCTTTCAATAGTTCTGCATGTACACAGTTCAAAACATATCTACAATAGACTGGCACGGGCCAGCATTGTATATAATTTTCAGAATGCAGTTGCAAGCGCACATCTGAAAAACGCAGGTGCACATTCAGAGACTTTCTTATGGGGGGGGCAAAAGGGGCACTTTCCCCGGTCCGCCACCTTGGAAGTGGACCCCATATAGCTGCCTTATCTGAAGAACTAAGATTCCATTGTTCAACAGACTTAATAGCACATGTCAGGATATTGCATGGCATGCTACTGAGGCTCTAAACCTATTGCCTGTCAGTTATTGACAAGTACATTCTGCCTTGATCAATGTATAATGTAATGCCTTCTGTCTTCACTGCGGTATACATGGGCCCTCATTACGACCCTGGCGGAGGACCATGGTGCAATTTGCACCATGGTCCATGGCGCTAAGCTGCCAACTCCGCCATGGGGGTTGGCGGACTTACCGCCCCATTCCGAGGTTGGCGGGGCGGTAAGTCCCCAATCCCCATTTACCCTTCCCCATTCCCATTCCTGGCCCCATAGGGCATAATGGGAGTGGGGAAGGCGTTAATTACGCCACCGTAAATTACGGTGGCGTAATTAACATCAAGGTCCCTTAGCGCCATGGATTTTAACGCCTGCTAAAAGCAGGCGTTAAAATCACCATGGCGCTAAGGGAACTCGTACTCAGGCGGTAAGGTACGCCATGGTTTACGCCGGCGTAAACCCCTTTCCGCCAGGGTCCTAATGAGGGCCATGGTCTTTGTGCTCACTACTGCGTTCCTGTAGTATTCTTTACTTCCTGAGGGAATTATCGTGATCATGTACACTAGCCAAAGCTGAAATGCATATTGATAAATTGAGTGCCACAATGGTTCAGAAATGGCCTCACTGTGTTAAGCACTCATTGATATGTGTTCATAGGCAAGATTTGAATAACACATTCCAACAAGGCTGGCTGAACCTTTCCTATGACTGACGTTTATAAACCTGCCTGCATATGTACTTGATTTTGCAGCACAACTGGAGCTATTATCAGCAATATACCATGCACCAAATAGGGGTTGCTATCAAAACTAGCATGGCATCCGTATGGTGAAGGTCTAGAAATTGGCTTGTTAAGATGGGGTGTTGTAAAACCTAGGTAATCATCTCCAACAATGAGCCTAAACAGTTATTCCAAGGGGTGAATCAGTATCCACATTCAAGACTGTGGAACCAAAGCATTCAAGCTTGTATTCTGGATTTGCCAGCAGGTGATAAGGTGATCCTGGTCAAATCATCTGATATGTCTTACATTACTGTGCTATCCTCTGTGAGGTTTGCCTTCTCTCATGCTGGTGGCGTCGTTTAGCCCATTACTTGATCTTTTTTCTTATATAAGCTATTTGAGTGGAAGGAGTGGTAGACGGAAGAGGGTGGACCAGATGTTGTAGGCCTAGGGCAAGCATATTTTAAGGTCTGTTCATTTCACATAAAAAACACAAACCCCGATTAAATCTGTTAAATCACATCGATTTGTATGCCGGGGAAATTATATACTTCCCTTGATGAAGGAGAGAATGAACCTGGAATCATTCCCAGCCTCACTCATGGTTTCACTGGCTATAGTGGTGGTTCCTCTATAATAATGAGCATTGATATACTGCGCACCACTGGCAAATGTTGTTTTGATCTCTAATGACAGCACTATTTGAAAACCATGTCCCACTTCTAATCTCAGTTGGTCAGGATACAGACAGCTTCCTGGTAGCTGCTAATCTCCATCCACTATCTATGCTTAGGTATGTGTAGCTCTCTCTTTGCTTCCAATCGGTCTCCTCTATCCATGCTTGAGCACTTTTGCATTCTGTGAGGCAGCTAATGCAAGTGCTCGGTCTATCCCGGATTACATGTGCATTTTACACACAGTCCTGCATTAATACTACAGGCTGCATACCTTCCTAGATGCTATTGATGTAAAGTTTCCTGTATCTATAGTAGAACAGAATTAACCTCTCCGTAGACTGATAATGGTGGCCTTCAAAGGCTACTGGTTTATCATAATGATTTTCTCTCTCTCTCTGGCCGCCCGCCCTGGGCCCTCTTCCTGCTCCTTCCAGTGAGGCTAAGAATCTTGCTGTCATCTTCTACTCCACACTCTCCTTCTCTCTTCACATCTCCGAAGTTTCTAAGAATTCACACTGCACCTCCTCAGAGTTATTGTGCCTTTTCACACTTTCTCCTAGAAGATCACTGTGTCAAGAGCCATGGTCCTCTCTAGACTGTACTATTGCAACAGCCTCTTCCAAAATCTGCCTGTCTCTACTCTTCGACTTTTACAGTTTATCCAGAACAGGACTGCGAGAATTGTCCTTGGCCTCAAGCTCAGGGTTCGTATCTCTCTGGGCTTGAATTGAAGGTACATTTTTTAAATTAAGGCTCTCAAAGTTATACATTTCTGTCATTTGATTACAAAGAGTTATCAGTGTTTCTGTAAAATATATATTTTGCTTTCAATTCAGTTCTCAGAGTGTTGGAGTCCGCCTCCAAGACTTGGGTGGGTCAGTCACATGTGTCTTCTGGCAGGCAGGCCTTTGTTGACAGGAAACAGTCAAAATCAACATATCCTATTCAATTGCAAGAGCCTATTGTGTGGTCTCCAGGAGGCTCCCAGCCAGTCTGCCTTCTATCAATCAAGAGGTCATGTGAGATTCTAAATCCTGGTGTGAATCTCTAGAGGTGAGAGGGTTTCCCAGGCTTCAGGCCTCTGGGAACAGCAGGTGGCTAATTTTTAATTAAAATGCAGCCTTTGAAGTCAGCTGAGTCAAATCCCTTTGTCAGCAACTGCACTCAGTTCTCCTGTCAGAGTTTAGACCGCTAGCGCCGCCTTGAGGATTTTGTTGGTACTGCATGCAATTTTGGGATCTTTCTTGGATTAATGCATTCTAAACAGGAATGGTTCTTACATGGTAGTAAATCCTTGCTTAACATTGTTTTGATGGGGCTCCTTACAGTAAAATGGTTATGTGGAACCCCACAAAAGGGTTGAATCTTTAAAGTGGTCCAATGAGCCACGATTTCAGCAACTTTTTGACATCAGTAACAGTGGATTTTGTTAACAAAGATCTTTCTTTACACTGGTGGTTGGCAAGTTAGGTGACCATTTTGGTGTGCGCACAAACTGCGTGGTTCTCCTGGATTCTGGTGCACTTGTGGGCTTTTTGGCCATCTTGTATTTTCTAAGCCCACAGCACCAAATGTTGCAGCATGATAGTCCAAACGTGGGTCAGGACACCCAACAATACCTTCCTAGATGCTATTGATGTAAAGTTTCCTGTATCTATAGTAGAACAGAATTAACCTCTCCGTAGACTGATAATGGTGGCCTTCAAAGGCTACTGGTTTATCATAATGATTTTCTCTCTCTCTCTGGCCGCCCGCCCTGGGCCCTCTTCCTGCTCCTTCCAGTGAGGCTATGAATCTTGCTGTCATCTTCTACTCCACACTCTCCTTCTCTCTTCACATCTCCGAAGTTTCTAAGAATTCACACTGCACCTCCTCAGAGTTATTGTGCCTTTTCACACTTTCTCCTAGAAGATCACTGTGTCAAGAGCCATGGTCCTCTCTAGACTGTACTATTGCAACAGCCTCTTCCAAAATCTGCCTGTCTCTACTCTTCGACTTTTACAGTTTATCCAGAACAGGACTGCGAGAATTGTCCTTGGCCTCAAGCTCAGGGTTCGTATCTCTCCAGCTCAGAAATCTCTCTGCTGGCTTCCTCTGACTGCAAGAATCACGTTCAAGACCCTTTGCATTGTCCACAAGGCTTTCTGGGGACTCGGACCACACTACCTCCAACTTTCTCTTCCTAAACATCTTCCTTCTCGAGCCCTCCGTTCATCCACCTCCAACTCTCTGAGGGTCTCCAAGCAGAGGATGGGGGGTAGATCTCCTTCCTCAGCTTGTGCCTCCCTCTGGAACAGCCTGTTAGGGAGAATTCTCTGTTTAGGCTGAATTTCCTAACCTAGTGAGTCCCCCAGCAGCTTTGCTGGATTTCTGGAGTTCGTTTTTTTCATCCTGCCAAGAGTGAGACTCTTTTCCTCCCACTCTTGGACATGAATGTGGTAGATTTCTTTGAATGTCAATGTGTTCTATGGGCTATGGGGTCTTTTACTCCATAGGGCCTCATGTGTTTTGCTATGTGTGTTACACCGCACCCTCTGTGCCGTAACACTGGGGTGTCCTAGAGGATCCCCACCATAGACTCCATACTCTGGGACTGACTACTGTCTCCCAGGGTATGTAAAGTCACCATTGGCTTTACTAGACCCAAATTTACTAACATAACTAGTACAAACCATCCTATTGTGGACATACTCGTAGGGGTAATTTGATTATCCCTGGGTCTGTTGTTCGAGGGGGCACTGTCCCTTCCCCTCGTCGAGTTTTGGCTGGTGGCAGTGGATACTACTTTTTATATTCGACCGCGAATATATTCCTATGGGATTCTTCCCATTGTTGGAGGCTAATACTTTTTCACATTAGTCTCTAACATATCGGCGGTTTATTTGTCTTAAATAAATCCACCGGTTGGTATTTTCTGCCAGAAGTCGGTTTTTAAAATGGCATATGTGTTCGCCTCTGTAACTCCGAACCAAAAGTTGAGCCCTTTGTTCCACTTTTGGCGGGCTTCTGCACAGAAGCCCCCCAGAGTGTTGCCATTCTGTCTGGGTACCACAGGGGTTGTGGGAGGGGGTTTAGGCACCCTGGACTGAGTTGCCTTGCCAACTCAAGTCGCACTCTGGTGTGATTGGCCCGAGTGGTGAGCCGCCCCGCTCACCACTTAGCATGTTTGATCGACAGCTAGGCTGAATGAATGGGGGTTTTCTGGATAAAAGCAGGGCTTTTGGGACTGGAACTTCAGAAGTCACCACAGGACCTAAGAATCCGACGAGGGTAAAGCTGAGCCGACCTGCAACGATGACACCTCCAGTGGAGCCCTGCTGAACCGACTCACCACTTCCCAACGACAGAGGAGATCTCCCTGCTGGAGAGTCTTCTTCCCCTGACTGGTGGGAACAACCAGTCCCTTGCTTTTTCTCCACTTCCAGGACGTCTAGTGGTCGAATTGCCTGTGCTGAGCACCCCGGCAACCGGATAGCCACTAACCACTGTACCGCGACCAAAAGGTGGTGCCTTGTGACGGAGCACTCCGCGGCCGGTCTCTTCCCTGGTGGTGCAACGATCTTCGACTTTTCCTCGACGACGGGATCCTCTCATCTTCTGGCAAAGCCCCGACTTGCATCCACCACCAGGAACAACTGCCCCCGCCAGAGCTGTCTCTTCACTTGCAAGGTACTGTGTCCGCCTGGCTTCCCTTGAAACGGTTAGCGTGAAGTGTCTTAAATCCTTACCTTTCCATTGGGTTGCCTCCAGACCTTCTTAAACGTTTGTTCTAAACTGGTCCAACCTTTCTGTGACATTTTGCTACAAAGACTTGAAGTGCATTTCCACTGTGATACTTTTGGGACATACAGCCTTGCCTCTCTCCGAGTGGGCCTGGCCTCTGAGCTTTGTGATTTACAGTAGACCCTGCCTTGCTCGCCTTGCATTTGTTTCGTAAAAGTGTTGGTACTGAGTTGGTTTCATACCCTGCCTTTTTCTCCCCCTTTCTAACGAATACTAGAGTGCCATCTAGGTTAAAGCATTCACCTCTGTCTGCAAATAAGTGGTGCCGTTGAACCTAGACTTGTCGAAATATTGTTATGGGATTGATATATACTTATAGTAACTGTGATTGAAGTTGTTTGCCATATTAGTGCCGGTATGTTTTCCATAGATGTGTTTTTAAATAAATAATTATATATCTTTACACCCAAGCTCTGATCAGTGTCTGCTTGATCTACTGTGTAAATTGCCCTATCCTGTATACTCCAAATACGGCCTAACTCGTCTTGAGAGAAGTCTGACTGCTCAGCCACAGCTACCAGGTAAATCTGGGTTGTACAGACTGCTACCAATTGGGTTTACTGCTAACTCCTGTAGACTTAAACTTTTTGCAGTGGTCCCAGAGGGAACTGCACAGGTTTCTGCCTAACACAGCCTCCCTGCCCTACTCAATGATGAGAAGATCCACCTCTGGTTCCGGAAGCAACTCAAGACCTTCCTTTTCACTTTCACTTCCGCTTTCTCTCTTCATCCCCCTTGCTGATGTCCCTGACTTCTCAGCACACTGGTCACCTGGCCACCCACTGAAACACGGACCCAGGCTCCTGCATGTCCAGTTGCCCTCACACTGCCTCCAGGTTCCTTCAGCACTTAGGGTTCTGTATCTACAACTCTACAGTCCCTTGTCTCTCTGCACTTATGAGCCACCCTCCGGCGCACTTATTGATTTACCTGCACTTCTCCCTCATGCACTTCGTTCTGTTCTCTCCACCCCATACTGGCACGATCGGAATGACACAAGGCCTAGTAAGATAATTGTTTTGTCCTCCTTCTATCCCCCCTCCTTGTCTCATCGTGCCTAGAAACACTTGTGTACAGGTGCTTTATAAATGACTTATCATATCATATTATTAGGAGGAGCGGGTTGCCAACACCCACTACCTATACAGACACGCAAGCTTTAATAGATATACCTGACAACATTAAGAAGGACCATCGTAAAAGGACAAAGATTGCTAAAGTCATGGTGATGAGGAGCAAGCATGCCGGGCATCGGGCATTGGGGGAAGACACCCCCATCCCTCTCCCAGGCCAGTATAGGAACACATCCTAAATGCCATCTGGGAGAGGTTCACACAGATTGAGCAGCACCATGAGGCAATGCATCAGATAGCCCAGGAGCAACCGGGACACTACCAGACAATGCGTGATAGGCTGCTGGATGCCTCCAGGTGGGTGGCCACTTCCCTGGACCCTTTGTGTCAGAATGCAGCAGAATCCACTGCCAGCAACCCGTTAATGAGTCAAAGGATACAGTAGCAGGCTGAGAAAATATCTGCCTCACAGGATATGATTGCCAGGGTCATCACACTTAAAATGCAACGACTCCGGGACAGTGAACCTGCAAGCTCTGTGTCAGGCACCCTTACTGAGGGAGCAGTAGCAAGCACGCCACCTAGGTGCTCACAATATTGTACAAGTCATTCAACCACACCTGCACGGAAAGGGGACAAGAGGAGGCAGTAGTGGACACTTTAGTGGGACAGACTGGAGACCAGAGGCATGTGGGGAGGGGGATGGTGTTGGAGATGAGGGTGTTGGGAGGCAGATGGTGGTAGGGATGAGGGTGTGGGCAGGGGGATACTGTTGGGAAATGAGGGTGTGGGGAGAGTCATAGTGTTGGGGATGGAAGTGTGGGGAGGCGAATGCTGTTGGGGATGAGGGTGTGTGGAGGGTGATGATGTTGGGGCTGAGGGTGTCGGGAGGGTCATATTTTTGGGGATGAAGGTGTGGGAAGGGGGATTGTGTTGGGGATGAAGGTGTGTGGAGGGGGCTGGTGTTGGTCATAATAGTGTGGTGAGGGTCATATTATTTGAGACAATAGTGTGGGGGAGCATCATATTGCTGGAAATGAAGCACTCAATTGTGCAATAAATCACTTGGAAATAGAGCCATTTGTTCCAGTGATAATTTCATTGAGTGATACCTGTAAAGACAGTTGAAGTTAATTGTACAGTGACAGGTGTCTTATATGTGCATTCAGAAACAGTTGCCAATGGTGTCCTTCTGGATAAAAATATGTCCTTTTCTCAATTCCTTAGGTCTATTGTGAGATGCCCTGTCAGCATCTGCACCTTCGTCACCATCTGAGTTGGGAGCGTGCAAAGTCCTCATTTGGAGGCATGGGTATATTCCAATCTTACCCACTTTTTCAGAAGTGTACATCAGTGCCCCACCTCTCTGGTGGAAGCATCCACACCTACCCTTGAGTTGTCCAAACATGCATTCTACACATGTCCCGCTCCTTATGTGTGCCTCTTTGTAGGCTGTCTCCTGCAGTTTAACATGGTTCCTCACCAGTGTCAACAACCACAGATATCCTGAGTCACCTGAGGGAGAAGAGTGTTTACCATTACAATTTTGTTTCTGCATGCTAATCTCCATCAATATTGGCCATTGTGTGCTGAAATACGTGTAGGGCTGACTCCCTGTACTGCATGGCGGTGTTAGTG
This sequence comes from Ambystoma mexicanum, assembly GCF_040938575.1. Taxonomy (NCBI): domain Eukaryota; kingdom Metazoa; phylum Chordata; class Amphibia; order Caudata; family Ambystomatidae; genus Ambystoma; species Ambystoma mexicanum. The sequence goes on from NC_090931.1 coordinate 768,900,776, forward strand.
CTTTAGTGGATGTGTGTGGGCACGTGCAGGAGTATGCAGTCTGTTCACAGTTGTCTCTGTTACAGGCGTTATTTGGATTTAGGGCCATGGGCTACTAAGTATAAAATGAATTATGGTCCGTGGGACATGTAGTTTCCTCACATATTAAATCAGGCCTGTTTCCATGTGTGCCCCTGTTCTGCATCATCATCAGATGTCATCCTTACCCAAGAGCCAGGTTTGCTGTTCTCAGTGTGTGTCCATTTATGCAGGTAGGGTGCTGTTCTTCATGAGCATGGAATCATGGGTGGAACCTGGAAATCATACACAGCAGTAGCTGATGGTCAAATCCTCATCACAGGTAATCTGGATGTTCATTGAGTGGTACTGTTTACGATTCCTGTATGCAGGATCCATTGCCTGGTGGGGTAACCAATGCAACATATATGCAGTCAAGTGTTGCTATGAAATTAGGGAAATGGGCACAGGCATAGAATCTTGCCTTTGCAGCATGCACCAGCACATGCGTGGTGGGCAGATAAATGTGCGATGGGCATGCCTCATGAGCGTGTGTTGAGCTAAGGTTGCTCCAAAATAGGTCCAAAAAGTAGGAAAAAAAAGCAATCCACAAAACTCAAAAACGAGTGCACCACTTGCAAGAAGTTACCTGTCCCCTATACAACCCTGTGCATTTTTCAAAAACTATTGCAGTTACGATCGCATCACAAAAATAAACACCATCCGCTCAACACGATCTCAACTCCCTTGGTCAACTAAAAATGCACCAATCCCATCTCTGGTAAACAGTTTGATAGAGGGCATCATTCTAATTAAACCATGCCACCTCAGACATTTGGGGCTGCAACGTCTCACTGAGATGGACTAATGAGTAATGAACCAACATGCACACACCTATACATTCCCCATTGCCCCTAGCGTGCATCTGCTCACCATGTATCTTCCTATCTTGATACATTGTGACAATCCTGGTGCACCCTTTTCTAGCAGCTTGCCTGCAATGAATGGCCTCCTAGAAAAAACATGATAGATCCACCACTGAACACCGCTCCTGGACCATCATTTCTGCTAATTTCTCCATATTATTCAGCCCATTTCACATATTGGCAACCCGAGAACTGGTCCAACCCCTCACTGCTGCCTTCACAATCATTAAGTATTCTTCCCCTATCTGATCAGGCAGCATTCACTGTCTGGGACCGAACATTCGTCCCTTGAGAAATGCTCCCATTGCAATAGGAAGCTGGCTACTACCTCACACCTCTCCCCACCTGCCCTTGAGCTCTCAACCTATTTGCAGGACGGGATGGAATTCAGGCGAGTGCTGCCAACCAACAACCGTGGCCTAATACACTAAAATAGCAGCTTAATACCTCTAAATAAGGCCTACTCAAAAATGGCTAAGCTCTTGTTTTGTAGCACCTAGGATCTATATGAACAGAAGACACAATAATGCAGTGCTGTGTGTTCTACACTGTGTGCTAAAAAACAACGAAAAATAAAAGGTGCACATGTTTGCCATGAAGGAAAATACAACACAAAGGCTGTGTGTGCTGTGTCAGATGGTGAAAACATGATTGTACATGATATGCATCTGCCAGGTAACTCGAAAATGTGGTGCCATGAGCTTGATTGCACGTAGGCTTGCTATACAAAGGGCTGTGGGTTTTTCTGTGAGGTTTGACGCATGCAGAATGAGGTGCAATGTAGTGTGCTGTATGTCGTGGTCAGAGCTCAGACATGAGGCAATATGCTACATAAGAAATTGTGTGCTGTGTCCTCTCTGTGAGGTGCAGTGCATGCAAGCAATACAATGGTATATGACACAATGCTGGCAAACAGCAAAGATGCAGGGCAACACTTGTCTGTTATGTAAAAGCAAAATGGTGCCTGTGTTATGTAAAAATAAAATATATTACTGTGTGCTCTGTTGTGTCACATCTTAGCTACTGACCTAAAATTATCATCACTGCTACATCCTTGTGGACTGCAAAGGCCCTGATGCCCTCTTAGATGATCTTTCTCAGGCGGTACTTTCTCTCACATTGTGGGCAGTGCACCCGTATCCCCTTTTGTTACATCAGTAACAAACAACTCATTCCCATTTGCACCTTTGTCCTCCTTCTTTTTTACCCACATCTCACAAATATCCCTCTTGATGTAGCCTTCCTCCGAACAATTCCTCTCGGGACCCTGCAAGGATAATGCAGTTCCATTCCCCAAAGCAACTCACCCAGGGTCCTTCATAGTTCTCAGGATCCAGTGGGTCTGAAAATTGTATTCCTGGACATCAGTAACTCTACCAACCCCTACTATTCCTCTTTTCTGCTGGCCTCCATTTCTGTATTCTTTCACCACCCCATTGCCTGTTCCCTTCACCTGGAGAGAGAACACCCTGCCTCTCTTTTTCCCCAATCTCATCCCTACTGTGTTCCCCCATTTTCACCCAGCCCATGCACAATAGCCCATTGCTACTTGGTTGGTGCAAAGAACGATGAGCACCACTAGGAGGACAGGGACCAATGCCTTCAGGATCTGAGACAATCACAAAGGCAGCCATTAAAAACAAGCATCATACCAATCTACTTTGATGACCTGATAGATTCCTCTTCTGCAATCAAACTAACATTTTATTCATCCTTAGCTGGTTTCAGTGTGCAGCAGCCTGTGCCAATCTTTGACAACCACCCTTCCATATCTGTCAAAAGTACCTGTTTTGTAGGGTCATCAATCGTACTGCCCAAAGCTATTCTCGTATAAAATGTAAACCCCCCTCTGTTGCATTAGCTAGCTGCAATAGCGCCCAGCGGGTGACCTGGAGCTATTTTGCATTCAGAGCTGCCTGAAAACCTATTGCTAAAATAGATGCAAAGAAGGTAACAGTCGAAGAAAACAATCTGAACTCGGTTGGAATATCATGCAATAATTCTGCTGATTTCTGAGATGTTTAATTATTATCTCTGCTTCTCCTTCTTTTATTCACATTGAGGATACCTCCTTCCTCTTTTTCCATTATAGCACCAGCAAAGCTATAGATCCAAAATATATCAACAAGTTGCCTAGGATGTGCGTGTGCGTCCATTTCATTCGACAGTCCTGCAATAGTAAACATAGGTCTCAAAAGTCCAATATACTTCTGGAAGGACAAGCCATTGTTACCCAAATTAACAGCAAACAAATGTTCAGCAAAAGAACTTGGGCCTCATCACGAGTCTGGTGGTAACCCTTAAATGCGGCGGTAGCGCTATTACCGCCGCATTTAAGGGTCCGACAGATCATGACCCAGCTCTGAGCTGGGTGGAAATCTGTGGCAAATTTGCTGATTTTTGGTGTTTTAACCACCGGCAGGAAATCTGCCAGCGGTAATAGCACACATTTTCCCCATTGGGCCCAATGGGGAATGGGCAATAACCATTTCACCAGACTCGTGATCCGGCGCTAATAGCGCCGGGGGGGTTGGCGTTTAGCACCGGCGTTACCGCCCAACTCGTGATGAGGCCCCTTGTGTCAGATAAAAGTTTGGCAACAGGGTGGACATTAAGAGGGGCAACCTCTGGGGGGGCACTACCAAGGCTTTTCCTCCCATATCTTCAAACAGGATGCATTAATTTAGGTCACTACTTCATACCCAAACCCCACCAACCCTATGCCCTGCGGTTCATCATCCCCAACACAATTCATCTTTGAAGAAAAATGCCTCTTGCACATGCATTTGTGGCCTCGCCCTACACCAAGGTATGGAGTGTCCTGTCACGTTCAGGCAGGTAAGCGTGGTGTGCGATGTGAACGTAGCCCCCCACCTGTGTGGCCCCTCCCCCTCATGATGCAAAACTGTTTTCCTGGTGTTGGGATCCTCTGCCATCCTTTTTATCTTTATATAGTCGTCCTCATGTACTATCGCCCCTTCCTCCATCCACTGCACAGTTACTGTCTGTCCCTGGAAAAGACCTAAAACTTCACACAATGCACTATGTAGTAAAGTTACAAAGGAGTGTGCGAGCACCTCTACTGAGAACGAACATGGGTCAAAAACACGGTTCTATGGAGGTTCTTCCACTTATAAGGGTCTACAACCACGTTTTAGCTCACTGTACCCTTCACAGAGGAGAAATATCCATTTGCATATAAGTCATTGTTCCACCCAGAAGGACAGTCCAGAAAGAAAAGACTAGGCAAATCTCTGAACAAGAGTACCATCAGCAACCCCAGACACGTGTTTCGGCCTAGTCGGGCCTCATCAGTGCATTGAAGCTGAGCCTCTTTAAGCACAGTGAACAAGGGGTCCACGTCTGGATTACCCAGGGTAATTTAGGGTGAAACCCAAAGTTCCTAAAAATGCACAAAAAGATGTGGGAGCCTCTCTACCCATAATGACCACGGCTTGTGCTGCTTCAAGGTGACTCCTCTTGACATTCTGTGATATTTTATTTGAACTACTGACTTTTCTAAAACATTTTCTAAGAAGAGAGCATCATAACGTTGAACTAGCCCATTCACATTTGCTGTCCTGGCCCCCCAAAGGCCCCATTCTGAACCTACTGTCTTTGGCAGTGCATGTTCCCTTTCAGGTTTTAATTGTTGAACACTATTATTGCTGGGATAAAAGACTGCCTATGCCCCTCTGGGAGAATCTAACTATTTTTAAAAGTAAAAAGTATGTCCTGATCTAACTATAACCCTTCATTCCTTATAACTCAATACTGCAAAGGTGATCACAAATAAGTGTTATTACTGACCTCAAATGACATCACTCAGTGTGCTGGAAAATGTATAACATATGAAAAGTTACTGACCTGCTTTATTGCTTTTGTTGAAATTGAATCCTAACTTTTGGGATTAATGTTATTAGTAGTTGCTGCTTTTTAAAGATTGTCTATTTCCTTATATACACATAAATAAATATGTATACTATAACTGTACGTGTGTTTTTACATGGATACCTGTATTTACTGATTTCACTACAGCTCACATTACCCCTCTTAAGATTAGCCTGGCTGTTCAGTTTCACTACCAACATGTGTAGTACAGGCCTATATTAAAAGGTGGTTTACCTAATACCAAGTGATAAGTCTTGTAAAGTCCCACACCGGTTGGACTCAACAAATACTTACCTAACACTTACATTAAATAACTAAGTACATGAGGGAAACACGGAGCAGGCTCTGTAGCAGAATCCTCAAAAAAAGTGCCAGCACTTCCCAACAAGTAATTCCCAGCATTTGAACAGAGGTATTTATTGTGGAGTATTTGCTGGGTGTATTGGTAACACCTTTCCAGTGGTGGGATAAGCATGTTATGCTTCAGTTTCTTACAGAAAAAAAAGTAAATGTACGTTGCAAAATTCACTCTTGTGAAATGCAAAATATATAAGCAAGCAGCACAAATACATCACTTTTTCATATTTTCCGCAGAGTTCAGTTTTCTTCTGAATGCCTTGCATCTGGGCCAAAAGAAGCTGCGGATGACAGATGTGTCACCATTTCTGCCCCCCGTTTCTGTATTTCGTTTTATTTTCAGTTCCGCTGCGTCCTACGGGCTCTTCTGCAATATCGACACTGGGCTTCCATTTCATTACAGCATTCTTCACTTAAAAGAAATGCGTTCTGCTGCCCCTTCTTGAGCACTAAGGAAGTTAAATGGGACTCTGAATTGTTCTTATCCTTCCTGGGAGGCCTTTATTTCAACCTAATGGCCCATTCCTCCAAGTACCCTTATCAAGAAACTTCAGTAAATGAGGAGAGTTCTCAGGCAGCCAACCTCCCCTTCAACTGCTTGTCCTTTAATGCTCACTGCACAACGTGTACATTGCAACTGACAGCCAGAGAAATAGAGACAGTGAGAGAGAGAGAGCAGAGAAAATACTGGCATGCACCCTCTTACATTGGGTTCTAATATTGCATGATATAGTTAAGTACACAATGTCATGCAATCTTTGCACATGTATGCAAAGTGTCCAGCCTGTGACATCCTTCTATGCCGCTGACATTTTTTTTTAATGATCAACTTTGTTTTGTGACTGGTCTGAAGTGACTGGAGTTAACAAGTCTGCCTGTGTTTTCAAAGTATCCCTGGGGTGGGCTCAGGAACTCACTGGTGCAGTTAAGCTCAGGTTACATGAAACTCAAAGAAATACAGCTTCATCAGGAGCACAACTGTGGGGCCCTCAGCAAATTACTCAAGAATTGGTCACCTGTAAAATGTTAAAGGTATTTGTACCGTGCACCGTCACCAACGGAATTGGTCCCCAGGCGCTCAGGCGGATCTGTAAACGATAAAGGTGGGATGTGTTAGTAAGGTGAAGAAGGGAGTAGGATTGTGAGAGGAGTGGTGTTCCGTTGGCAGCTTCAACTCAGTATACACCGGGTGCTGAGCTTTGGTGCGGGTATCGGATCGGAGTCAGTCCGCGTGTGCTGTTGTTCTGGCTTATGTGTTGTTGCAGTGTTGTGAAGTGCGTGCGGCTTGTTGTGCGAGAGATGGTTGTGTGAGTTTTTTTAGTGAGATAAGTATGCAGAGTTTGAGCTTATATTGGTTAGTGGCTTACCTGATCTTTACCATGCTAACATTTGTAGTTCTGTCTGAGTGTGACACCTGTTGTCCCTCATATTCCCATCTAGACGCGGCGCAGGCGGGTGATTAGGACTCCATCCAGCTGTGGTCATGCCAACCCTCACACCCCCATCCAGATGCAGCGCAGGCTAGTGTCTAGAGACCCGTCCAGGTGTGGGCATGCTAACAGTTACAACTCTATCTGGGCGCCACGCATTCTGCTCTGTCGAATGGTTGGTTATTTGGTTTGAGTGTTTGTCCAATTTGAGAGTGGTCGAGGTTGTAGCCTTACAAGTCTGCCTGTCTAATCGTATCCCTATTAGTGTATCCTACCACTGGATCTCTGGTGCTTCACAGCTGGGTTTGTGCTAGAAAAAACACAGCAATCACCGAAAGTACAGAAAGGAAAAGTTCCTTGCCGTTTGGGATGCACAGGGAGCTGACTTTACTAGGTGGGCTATTTGAAACACTTGTGTATAGGCGCGTATATCATATCATATCATATTTATTCTAGGATATTACAGCACCAGTTGGATGTTTTACAATAAACTTTGAGAAAAAATAAACATGTTGAATTTGGGTAAAGCATATTGGAGAACTTACAACGCTAATTATTCATTTATCTCCACAAAGAGCTATAAAAAGCTGACAATGTTGATTGAGAGTTGTGAAAGGTGGTGGTGGGGGTGTGGGAGCCATTTAACTATTGCACTGTTGACTCAGGCCTTCCTCTGAGCCCAGGAGGTTGAATAGCTATTACATCACCCTTTGGCCAATTAGAGGCATCTTTCACTCCAATTCAGAGGCCATTTAGTTTCACAAAGTGATGCTAATCCTTGGTGCTGTGAAACATCTACAAGCTGAGCCCAGCAGTTAAGCCATTGGCCCTGCCATAGGGGGGTATATTGATATCGCCTGGACAGGGTCTTCTGCTGCAGTCACGTTACTGATTGTGGATATTACATCACACAAAAAGGGGTCATCTCGTCATATAAAGTGCCCTGTCCAATGCGGTCATAAAAACAGTGCAAGATTAGAGGCAGGATGGCCGTTAAAGCACAACCATGAACGAACATCTGGGGCCACGTGTGAACTGATGGTTCTGCTTTTGTCATTGACGCGTGTCATTGGTTCCTCGAAAAGCATACAGACACGTGACTGAAAATGAAACGCAGGTCTTTTCCCTGAGAAAGGCAGGTCCCTCTGTGCATATATTCTCCGAGCAAGCCTCTTGAAGCTCGCCTTGCAGCGAGCATCTGAATTCTTGACTCAACTCTGCTTTTCATTGTTTGACCTAAAAGAGCAATTATGGACGTATTCTCAGAAGAGAGGCAGCGCGTGTTTCCAAATTGAGAGATGCCAAAGATAAAATATGTTGTTGTTGTCTTTTTTTAGCAGCCTTTTGATTAAAAGGTGATAGACCACTTTGCGAAGGCAGCCTGTGTGAAGTAAATGCCAAGTTGTCATCGTTTATTTGTAATCTTTGCTGAGAGGGCGAGAGGAGCTGGAATGGGAGCTTTCGTGAAATAACAGGGGGTTCAATGGTCTAGGCTTTGTCTGCTGAAGGTTAAGAACGCGTCTGTCATTTTTGATTGTCGTCCATTCAAGGTTCATGGGGGCTGTGCTGGCCCAGAGGAGCTTCCTGGCATTCGCTGTTTCTTATCTGCCGATACCGCTTGAGAAAAAGCTGCACGTGTTACTGCGCAGGCGGCACCGACGGCTCAGCCGACAGCTGCGTATGGATTTCTCCTCGATGGGAATTACTTTACACAAACTACAGTGATATGCTGATGCAAACTGATCTCTTAGACGTGAAATACATCAACAAGGCACAGAGCCAGTCAACGCAAACGCAGGCAGTGCCAGTAAATACATTTGGATTAGTGTAGTATACAACGTCCTAGCTGAGGGGAGATCCTGGCAGAAATACAGCGACGATACCATTACCTGAGAGCTCTAATGAAAAGCCACTCAGCCTTTCAAATATATCTATTTTGCATATGCTTTACTCTCATCCAAAAGGTGGCATGATTGGCCCTCCCAGCAAATCAGGGAGACTAGAATGCGGTCTTTGCATCAGTGGACAGGAGCAGGGTGCCCCCATTTTGCATCCCCGGATTCTGCCTATCCCAGTCTCCTTTATCTTTCCTTCTCCAGTTTCCATTTACCACTGTATGCTAGAGCTTTCCCCTCAGAGATCACCACTTCAGACACGACTGCTCTACCACAGCGGATATGCAAAAAGTACTACCAATATATCCCTTTGCCATTTTTGTTTTGGCATCCATCTATGAACCCATGGTCGCTTAAAACAAGTCAAAATCGCCCTGGTTCGCATGTCTAGGGTGCTAATAGATATGCATACCTTGCAGGGCGACTTCACCTAACCTTCTTCATGCGTATTGCTTAAAAACACCACACTGGGCAAAAAGAAAAGGGGAAAATATGCATACCTATAGGACAACCGGATATATAGAACAACATAAGATATATAACCCGCTAACCCTCTGCTCTAATCTCTGCATACCTAACTCACATGAAAACCTACACAACCACCTTCTCGCTCAGCAAACTGCGCGCACTTCACCACATCGCAACAACAAACAACACATAAACCGCATCAACAGCACACAATGTCTCGCAACAGCCCTATACTCACCCCAAAGCTGAGCACATAGTGAAAACCGAACTGAAGCTGCCAACAGCTCTCCACTTCTCTCACTTTCCTACTCCTTCTTCACTCGACTAACCCACCCTGCCTCTTATTTTCAGATGCGCCAGAGCACCAGGGGACCAATTCCGTTGTTGGCAGTCCGCGGTACAAACACCTTTAACATTAACATTAACACATTGGGCCTCATTACGACCCTGGCGGTAAGGGGTTTACGCCAGCGTTAGCTGCGCCGACCCCTTACCGCCAATTACGAGGTCCCTTAGCGCCATGGAGCTTTTAACACCCGCTTTTAGCGGGTGTTAAAATCCATGGCGCTAAGGGACCATGGAGTTAATTACGCCACCGTAATTTACGGTGGCGTAATTAACGCCTTCCCCACTCCCATTATGCCCTATGGGGCAAAAATGGGAAGGGGGAAGGGTAAATGGGGATTGGGGACTTACCGCCCCGCCAAGGTCGGAATGGGGCGGTAAGTCCGCCAACCACCATGGCGTAAACGTAGTTTACGCCATGGTGGTAAAGTGACGGCCCAGGCGGTAACTTACCGCCTGGGTCGTAATGAGGCCCATTGTTACATTAGCATCTGTGCTAGCTCGCGCTCAATAGGTTAAAGCAGGGATTTCTCAACCATGATATCTCTTTATTGAAATGTGTTATTATACCATGAACGGAAGATGTGCTGTCCCACTAAACAGTTTGGCGTTCCCCCTGAGAGGTATCATTCTGTTCTTGATGCCAGACCTCTAGAAGGCAGTTCATTTCCAATGACTATCAGTTATGATATTTCTGATAAAACAGGCAAATATTGGTTAATGTAGAGTTGTTGAAGAACTTTAAAAAATGTCAATACCCATAGACCATGCACATACAACTAGACAACATCAGTTGGAATGTCTGTGACTTGTCTTAAATTGGTGTTATTTCTTCAGACATTACTGTATCCACACATTTAGTCTAGGCTTCCCACAATAGCAAATCAACAAAACTACCTGCAGCATTCCACAAGCTATATCAGCATCTTCTACAACCACTAACCTGCATCTTAGACAGCCATTATATAAGGTACCACTTATATGCTGAGCCGCCCTCCCCTGTTAAATAGAGGTGATGCAGTGGGGACATGTAAGCAAACGGGCAAGAAAATAAAATAAAGACGTTTGCTGCCATGAGATAGAGAGCGGACTTGGCGATCTCCTCAGTGGGGGTTTAGCTAGCAAAGGATCAACAAATGACAGGACGTTTGTAATGATTTCCTCAATGAGGTTCAGAAAAAGATTGAACAATACATTGAAGTGACTAGGATGATACTGCTAGACTCATCTCTGGCCTGAGACAACAATAACAAATTGCGCTCACTTTATAAACGTGCACGTCCAGTTCAAAATCAGGGCTCTCATCATGAGTTTGGGGGTAATTCAGCATTACGACCAAACACAGTTAACATGCGTGCCACTCCTTCCCCTGCCATTACCACAGCATTTTGAATGGTGGTAACGTGGTGTAAATCCCAATTTCTGGAATCCATGGGGAATTTCAATGGATTTAACTTAAGCTGTAATATTGCAATGTACATCTGCACATTTTTTGGGGTCAAATTTGAGGTTTTTCATCCAGCACGTCTATAGCGATGACTCTAGATGCATTGGGCTTCTCTCAGTATATTAGAGAGCCCACCCAGATAAAAGGACACACCTTGGATTGGGTAACTACCCATAATCTTAACCTCTCAGATACTGAAGTCATTCCATGCCCCTGGTCCGATAATTTTTACATTTATTTTCGGACTTCTATCGACTATTTCTTTCAAAGATTGCCGGAGACTACGGTTCCTATTCCAGTCAGAAGTTTCAAGAAATTGACACTAGCAAATCTTAGTAAATGAGCTACGCCCTTTAACTTAGAGATCGCCAATAAAGGAAGTATACAGGAGGTCACCAATTCCTTCATGAAATCCCTAAGTGATGTTACGGAGGATTTAGCTCCCTTAAAAATAAAACATCAAGTGAAACATAAGACTAATTTCGGGTTTAATAACGTACTTAAGGAATTAAAGGCTAAACATATTAAAGCATTTTATATATGGCATATATGCCAAGACCCAGCTAGCCTGGTGGCCTATAAAAAGTGGCAACAGAGTATACATTGGCTAGCATCTCAGCCAAAACGGACTTATCAAATCTAAGAATTATAAATGCTACCTCTAACAGCAAGGAGCTGTTCAAAATGTTAAAAGAACAAGAACATCCCAAGGGCCCAAATCAAGATGTGATCATTAAAAACGAAAGTTGGTGCTCTAACATTCAGGCAGCCATGTGTAATAAAATTGAAAAGATAAAAGCCGGCAGTGAAGAAAATAAATTGTTACTGAGCAATAAGGATCTTGAAGCTAACCATCAGACAGCATCCAAAGAGAGCAGAGAGTCTCAGACTTTCAATTTCTCTTCTGTGTCCGACTCTGAATTAGCCAAAACAATTGCACAGTTAAAATCCACCAGCTGGTCTGCCATTGTGATTAAGGAATGCTCCCCAACACCTATCACATCCCTCACTAAATTTGCTAATGCCTTCTTTGCACAGACCCATGTCCCTGAAACGCTTAAGAATGCTTGGATTGCGCCCTTACTGAAAACGTCCAATCTCAGCCCAATGACATTCACCAATTATACACCCATCACTAACACCTCGTTCCTTTTGAAGGTTCTGGACAGGATTGCATATAACCAGATCTCGCTTTTTCTGAACAATAATCAGATTTCGCACAAATATCAGTCAGGTTTTCCTCAAAGTCACGGGACAGAGACTTCTCTTCTGGCCCTTAAATCACAGCTGCATAGCGTTCTGGATGAAGGCCAAACAGCCCTGCTCATGATTTTAGATCTTTCAACAGCCTTTGACCTGGTGGACCATTCCTTTCTGTCCACCAGGTTAAGGGGTGTTGCCCACTTCTCCACCCACTGGGTCACCTCTTTTTTGAGCGGCAGATTAATGAATGTGGCTAGCGAGTTGGCAGAGGCGAGACCAGCACCATTGCTGTTTGGGGTTCCTCAGGGAGCTTGCGTGTCCCCCTGCTACTATAAAATCTTGATGATTCCATTCTTCCATATGCTGGAAGAATAAGGAATTATTTTTGCCAACTACGCTGACGACACGCAATGTGTTATTCCACTATCAGGGATACACATTGAGGATGAATTAAAGGTGAACAAAGCCTATCGGGCCATTCAATGTTGGATGATCACGAATGGTCTGGCACTGAATAGTGCCAAGACAGAGCTCCTAATCATTGGCTCAGATGCCAGGCTTGTACAAGCATCTTAACATTGATAACTGCAATATCGAGATCAAGAGAAAAGTCAAGACCATAGGCTTCTTTCTGGATAATAACTTAAACATGAAAGCTCAGGTCAATAGTTTAGTCTCCTCTTCTTATTATTTCATCAAGCTGCTTCAGCACCTTAGCCCACTGATCTCAGAGAAAAATGCAGAAACGCTAGCCTGAACCATAATTGGATCTAAGCTAGATTACTGTTGCAGTCTCCTCGTTGGCATCTGCAAAGTGATCCAGAATGGTTCAGTGAGGGTTGTGAAAAGGAGTATGTCGAAGGGACCATGTGTCAGAATCGAGACAAGTCCTGCATTGGTCATCTGTGCATGCTAGAGTTCGCTTTAGGATGCTCCTCATCACCTATAAATGCCTTAATGGCAGGATGCCACTTTATTTAGCAGAAGCAATTGTAAAACAGCAAAATGTGAGATCCCTCCGATCTAATAACACGAACAGCATGAAAAGTCCACAATATAAATCCATTAAAACCCGCAACAGAGCATTTAACATTGCAGCTCCATTGGCATGGAATGCACTGCCTCATGACATGAGAATTATCAAATCCTTGGAAATGTTTAAAAAGAAACTCAAGACCTTATTGTTCTGTTAGATCCCTAGGAGCTTGCCCGGTTACTTAAGTTTGTTGACCATGGCCGCAGATCTCTGTAGCACTTGTGATGTAATGTTCTTGTCTGTTGGTTGTTTTCTGTCGACGCCCTTCAACCCTAGGGTACCTGGTACACGATATAAATTAACAAACATAAACATAAACAAACAGCAAAATGCTTGGCATACATCCGTCAATTTACTTCCAAACCTTTAGGATGTGGGTGCGGTAATGCAGCAGTAAAATGGAATAACGTAATTACTGCCATGTTATCAACTTTTCGACCACCCAGCCATACTTGTAATGAGGTCCATGTCTAGTCCACATTGCCACTCATAGTAGGATGTCTAACATCTCTTCAAGGTCTTTAAGGTCTACCAATTAACAAACAAGCTGAGAATGGTTCCACTAAACCTTCCATCTATCTACGTAAGTGTGTAAAAACAGATTTGGAGGCAAATACGACCACATGCTGGGCGTTCCTCCATAGGATGTTGTAACTCCTCACATAAAAGCCGTTTTAAAAAGTCAAAAGGGCACATTTTAAGCATACAGCCAATTGCTAAAATAAACTGAGGTTGCGTGTATATCACTTCAGACAACTGTAAAACGTCAAGCTTGCTTATCTACATATGTATATGTAGTTCTTGCATAATGTCAGCCAAATGTAATATAACTAGTGTTGATCCAAAAAAGACAACAGAGTGACGCCATAATTAACATAGTGATGTATTTGGAAGCATGTTGTAATTTTCAGATCACCTCAACTCATCAGAATGGAGCTCTTGAGACAAGATGGAAACTTATGAGTTTTCCCATGGATTGCCTTATCTGTTCGTATCTGTGGTTCCTTCACAAGGAGCCATGCCCTTCACTGTACATGTCTTGCACTATAGGGCAGTGTTCACTGCCACATAGTTCAGAGAAAATCAGTTTGCGTCGACTTTTCCCAAAATTCTATTGCTAATAACTTTTGACTCACCGAATGGAAGGAATACAATGAAATTTCCCCAAAATTATTTTGGGAATAGCCCCCCCCCCCCAAGGGTGACTTCCTTTGAACACCCTTTTTGTGAAAAAGACAGGATGCTTCGTCACCAAATAAGAAAGACGTTTTGTGCAAAGGGCCATAAATGTCACTTTTTTTGAAATGTGAATCCATTCCATTACTTTTAAAGTAATTCAACATAGAATGGGGTTTATATGTCTTCTACTATGGGATGGGGTAAAGCAGACTTCATGTATATTTAGCGCTAGAGGTGGGCAGTGGAGACTGTTTTCATATTACTGAGGGAATCCTGCAGGATTTTTTCAGGATTCCTGTGTAAATGTCGAAAAAATCACTTGGAAAACAAACATGCATCACATGAGCCAGCGAGAGAAAGCGGGGGTAACAAGAAAGGGTCTGGGAGACTATACGGGATTAAGAGGGGAATCTAGTAAGGAGGGTGGGTGCACATATAGAGTTGCAATGGGGATGAGGAAGACTTTTAAATTGTTGAGAATGTTCCCATTGCCCCAGTAATCAGAAAATTGTGCGTTACCACAAGAATAATGGGTACTGTGTGTCTACAGCATGGGTAACCATGGACATTTCTTGTCGGAAACTACTTCGGAAATTAAAGGAAAGGGGACAAAAGGGGGCATGGGCCACTGCCAAAGGTCATGGATGTTTGGACCTCATTAGTTTGTAGGTGGGGTGGGGGGATGGGCTTGTACCTTCTTTAATAATTGAGGCAACTTGGACAGTGGCCACAGCTGAAGGCCATAGACTCTGCCAGTGGACAAATCCAATGGCAATGGCTGGTGGGATCTGGTTAGTTACTTGGCAGAGGGGAATTGGCCTTGGTTGTTATTTTTTAATAATAGGTATTGGGCCATAGTATAGATATAGCATAGTAAAATCCTTGAAATTCATTAAAAACTTTAGTTAAGACAGAGCTAAAATAAACTGATTTATCGCAACAAAACCCACGAAATTCGGCGGAATGGTTCTTTCGTCTAACTTAACCGGAGTAGGGGGGCTTAGAGTTAAGATGACGCAACTTTCAATGCATTGCACATTTCACAGATTTCTTTGTGTTAAACCGTCATCTTCACAACACTTCAACAAAGGTTTTTTCAATGCATTTGAAATATTTTGTTCTATTGAACTGTTTCAAGTTAACTTTCCCCTAACTAAAGTTTATTCACTGCATATTTATTATAATCACTAAACGCTTCTACGGGACCTGCAGTATAAGTATTGTTTATTTAGTGTAGATTATAAAAGTAAACTTTACATTTTCTGTGTTTTGTACCAAGGGGATGATCATAGACTTCTCACAATGTCTCTTGTGATAAGCTGTAATATAGATTGATTGTCTTTAACATGTGTCAGGATGATTCTGGGTGTCTAAACCTAGAATATCTCTCCAAGAGAATCTACGCAGTATTGTTTCGATTGCAGTCACAGATACAAAAGGTTTTGATGCTGGGACTTCCATGCTCTTGCAATGCAACATTAAGATTACAAAGAACCATGCAGCTCTGAACGTCTACGAGCAGATGATTAATAATGAGTAGGTGGATGGCTACACACTGTGAATGAGGCACGGCTTACGGAATATAAGTGCTGTAACAATTGCTGCCTACTAATAAGGCTATTTAACCTGTCGTTTGTCCACATTTAATAAAGTAGTCAGCGATACTGGAATTAAGAAGCCAGCAATTAAACTCAACACTAAGTAAATACATGTAGAGAACATTTCCTCAAACCCCGTTTCCCCTGACAAAGTTCTTTGATTGTGAATAGAATTGTGATGTGAGCGAAACATGTAGGGCTAAGAATCACTGTGAATTTTAGCAGTATTCATAACACATTAGGTTGTTTTAGACCTAGGTATAGGTAGCCGTGACCTGTAGAATATATTTGACTGATAAAGTACATTGTTGATTAAGAAGAGTACAACTAACAGTGATTAATGGGATAGAGCAGGCTTCATAATGCCTGCTGATGTTCTCTAGATACAAAAGTTTTTTTTTTGTTGAAATGTCATATAGTACACTAAGCACACTAAGCACACTAAGCACTGTATAGCACATGTCACTTTAGTGATCTTTGTATTTGATGTTATTGACATTTTGTATTTGCTTTTAAACAGTATACCTAATAAAATATTTTCAGGTTAATTCATGGAATTAATGTGCGCTGAAAAGGGGAGGGCAAGCGTGAGAATCGCATGGCACGCATGCGAAAGCCGCGCATTCAGCCGTTTGTCGATTCATGGAATGCGCTGCGCGTGGCTTACCTGAGATGTGCGCTGAATCCGCGTGTTGCGCATACGTCATTGCGACATCCTGAAGGCTGTGCGCGAGACGGCCAGTGACGGTGCACACAGGGCAGCGCACACACCTACAAATGGGGCAGAACATGCAGAATGGGGGACAACACGTGAAAATGTGGGCGTTACGGGGGAAGTACCACTGCTAAATCCTCGCAACGCCCACATGTGCGCTAACAACACGTATTAATGGAATCGAACAGGGGAAACCTGCGCGCCACAAAAAACGCGCTAATCTGGAAATACCTATGCCAGCCGGAAGCAGGCCTGACACATACCAGCTGACAATTGAGGGTGATGACAAAAGGGACAATCAACTGTCACAACCATAACACCCTGAGATTGCTTTCCTGGAAGTGCTACATTGTGTGCATCCCTAGCTACTTTAACAGACCCAATGCTGTGTCAGTAAAAGGCACACATTCATGCAGCATGAAGGACTACCCCCTTGCAAAACAGTGCACCCAAATAGTGGTATGTCACCCAACCCCATCTCAGCTGCCCAAGACACCATGGGATGACATGCAATGACAAGCAACCAAAGGAATGCACAACACATGACACAAGTGTCACAAAGTGCACCGTCCTAAATGGAAACAGGCCAGAGACAATTCCCTCTCACCAATGAAAAAGAAACAGCACACATGTACAAATATTAACCAGCAACACAAAACATGAATACAGGACCCAGCAGTTGCAGCGTATGACAGTGACCAGTCACAATAGTGCAAGTGTCACAACCTCACAAAGGCAGCACATCAACCTCTTGCATTTCCAGTGTGCTGCTGGTAGGTAAATGTGGCAGTGTACTGCATACAACATGAACTGCATCTGCAATGGAGACAGGCAAGTTAAGACATGAAGAAGCTACATGCAAATATGCATAATGGGCAGTATGGAATACAATATACAAATCAACCATGCAGTGGAGAAATAATCAGCAATGCCCACTAGTGGTGTATACACAGTTTGGACTACAGACTGGCCACACAACTTATGGAAGCCCAATGCTTCTATGTAAGTTACTGTCACACAGTGACTCCCTTGCGAGCCCATGGAAAGGGGAAACAGGAGTGGCATATGTGTCAGGACCCCAGGTTTCAAACACAAACACAGGACAAGCTTGCATGGGCCCAGCTGGAACACACAGTGGATGCCTATGGGTGCCACACAAAGCAACACACTCTAACATGAATTGTTCAATCTGAAAAAAGTTATCAACAAAAAAGGAAAACACAAATAAAAAATGAAAATAAAATTAAAATAAAAAGTAAAACTTAAAAAATCAAATGAAAAATGAAAATAAAATGAAAAATGAAAGTTAAAAATTCAAATGAGAAATGAAAATGAGAAATGAAAATGAAAAATTCTAATGAAAAATAAAAATGAAAATGAAAATTCAAATTCAAATTCAAATTCAAATTCAAATTCAAATTCATATAAAATCAAAAATGAAAATAAAAAAAATAGAAAACAAAAATAAAAATGAAAAATAAAAATAAAAAATAAAAATGAAACATGGCCATGGGTCGACCAGGGTGGGAGGGGGCTCACCCAGGAGGGAGAAGGTACAAGGTGCAGCCGAACACCATGTGTGGATGTTGAGAAAAAAAAAACTTCCTCGGGCTCATGGCCTGCACGGCTACCAGCTGACAATTGAGGATGATGATAGTGGAAGAACTGCTGTCGCTGTCGTCACCCTATGGTGCTGCATTAGAAGGTGTGCGTGGTATGGGTGGCAGACCACAAAAAGCCCTGGCAAACTCCTCCATGGCAGCAAGCATGCAGGTCTGAAAGGTTTGGTTCTGCAGGATGATGTTCCGGAGATCCCCATGCAGCACCTCACGGGTAGCACGGACTTGTGCCTGCAAGGCCTCACGTGATGCCTGGATCTCCTCACGGGTTGCCTGGAGCTCAGCTTAGATTGTGCGTGTTAGCTGCTCCAGCTGCTGTTCTGACCTTGTATTGTGGGACACCTCAAGAGTACCCAGAGTAGCTCTGAGGGAGGTGTTTTCTACCCTTAGGGCATCCCTGTGGGCCTGTGCCTCTGCAGATATGGCTGTGTGCTGAGTCTCCAGTTCAGCCCGTCGGTCCCTGTTGGCGGCCAACATGTCCTCCCTGTGTGAGCGGCACGTGGACTCCATTGCCTGCTGCTGGAGCTCCACCTGCCTTTCTGGGGGGAGAATGGAAGTGGCCACCCTATCCACGGCCTGAGCATCATCTTACACAATGCCGCCTGTTGTGCTGCAATAGCATAAATGGAGTTCTCCCACACACTATTGCCTGGTGGCGCACGGCCACCGCGTTGGCGGACACCACACCTCTTTGCCCCAAGGTGACGTGCACCTTGCTTTGCTGGCACTGCCTGAGGCTGCAGGACTGCATTCCTCCTTTGATCTGCTGGCCCAGGAACAGGAGCAAATATTGGCGAGTGTGACCCTGCATCCGTAACCGCCACAGGCAGACATTCCAGCACTGAATGGGGAATTGAGGGGTCTACCCCCAGTGCAGGTGAGTTGGACAGAACAGCATCCCTGCCAGAAACACTCACCTGCGACGGGACATTTGTCTCAATGTCTGATTCAGCACCTGAGACATAGAGGTCATCAGAGGTTTACTCAGAGACACCCGTGGACAGGAGCAACCCGGGACATAGTGGAGCGCACATTCGGAGTGCTGAAGTCACGTTTTCACTCCCTTGACTGCTCTGGTGGCCAGCTGCTATATGCGCCCCCAGTAGTGTGCAGGATCATAGTGGCAGCATGTGTCCCGTACAACGTTGCAACCGGGCGGGGTGGGCCGGTGGACATGGTGGTGCCCCCACATCCCCAACCACATGCACGGCCGCTGCGTATGGGAGGGGAAAGGGCAGATGGTGAGGCAGCCCGTACCCAGCTTGTGGCACATTACTTCACCTACAATCCCACCCCTGCAGAGTGCACACAGGCCTGACACATACCAGCTGACAATTGAGGGTGATGACAAAAGGGACAATCAACTGTCACAACCATAACACCCTGAGATTGTTTTCCTGGAAGTGCTACATTGTGTGCATCCCTAGCTACTTTAACAGACCCAATGCTGTGTCAGTAAAAGGCACACATTCATGCAGCATGAAGGACTACCCCCTTGCAAAACAGTGCACCCAAATAGTGGTATGTCACCCAACCCCATCTCAGCTGCCCAAGACACCATGGGATGACATGCAATGACAAGCAACCAAAGGAATGCACAACACATGACACAAGTGTCACACAGTGCACCGTCCTAAATGGAAACATAACAGAGACAATTCCCTCTCACCAATGAAAAAGAAACAGCACACATGAACAAATATTAACCAGCAAGACAAAACATGAACACAGGACCCAGCAGTTGCAGCGTATGACAGTGACCAGTCACAATAGTGCAAGTGTCACAACCTGACAAAGGCAGCACATCGACCTCTTGCATTTCCAGTGTGCTGCTGGTAGGTAAATGTGGCAGTGTACTGCATACAACATGAACTGCATCTGCAATGGAGACAGGCAAGTTAAGACATGAAGAAGCTACATGCAAATATGCATAATGGGTAGTATGGAATACAATATACAAATCAACCATGCAGTGGAGAAATAATCAGCAATGCCCACTAGTGGTGTATACACAGTTTGGACTACAGACTGGCCACACAACTTATGGAAGCCCAATGCTTCTATGTAAGTTACTGTCACACAGTGACTCCCTTGCGAGCCCATGGAAAGGGGAAACAGGAGTGGCATATGTGTCAGGACCCCAGGTTTCAAACACAAACACAGGGCAAGCTTGCATGGGCCCAGCTGGAACACACAGTGGATGCCTATGGGTGCCACACAAAGCAACACACTCTAACATGAATTGTTCAATCTGAAAAAAAAGTTATCAACAAAAAAGGAAAACAAAAATAAAAAATGAAAATGAAAAATGAAAATAAAATTAAAATGAAAAGTAAAACTTAAAAAATCAAATGGAAAATGAAAATAAAATGAAAAATGAAAGTTAAAAATTCAAATGAGAAATGAAAATGAGAAATGAAAATGAAAAATTCTAATGAAAAATAAAAATGAAAATGAAAAATGAAAATTCAAATTCAAATTCAAATTCATATGAAATTAAAAATGAAAATAAAAAAATAGAAAACAAAAATAAAAATTAAAAATAAAAATAAAAAATAAAAATGAAACATGGCCATGGGTCGACCAGGGTGGGAGGGGGCTCACCCAGGAGGGAGAAGGTACGAGGTGCAGCCCAACACCATGTGTGGATGTTGAAAAAAAAAAAAACTTCCTCGGGCTCATGGCCTGCACGGCTACCAGCTGACAATTGAGGATGATGATAGTGGAAGAACTGCTGTCGCTGTCGTCACCATATGGTGCTGCATTAGAAGGTGTGCGTGGTATGGGTGGCAGACCACGAAAAGCCCTGGCAAGCTCCTCCATGGCAGCAAGCATGCAGGTCTGAAAGGTTTGGTTCTGCAGGATGATGGTCCGGAGATCCCCATGCAGCACCTCACGGGTAGCACGGACTTGTGCCTGCAAGGCCTCACGTGATGCCTGGATCTCCTGCCGGGTTGCCTGGAGCTCAGCTTAGATTGTGCGTGTTAGCTGCTCCAGCTGCTGTTCTGACCTTGTATTGTGGGACACCTCAAGAGTACCCAGAGTAGCTCTGAGGGAGGTGTTTTCTACCCTTAGGGCATCCCTGTGGGCCTGTGCCTCTGCAGATATGGCTGTGTGCTGAGTCTCCAGTTCAGCCCGTCGGTCCCTGTTGGCGGCCAACATGTCCTCCCTGTGTGAGCGGCACGTGGACTCCGTTGCCTGCTGCTGGAGCTCCACCTGCCTTTCTGGGGGGAGAATGGAAGTGGCCACCCTATCCACGGCCTGAGCATCATCTTACACAATGCCCCCTGTTGTGCTGCAATAGCATAAATGGAGTTCTCCCACACACTATTGCCTGGTGGCGCACGGCCACCGCATTGGCAGACACCACACCTGTTTGCCCCAAGGTGACGTGCACCTTGCTTTGCTGGCACTGCCTGAGGCTGCAGGACTGCATTCCTCCTTTGATCTGCTGGCCCAGGAACAGGAGCAAATATTGGGGAGTGTGACCCTGCATCCGTAACCGCCACAGGCAGACATTCCAACACTGAATGGGGAATTGACGGGTCTACCCCCAGTGCAGGTGAGTTGGACAGAACAGCATCCCTGCCAGAAACACTCACCTGCGACGGGACATTTGTCTCAATGTCTGATTCAGCACCTGAGACATAGAGGTCATCAGAGGTGTACTCAGAGACACCCGTGGACAGGATGGTCTGTAGGACTAATGGATTTTCCTGCACCACCACCCCACGTCCTCCATTGGTGCCTGGTTGTTGCTCTGAGTACTCCTGCCCCTGTGCCATCTCCTCCTCCTCCACAGCATCCAGTGCCTCATCACCTGCACAAAAAGAAAAGAAAAAGTAATGAAGATATGCATGAACAGCATAGCCGGCACACATAGGAATCATAATGTACACATCCAATACATTAATGAGACATGTCACACATGACACAAACTCTGGCATGCATGCAGTGGCAATGAAGTGGAAGGGGACCCTGAAAGCAGACACTAAGGACTCCAGAATAGAAAAGCAACACATGTGCTGCATGGTGCATAGAACCTGCATCACACATTACCCTGTGACTGGCATGGAAATCCACAAACATGACACATGCCAGCACACAGATGGCACGTAACATAGCCATGCCAGAACTACAAGGACACCCAGATGGTAGTAAATCAGTACTGTTCCCCATCCATGTGAGATGCACATCATCAAATAGAACATGCAAAAGAGTGTGACAAAACACACATGTGTCACACGCTGCCACAACGCCAGTGTGTTGAAGTACAGTGATGGGAGGCACACAGATACAACAATGTTAGGTCACTTAGACATGGCACAAGTAAATTGTCATGTTGAACATTCAAACAGGGCTCAGAAGTGATCGGGTGCAGTGCATGTGTAGGTGCACAGCAGTCAATCAGCCTGATTGACAAATGTGGGGCTTTGTGGGGGGGAATCCCTGTCTGAAGTATGGTGATTTTGGGGCTGAACGGCACACAAATGTGCGTTTATCATGCAAATGATTCCATCAATCAGGCAGAATGAAGAGAAAAACTGTATTAAGAATGTTGTGGCATGATGCCAGTTGAAGGGCAAGTGCAGTCATGATGTGCAAAGTGTTTTCAGCTGCCAGTAGGGATACTGTGAAACCCAAACCCAAGGGCGGGGGATGGCTTAGAGGCACCACATGGGTCACATATTGCAGTCAAGACTACACAGCCTAACCTGACAGTCATTCAGAACACATCACCCAAGCAACATACACATGGTCTGGACACACACGCATAGGCACTCACTGGACATTGTGTCAAGATCTGCTAGGTCTCCCACGCCTTGGATCTGATCCTCTGCGATGAACCCTCCAGCAATTGCCTCATTTTTTGTGACTTCATCCTCCTCTGGTGGAGACCCACTGCCAGTCACCAGAGTAGAGGCGTAATTGGAAGCCAGCTTGCTTTTTGCTCGGCGTTTGAGCTCATTGCAGCGCTTTGAGCAATCATCAGCTGTGCGCTTCACAAATAAAGGGAACTAATCTGGTCCGCGATGCACTGCCAGTGGGCCCTATGCTGAGTAGTCGTAGTCTTGCACCCTACTGTCACCAGCATGTCACGGCGATGTGCTGACACGTAGCCCACAAGTGCGTCTAGTTCCACATCATTGAAACTCCGCTTCCTTGACGTGCCAGAGGGGCGAACAGTGTCTGGGGTCCCAGCCTGTTACGTAAGAGTATGCTTCTTGCTCTTGAGAGGTGGTGCGGACCCTGAGTGGCTTACGCCGCTCTGGTCTGTAGGGGCTGAAGCGCAGGTGGACTGGCCACTGGAAGCAGGCAATGGCATGATGACCAAAGGTCTCACTGCAGGCATTAGCTGCTGGGTGCGGTTGCCAGGACCAAGCGGCACAACTGCCTTAGTGTGATGGTCTGGGACCAACACTGTCCCGGCTGGGTGACTCAGAGCCGGGGTGGATTGAGCTGCAGCTGCCCCTGCAGCCTCCTCACCCTGGCTACTCGGGCAGCAGATGACATTGCTGCCCCAATTCCACGTGGCCTGGTGACAGCAACTTTCACCGCCACACGTGGCTTTGACTTTGTGACACAGAAGTCGGCCTGTGAGTCATTCGTGCCAGTTCCGTGACAAATCCGGGCCGGGTTAACAGGGCATGAGCTGGGATGGTGGCAGCTGCATCTCCATGACCCACTGTGGGGGGGCATAGGTGTCCCTGCTCATCCTGGCCACATCCCCTACCGGGGACACTTCTTGCAGGTCGGCCACCTTTGCCTCCCTTAGTACTTGGTCGCCTCCCAACCATGGCACTGATGTTGTTGTGCGAATGGTAGGAGCAGTAAACAATTGTTCTGGGCAATGGGGGTGAAGGGGGCAGGGTACTCGATGGAATACTTACCCCTGTGCTCTAACAAGGCTGTCTGTGACCCCTGGGAGAAGATGACGGGTCACGCAATGCTCAGACACCCCAAAAACAAAATTTAACATGCACGCAACCCCTCGGTAGCCCACGTGTGTGGAATTAAGGACCTGCACTACGCTGTGGCACCCAGAAACACAAAAAATGCGTATGTGTGGTAAATGCAGACTACAATGACCTCTGAATGGGTACGCAACACACAGTGGCAACCACAGTGGAAAAATACGTGCGCGACTCACCGTCTGCCTGGAAAAAGAACGAGAAAAAGATGCGCGTGGGTGCGTAGGCAACACCCCTGCCAAAAGAAGAATTGAGCTCTGTCTCAGTAAACAAGGAGTATGCACTGCAATCGTTGTGAAGTAATCGCGTGTGAACCAACAAGAAGTACAAGAATCACCCGCTCGCTCTCCACAAAAAACGTCACTTAGGCGCTTACGTGCTAAGGGCCTTTCCTCGAATTACAGGCTGACGTGCTGTTTTTTTAACGTGCCAAATCACTCTGCATCAAGCTGGCCACGCGACAACACACAAAAGACCACGCTCCTGCCCAGAAGGCCATTTTCCTGCCACCCAGAGCCCCAAGCCGCCTCCCACAAACCATCTGCTGCTGCCTGCCTGCTGGCCACATGCCCTGCTATTTGGTGCCTGCACGTCAGCCATCTGCAGGGGTCCAGTTGCTGTGACCACCCCTGCTGGAATAGAAGATTCCCAACTGCAGTTCCATCGCTCCACAGCCCAGCACCAGGACCCAGTTGCCCACCCACACCTGCCTCGGGGGTTGCCATGTCGGGCCAAAATCCATCTGAGACCAATGGCTACCCTCCGGCAGAGAGGCAGAGGGCTGCCAGCTTCACTGCAGGATAAGTTAGCATCCTGGTGGAGCAAGTCCTGGTCCATTATGATGCCCTCTTCGGATGAACACGTGCCAACAAGGATGGATGGAAGAGGATCTGGATGGACATCGTGGTTGCCATCAACGCGGAGGGAGTGGCAACCCATGACCTACCACATGTTCATAAGCGTTGGGAGGACTTCAGGTCGAGGACCCTCTGGAAGGCCTGGTGCCTCTTGGATGCAGCAGATGCAGTGGGGTGCCGGGTCCCCCTTACCACCGACCAGATGAGGGTCCTTTAACGCATTCGCCCAGCGCTTCACCTCCAGGTCCTCGAGAGGCAGACCCGTCCGGAGTCGAGCGGTAAGTGTCCATGCGTACTCATTGGATGCAGTGCATGTTGAGGTGTGCCAGGAGTGTGCAGCTTGGACATATGTCTGGAAAGGCCCATGTATGGATGTGTATGTGCAGGGACATGACCGTGCTGCATGTGAGTCCAGTCATGTCTGATGCACATCAATGGTGTATGTGTTCCAAAGCATGATGCACAACTGCATGTGGAGATGCAAACATGTTAGCATTTCTGTCAATGTACTATGCCATGGCTGGGGTGTGACACATGGATGCTGGTTCCACCTTCATGTATGTGCACGGCGTACATGTGTGTGTGTGTGTTTGACCTGTGTGCAACTGTGATATGCCATGGATGCATGTGACACAGACATGTAGGAACCTGATTGGCAGATGTGACATAGTTGCCGATGATTGCACTGTGAAAGGTGGTGGAGATGTACACATGCAGGTGTGTCTGGTGGCATGTGTGCATGTGTTCGGGACTCCCCATGTTGCTTGTGACGTCATGCCAACCTTTGGATGTTGATGCTGTTGTGTGTTTATGGATGCTGCTGCCTGCTGCACGATTCCTTTTAATTTGTGCATGTGTGTGAGTTCAAATGATATGAGTGTTGGGGAGTGTGATGCCATCTGTGAAGTTTGACACTGCCACTCATGTGCAACTGTCATGTGTGTATCAGACCATTGTACAGTGCCCTGATGCCTGTGTTCTGTCTCGCCCTGTCTGCAGCGTTGACTGATGAAGAGGGCGGAGATTGTGCTGTGGAGCACAGCGTCAGAGATCCCACCACCAACCGGAGACTCAAGGCCCAGCTCCCGTCCCAGGTAGTGATCTCTTCCGGGAGTGAGGAGTCTGGTGCCACGTCCATGGCCGCAGCTGCCGAGTGAAGGTCCAAGAGGCGGAGTTTGGAGGTGGACTCCTCTGCAGCAGTAGCGGCAGCTGAGCCCCCACAGGGGCCTATGGAGGAAGATGGCACATAGTCATCCAGGTTGGTGGGGGGTTTGGTTGAGGAGGCGGCCGTGGAAGACTGACGCATGGGGCCTGGAAGGGGGGATTCCACTGGTGCTAGTGGTGCAGTGCAGGGGCAGGGACAGGAGGCAGCACAGGCTGCCGCAGAGGTGCCTGTGTGTAATCCTGTCCCCGATCCTGTGACTGCATCATCCAGCACCAGCAGGGATGCATCTGTCCAGACCCGTTTTCAGGGAGGGTATGCGCAAACAACAACTGGCCTATCTCTCCCTGCGGATGTTGCAATCCATGACCGGATTGAGCTTGTCCTAGCTGGGGTGGCGTTGCTCCAACGTGGTATTTGGGATGACGTGCAAGGTTCTGGTCTGGACAATGCATGTTATTTCGAATACCTCTTTGCCCGCGTCGACCTACTAGGACAGATCGTCTGCACTGGGTTCATCCGTGTGCTGGATAGTCTTGCGACCCCCTCCTCAACTGAATCCCCTATGCGGCAGTCGTCCTCTGTGCCATCTTCCCACCCAAGTATCACCTGGGCCCTCTGTGGAGCTGCATCTGAGCCAGCGACCAGGCTGGTAAAGGACACATCCCTGCCACAGTCAGGAGTCGGAGGTCCAGCAGGGGTGGCCACCCCACCAACTGGACCCCAGCAAGAGGAGAATGTGCAGGCATCAACAGGCAGGGCACGTGCATGGCAGCAGCAAGCTCAAGGTGGGAGCGATCATGGCTCAGGGCCATCAACATCCCAGGGGCAGGCATCGGTCGGCGGGCAGGAGGACCCAGGTTTGGGAGTGTCTTCCGAGTGGCAGCGGTTCGGCCAGCGAATGGATGCGGAGCAGCGGCGGGCAGAGAGGGAACGGCTTACAATGGTCAGGGTGGAGAACTCCATGCACCGGGCGTTGAGGCGGGCTGCGTGCCTCGAGGCAACTCGCAGGGAGTTGGAGGAGGCCATGGCTGTATCCCTGCGAGACCTCGAGGCCTGGGAAGAGGCCTGCCTCCGGGACATTGAAGTGGAGTTTGATAATACCCTGGCCTGGGACATCAATGAGTGAGCTGTCGGACTAACCCGCCGCCTTTGTATATAGTTATTTAGGTTTAGGTTTCAGTTGGTTTTTATTATGATTTGGAGTCCACGGACTTTGCTCCACTTTTTGTATATAGTTGTATTTTAGATAGGGTTTTATGTAGGTTTCCTTTAGTTTTGGGATCATGGACCCTTCAGACTTTCATTGTAAATAATTCTGGACATGTAAATACTTTCTTTTTTTTGTCATCCCTTGGAGTAATGGTTTTTTATGCTTTTCATTTTTGGATTTATTTCTATGGACTTTGGCAATGGACCACTTTTCATTTTCATGTCTTGGATTTTCATTTTTCCTTGTATTTTACTTTCTTTTTCAGATTGCATTCATTATTTCTTCATTTGCATGTGTGGTTTTCATTTTGTCATTTTTATTTATTTTCATTTCATTATTCTACATTATTGGTGTGGTGTACTATGATTTATTTTGTGCATGTCTCCATGAGCATTGGCTCAGTCATGTGTTGCCACTGTGTGTCTCTGTAGTACATTTGCTGATGGTCATGCTGGTTCTTTTCAGACTATCATGGAATGGGTAATTTACTAGGGAGTGGGTGCAGTGGATCATTGGGTGTTTGCACTGGGAGGTGGGGGGGCGAGATATGGGTTGGCTTTAGGGCCATGGGTCTGTATAATTTTGACATGATGTTTGGGGGGACATGAGTCGGGGCCTGCTGGTAGGTTGTCCTCACTGGGGGTGGGGTGGGGGACATGAGTCGGGACCTGCTGGCAGGTGCCTGTTAATTGGGGTGGGGGGACATTTGTCAGGGCCTGCTGGCAGGTTGCCCTCACTGGGTTTGGGGTGGGGGAAATGTGTCAGGGCCTGATGGCAAGTTGCCCTCACTGGGGTTGGGGTGGGGGTGACATGTGTTGGGGCTCCGAAGTGCATGGTGCCATGTGGCCTACCTGCGGGGCATGATGAGGGTGGATGGGCTGCCTGCAGGGCATGGTCTGGGGTGATGGGCTACCTACGGGGCATTGGGAGGGGTTGTAAGCGTGTGTCCCCTGTGGTGTGGGCTGTCTGCGTGGCATGGGGAGGTGGGGAGGGGCACACCCGGGAGGGTCCACACTGCCAAATCGAGTGTCAAAATCCCTGCGCATCCCCCGGAATACGCGTACCCCTCTCGTGCCAGGCCGATCGTGTGTAGAACTCCCCACGCTCCCCCGGAACATGCGTACCCCGCGCACACCAGTCCAATCACGTGTAGAACTGCCCGCGCACCACCGGAATACGTGTACCCCACTCGCGCCAGGCCGATTGCGTGTAGAACTCCCTGCGCACCCCCGGAATATGTGTACCCCGCTCCCGTCAGGCCGATCGTGTGTAAAACTCCCCTCGCATCCCCAGAATACGTGTACCCCGCTCACCCCAGGTCCACCCCCGGAATACAGGTACCCCGCTCGCGCCAGGCCAATTTCATGGAGAACTCCACACGCACCCCCAGAATACGCGTACCCCGCTCGTGCCAGGCCGATCGTGTGTAGAACTCCCCACGGACCCCCGGAACATGCGTACCCTGCTCACACCAGTCCAATCACGTGTAGAACTCCCCGCGCACCCCTGGAATACGTGTACCCCGCTCGCGCCAGGCCGATCGCATGTAGAACTCCCTGCGCACCCCCGGAATATGTGTACCCCGCTCCCGTCAGGCCGATTGCGTGTAAAACTCCCCTCGCATCCCCGGAATACGTGTAACTCGCTCACCCCAGGTCCACCCCCGGAATACAGGTACCCTGCTCGCGCCAGGCCAATTGCGTGGAGAACTCCACACGCACCCCCGGAATACACGTACCACGCTCGCGCCAGGCCGATCGCATGTAGAACTCCACGAGCACCCCCGGAATACGCGCAAGCAGCCCATCCACCCTCCCCACACCCTGCAGGCAGCCCATCACCCCAGACCATGCCCCGCAGACAGCCCATCACCCCTGGGCATGCTCCGCAGGCAGCCCTTCATCCCAGACAATGCCCGCAGGCAGCCTATCAGCCCTGGGCATGCCCCACTGGCAGCCCATCACCCCAGACCATGCCCCTAGGCAGCCCATCACCCCTGGGCATGTCCTGCAGGCAGCCCATCACTCCAGACCATGCCCTGAAGGCAGCCCATAACCCCTGGCCATGCCCCGCAGGCAGCCCATCACCTCTGGGCATGCCCCGCAGGCAGCCCACCACCCCACACCATACCCTGCAGGAAGCCCATCACCCCTGGGCATGCCGCACAGGCAGCCCATCACCCCAGACCATAACCCGCAGGCAGCCCATCACACCTGGGCATGCCTCACAGGCAGCCCATCACCCCAGACCAGGACCCGTAGGCATCCCATCACCCCTGACCATGCCCCGCAGGCAGCCCATCACCCCAGACCATGACCCTCAGGCAGCCCATCACCCCATACCAGGCCCCACAGGCAGCCCATCACCCTGGGGCATGCACCGCAGGCAGACAATCACCCCAGACCATGCCCCGCAGGCAGCCCATCACCCCTCGGCAGGCAGCCCATCACCCCAGAACATGACCCGCAGGCAGCCCATCACCCCTGCCCGTGCCCCACAGGCAGCCCATCACCCCTGGGCATGCCCCACAGGCAGCTCATCACCCCTGTGCATGCCCTGCACGCAGCCCATATCCACAGACCATGACCTGCAGGCAGCCCATCACCCCAGACAATGACCCAGAGGCAGCCCATCACCACAGACCATGCCCCGCAGGCATCCCATGCCCCAGGGCCATGCCCCACAGGCAGCCCATGACCCCTGCCCATGCCCCGCAGGCAGCCCATGACCCCTGCCAATGCCTCACAGGCAGCCCATCAACCCAGACCATGCCCCGCAGGCAGCCCATCACCCCTGACCATGACCCACAGGCAGTGCATCACCCCTGACCATGACCCACAGGCAGCCCATCACCCCAGACCATGCCCCGCAGGCAGCCCATCACTTCTGGGCATGCCCCGCAGGCACCCCATCACCCCAGACCATGCCCCGCAGGCAGCCCAACACCACTGAGCATGCCCCGCAGGCAGCCCAACACCCCACACCATACCCTGCAGGAAGCCCATCACCCCTGACCATGACCCACAGCCAGCCCACACCACAGTGGGGACATTTTCCAGGCAATTTGCCTGGCACAGGCGGAGTATGCGTATTGAAGGGGGTGTGCAAGATGATTTCCACACGTTTTGGCTGCCACAAGCGGGGTACGTGTATTCACGGGGGAGCCCAAGAACATTTTCATGCATTTTGGCTGCTGCGAGCGGGGTACACATATTCAAGGGGGTGCGCAAGTACATTTTCATGCGTTTTGTCTTCCGCTGCATTTTTCACGCAATTACAGTGTAGCGGCCTTGTGAGCTGGTCCAGGGTTAGCACGGCCCTTTGCGCCGTATTGGGGATTTCGATGGCTTTTCCTTGCGCAAGGGGCATTCTTGGGGGCGTAACTGGTGCTGCGGGATGTTCGCTGTGCCACGGCTCCAAATGGCTTGGGAAATCCATGAATTTGCTGTGCGCCAGAATGCTGATTAGCGCACACGGCTGGCGCACGCTGGCGCACGCTCCCTATCTGTGGTGCCCGTGTGCGCTGCTTCTGCACTGAATTCTATGAATGACCCCCTTTGTATTTGAAAAGTGAATAGATTGTGATGCATTTGTTACATTGAGAGTTGGTTCCACTTGGTACCTGGAGAAACAGTCTAGTGGGCTGGGATCCTTGGTCTTTTCTAAATCGTGGTCCATAACAGGGTATGATCCCAATGTCTTTACGTACCCTGTGTCTCTCATGAGTTCATTTAATCTTCGCAACACATGACAGAATGAGACATCTCGAGTTAAAGTTAAGCTCTTCAGTTCTCTGAAATTGATAAAGATGAGGGGGCTGCTATGAATGTTCACAACACTGAGGAACATGTTGTTAGGGAGAACTCTCTGTTTAGGCTGAATTTCCTAACCTAGTGAGTCCCCCAGCAGCTTTGCTGGATTTCTGGAGTTTGTTTTTTTCCATCCTGCCAAGAGTGAGACTCTTTTTCTCCCACTCTTGGACATGAATGTGTGTAATTCCTTTGAATGTTAATGTGTTCTATGGGCTATGGGGTCTTTTACTCCATAGGGTCTCATTTGTTTTTCTATGTGTGTTACACCGCACCCTATGTGCCGTAACACTGGGGCGTCCTAGCGGACCTCCGTCATAGACTCCATACCCGGGGACTGACTACTGTCTCCCTGGGCATGTAAAGTCACCATTGGCTTTACTAGACCTAAATTTACTAACAGAACTAGTACAAACCATCCTATTGTGGACGTACTAGTAGGGGTAATTCGATTACTCCTGGATCTGTTACTCGAGGGGGCACTGTCCCGTCCCCCCTCGTTGAGTTTTGGCTGGTGGCAGTGGAAACTACTTGTTATGTTCGACCCCGAATATAACCCTATGGGATTCTTCCCATTGTTGGAGATTGATACTTTTCCTCGTTAATCTCTAACATACCACCGGTTTACTTATCTTAAATAAGTCTATCGGATGGTATTTTCTGCCAGAACTCGGTTTTAAAATGGCGTCTGTGTTCATCTCTGTGACTCCTAAACCAAAGGTTGAGCCGTTTGTTCCACTTTTGGCGGGCTTCTGTACAGAGACCCTCCAAAGTGGTGCCATTCTGTCTGGGTTACCACAGGGGTGTGGGAGGGGGGTTTAGGCACCCTGGACCGAGTTGCTTTGCCAACTCCGGTCGCACTCTGGTGTGATTGGCCCAAGTGGTGAGCCTCCCCGCTCACCACTTAGCATGTGTTGATTGACAGCTAGGCTGAATGAATGGGGGTTTTCAGCATAAAAGCAGAGCTTTTGGGACTGGATCTTCAGAAGTCGCCACAGGACCTAAAAATCCGACGAGGGTAAAGCTGAGCCGACCTGCAACTACGACACCTCCGGTGGAGCCCTGCTGAACCGACTCACCACTTCCCGACGACAGAGGAGGTCTCCCTGCCGGAGAGTCTCTTCCCCTGACTGGTGGGAACAACCAGTCCCTTTTGCTTTTTCTTCGCCTCAGGACACAGTGGTCGAATTGCCCGTGCAGAGCACCTCGCCTCGGCAATCGGATAGCCACTACCCCTGTACCGCGACCAAAAGGTGGTGCCTTGTGACCGAGCACTCCGCAGCTGGTCTCTTCCCTGGTGGTGCAACAATCTTCAACTTTCCTTCGACAACGAGATCCTCTCTTCTGTTGGCAAAGACCGGACGTGCATCCACCACCAGGAACAACTGCCCTCGCCGGAGCTGCCTCTCCACAATCAAGGTACTGTGTCCGCCTGGCTTCCCTTGTTGCCGGATAGAGTGAGGTGTCTTAATCCTCGCATCTCCATAGGGTCGCCTCCAAGCTTTCTCTAGTGTGTTGTTCTGAACTGGTCCAATCTGCCGATAACAATTTGCTTCAAAGACTCAAACGCATTTCCACTAAGATACTTTTGGGACATATCGCCTCGCCTCTCTCCGAGTGGGCCTGGCCTCTGAACTTTATAATCTATCGTGGTTTTTGTCTTCTTGCCTTGCATTCGTCCGTTCAGTATTGGGACCGTGTTGATTTCGTAACCTGCTTATTTTCTCCCCCGTCCTAACAAATATTAGTGTGCCATCTAGGTTGAGGCATACACCTCTGTCTGCAAATAAGTGATGCTGGTAGAACCTAGACTTGTCGAACTATTGTTAGGGGGATTGATCTGTTTTCTCTGTAGAGTAATTGTAATTGAAGTATTTGCCGTGATAGTGGCAAAGTGTTTTCGATAGATGCGCCATTATAAATAAATACCTTTATATCTTTACACTGAAGCCTTGTTCTGTGTTTGCTTGTCTTACTGTGAAGAATTTCCCTATTTTGTATACTCCACATACTGCTTAACTCTTCTTGAGGGAAGTCTGACTGCTCAGCTACAGCTACCAAGTGAATCTGTGTGGTACAGACTGCTACCAAGTGGGTTTACTGCCAAACACCTGTAGTCCTAAATATTTCGCAGTGGTCCCAGAGGGAACTGCACAGGTTTCCGCCTAACACTGGTGTACAGCGGTGGGATTTGTATCGAGTATACAGTTTAGAGTGCTTTTCCACACTTTAGGATAACTAACCACAAAGCTTAGCACTAAAAAGCAACTTTCAAAAACATGTCTATGATGGAAACTTACAGTCAAGAGTCCTTGTCAGGTGAAAATACTGAGAGTTTGCGAGCTCTCTGTAGGCAAGAGAATCTTCCTGTAAGAGGCAAGAAGTTAGAACTAATAGAGAGATTGCTGGCGAACCAAAGTCTGGGTATTGGTTCAGAGGAACCAATTTCACCAGCAAATGTAGATAACAGTGATGGTGTTGATCTAAATCGTAATTCAGACGATAGTGATGAAGAGGCTGAAGAGGAAGGAGAGGCTAACGAAACTGTCTCCCCTACTCCTCTACCTGCCTTACCAGCTGTACCTACGGGGCCCATACCAGGTCCCACATGTAACCCTGCTTATTTTGAACTTGAAAAAATGAAGCTCGAATTAGAATACAAATTGTTCTTGGCTCAATCTGAAAGAAACCAAGAGCTCGAGTTCAGACGGATGAATGCCCAGGCTGAGCAGAAGCAAGCTGAGTTAAGACTCAGGGAAATAGAACTTAATCACGAGTTAGAGATGAAAAAGTTGTCTATGGAAAATGCTTCTCTCTCCTCTGGTTCCTCTAGGAGCTCCAGTCCCAAAAGACCCCGGATGCCGAAGGAATTAATGGGTATGTGTGAACCGAGAATGGATGTGTTGGATTGGTTAAAACTGTTTGAATACAATCATGGGCTCCAGGACATCACCGGGAATGATTTATTTCCCTGGTTGTTCTCTAGGCTCCCTCCTGTTGCCACTGATGTGGTAATGGAGTTGGGGGAGGCGGATAAGACGGATTACGAAAGTGTGAAACTAGCTTTGATAGCTAGATTGAGGAAGACCCCTTCCCAGTATCCTTAGAGGTTTAGAACCCTCAAAAAACATGATGGTATCCCTTGGGCTACCTGGGTGAGTGAAGGGTTGAAAAACCTAGAGGGATGGATTAAGGGTTACAAAGTGAACACTTATGAGGGTATGAAGAATCTTTTTATGTTGGAGTCGATTTATGATGCCTGTTCTCCTGAGCTCAGACAGCACTTGGCTGATTCGAAGGAATTGGATTCCCGGACGCTAGCTAAGGCTGCTGATTTATGGGTTGCCAACAGGGCTACTCATATGGATTCTGGGGCAACTCAGAAAAAGGATGAGGGAAGACATCCTAAAAAAGACTCAAAAGAGAATTCTAATAACTCAAATTCCAAAGAGGGCCCCAAACAGAACCAGAAGGGTAAGCCACAAAGAAAACCACAGCAGAATAGTGTGTCTTCTGGTGCCAAACCGGAAGGAGGTCAGAACAAGCCTCCATTCCAGAAAGCATTCGGTAAATGCTTTGTTTGTGGCTAGACTGACCACTTGAAAGGAGATCCCAGATGTAAGGGTAAACCTTCAGGGGTCCAGCTTGTCTCCTTAACCTTCGCTCCAGAGGAGGAAGTCCCAATGGCAAGTGGAAACTTTCTACTGCTAGCTGACGAACCCATTGGAGTCTCAGCCAGCGTTTCTTTAGTATTTCTGGGGTTGTGGGAACAACAGAATTTAGATGTCTATAATTCTATCCCCGATAATACTAAAGAGTATTATAAGGACAGTGTCCAGGTGAATGGTCAGGAGACTCCTGCCATTAGGGACACTGGGGCCAGCATAACTGTGGTGGATAAATTGTTTTTTCAGGCTGAGGATGTTGCTAAGGCACCCAAACGCCTCACCAAGTTAGCTGGAGGGCCTGTGCAGATGCTTCCCCAATTACCAGTTCTCATCCAGTGTAACGACATGACTGTGAAGATACCTGTCAGCATACAGAGTGAGGTACCAGGACGCGTACTGTTGGGTAACGATTTGAAAACTCTCGGAGTTGTATCGCATAGCATGCGCGGTACTCTCCTGGAGATGATGAAGAAAGAAATCACTCCTGCTCCACTGGAATTGTCGGCCGCTGTCTCCAAGAAATCAGAAGCGAAAGGGAAACCTAAGACTTCTATCCCGAAACCAGCAGCCGGCATTACAGTGCAGCCAACACGGACTTCCCCGCGGTTGTCCAAAGTTACACCCGTAACTCCACCTCCAGCCGAGGCTGAGAGGGAGGTACAACCCTGTGTGGTAGAGTTAGACTCTGAGGAAGAGCTAATGGAAGGCCACAAACTCATTGGAGATCTGGATCCTGTTGACCATCCTGAGCTGCAGTCTTTCCTGGCAGAAGGTGGACCCAGCAGGGCAGACTTCAGTAAGGGACAGAGAGAATGTCCAACTCTGGAAGGTCTTCGCCACCAGGCAGAAGCTCAGGCTGAAGGGCAAGAGCCTGGGAAATACAGGTTGCACTGGGAAGATGGCCTCTTCTACAGTGAACCGACCGAGTCTGCACCTGGAGACTACAAACGACTTGTAGTACCCCAAGAGAACAGACCACAGTTCTTGCAGTTAGCCCACGAGATTTCTTTGGCTGGTCACTTGAGTTTCAAGAAGACTAAGGAAAGGCTCTCTCTCTACTTCTATTGGCCGAAGATGGGGGCCGAAGTGGAAAAACACTGCAGGAGCTGCCACACCTGCCAGACCTCTGGTAAGGTTGGCTCCAAGAATGTGGCACCTTTTGTGCCTCTCCCAGTTGTGGGAGTCCCATTTGAGAGAGTAGGGATTGACATTGTTGGTCCCCTTGATCCTCCAACCTCCTCAGGCAACAGGTTTATACTTGTCGTAGTAGACCATGCTACTAGGTATCCTGAGGCAATTCCTATGAGGACTGTTACAGCACCGGCTGTGGCTAAGGCCCTCCTTGGTATTTTTACTAGGGTAGGGTTTTCTAAGGAAGTAATCTCTGACAGGGGGTCAAACTTTATATCCCACTACATGAAAGCCATGTGGAAAACCCGTGGAGTTACTTACAAGTTCTCAACAGCTTACCACCCACAAACCAATGGGTTGGTAGAACGGTTCAACCGAACCATGAAGAGCATGATAGGTGCTTTAGAAGAACCCCTTAAGCGTAAGTGGGACCTTCTACTGCCATGCCTTCTCTTTGCTTATAGAGAAGTCCCTCAAGAGGGAGTAGGTTACTCTCCCTTCGAACTTCTCTATGGTCATCCCGTCAGAGGTCCATTGGCCCTGATTAAGGAGGGGTTGGAGAGTGCTCCTTCCCCAAGCCAGTCAGAGTGACTGACTACGTGATAGGTCTCCGGAGGAGAATGTCACACATGATGGTGGAAGCAAGCGATAACTTGAAAGCTGGACAAGCATTGGTCAAGCACTGG
The DNA here is from genome assembly GCF_040938575.1 of Ambystoma mexicanum. Classification (NCBI taxonomy): domain Eukaryota; kingdom Metazoa; phylum Chordata; class Amphibia; order Caudata; family Ambystomatidae; genus Ambystoma; species Ambystoma mexicanum. Next base: position 768,937,380 of record NC_090931.1, read on the forward strand.
CACGATCAAAAGGCTAACATGGTTGAGTTCGCTCAAGACCAGATCGTTCTCGTTATGATCCCAACAAGGCAGAGGGCCTTGAAAGACAAGTGGATGGGACCCTTCAGAGTTGTGGGTAAACTCGGAGAGGTCAACTATCTGGTGGACTTGGGCAATCCCAAGGAGGCTCCGACAGTCTTCCACACTAACCGCCTCAAAGTGTATGTCTCAAGACCCGATGTAGGAGCGTTGCTTCTAGCATCATCCGAGGAAGAAGAAGAGAGTGAAGCTCTTCTGGATCTCCTCAGAGGCTTACCTTTAGACGAAAAAATTGAAGGAGTAAATCTCTCTTCCAATCTGACACCCGAGCAACAAGAAGAGTGCATATCTATGTTGAATCAGTTTGCCTCTCTGTTCTCGCTTTCACCAGGCTTGACCTCTTGGGGCCAGCACGACATACTCACTGGCGACTGTCTGCCGGTCAAAAGCAGAGGATACAGAATGTCAGAAAACGTACAAACCCACATCAAAGGTGAGGTCAGCAAGATGCTCGATCTCAGGGTATAGAGCCCTCTACTAGTCCATGGTCTAGCCCAGTTGTGTTAGTACCAACGGCCGGATCTAAAGAGCTTAGATTCTGTGTGGATTATAGAGCTCGTAATGCAGTCACCAAGACTGATGCCCACCCTTTGCCAAGAACAGATGAGTTGGTGGATAAACTTGGCGCCGCCAAGTTCCTCAGCACATTTGACTTGACGTCAGGCTATTGGCAAATAGCCCTGACAGACTATGCCAAGGAGAAAACTGCATTTTCTACCCCCGTTGGCTTATACCAGTTTAAGGTAATGCCTTTCGGATTGAAGAATGCACCTGCTACGTTTCAACGGATGGTAAACCAGGTTCTGAATGGGATGGAGGACTTCTGCATGGCATACTTGGATGACATCTCAGTGTTCAGCAATTCCTGGGAAGAACATGTAACCCACCTGAGAGATGTTTTGCAGGCTCTTGGAAGGGCCAATCTGACCATAAAGGCGAGTAAATGCCAAATTGGACAGAGTAAGGTAGTCTGTCTTGGACATGAGGTAGGAGATGGAGAAATAAGGCCTTTGCTTAGTAAGATTGAAGCTGTGCAAAATTGGACAACACCTACTACTCAAACCCAAGTGAGAGCCTTCCTAGGCCTCACTGGGTACTACAGGAATTTCATAGTGAACTATGGGACCATAGCTTCTCCACTGAATGTCATCTCCTCGCCCAAATTCCCTAAAAAGGTTAAATGGAACGAGGAGTGCAATCAGGCTTTTGAAAACCTGAAAAAGGCTCTTTGCCAAGCCCCAGTACTCAGAGCTCCTGATTACCACCAAAACTTCAGTGTGCAGACAGATGCTTCAAATGTAGGAATAGGTGCCGTACTCAGTCAACTGAATGGGAAAGGTAGCGAGCACCCCGTTTGCTTCATCAGCCGCAAGCTGAAGGATCCTGAAACAAGGTGGGCAACAATCGGAAGAGAGTGCTTTGCTATCGTGTGGGCTCTGAAGTAGTTTAGGCCGTACTTGTATGGTTCTACTTTTGTCATTCAGACTGACCACCAACCCTTGAGATGGTTAATGCAAATGAAAGGGGAAAACCCAAAACTATTGAGATGGTCGATCTGTCTGCAAGGGTTTGATTTCACCATTGAGCACAGGTCAGGGTGTCACCACCAAAATGCTGATGGTCTCTCTAGGATGTATGTCATCGACTAGAGGTATGAGATTCATCCAGGAGTGGATTAAATCCTCCTGTCCCTTAGTCTGGGGGGGGCGAGTGTTAGGGAGAATTCTCTGTTTAGGCTGAATTTCCTAACCTAGTGAGTCCCCCAGCAGCTTTGCTGGATTTCTGGAGTTTTTTTTTTTCCACCCTGCCAAGAGTGAGACTCTTTTTCTCCCACTCTTGGACATGAATGTGTGTAATTCCTTTGAATGTTAATGTGTTCTATGGGCTATGGGGTCTTTTACTCCATAAGGTCTCATATGTTTTTCTATGTGTGTTACACCGCACCCTACGTGCCGTAACACTGGGGCGTCCTAGCGGACCTCCGTCATAGACTCCATACCCGGAGACTGACTACTGTCTCCCCGGGCATGTAAAGTCACCATTGGCTTTACTAGACCTAAATTTACTAACAGAACTAGTACAAACCATCTTATTGTGGACGTACTAGTAGGGGTAATTCGATTACTCCTGGATCTGTTACTCGAGGGGGCACTGTCCCGTCCCCCCTCGTCGAGTTTTGGCTGGTGGCAGTGGAAACTACTTGTTATGTTCGACCCCGAACATAACCCTATGGGATTCTTCCCATTGTTGGAGATTGATACTTTTCCTCGTTAATCTCTAACATACCATCAGTTTACTTATCTTAAATAAGTTTATCGGATGGTATTTTCTGCCAGAACTCGGTTTTTAAAATGGCGTCTGTGTTCGTCTTTGTGACTCCTAAACCAAAGGTTGAGCCCTTTGTTCCACTTTTGGCGGGCCTCTGTACAGAGACCCTCCAAAGTGGTACCATTCTGTCTGGGTTACCACAGGGGTGTGGGAGGGGGTTTAGGCACCCTGGACCAAGTTGCCTTGCCAACTCCGGTCGCACTCTGGTGTGATTGGCCCAAGTAGTGAGCCTCCCCGCTCACCACTTAGTGTGTGTTTATTGACAGCTAGGCTGAATGAATGGGGGTTTTCTTCATAAAAGCAGGGCTTTTGGGACTGGATCTTCAGAAGTCGCCACAGGACCTAAGAATCCGACGAGGGTAACGCTGAGCCGACCTGCAACGACGACACCTCCGGTGGAGCCCTGCTGAACCGACTCACCACTTCCCGACGACAGAGGAGATCTCCTTGCCGGAGAGTCTCTTCCCCTGACTGGTGGGAACAACCAGTCCCTTTTGCTTTTTCTTTGCCTCAGGACGCAGTGGTCGAATTGCCCGTGCAGAGCACCTCGGCAACCGGATAGCCACTACCCCTGTACCACGACCAAAAGGTGGTGCCTTGTGACCGAGCACTGCACGGCTGGTCTCTTCCCTGGTGGTGCAACGATCTTCAACTTTCCTTTGACGACGAGATCCTCTCTTCTGTTGGCAAAGACCGGACGTGCATCCACCACCAGGAACAACTGCCCCCGCCGGAGCTACCTCTCCACAATCAAGGTACTGTGTCCGCCTGGCTTCCCTTGTTGCCGGATAGAGTGAGGTGTCTTAATGCTCGCATCTCCATAGGGTCGCCTCCAAGCTTTCTATAGCGTGTTGTTCTGAACTGGTCCAATCTGCCGATAACAATTTGCTTCAAAGACTCAAACGCATTTCCACTAAGATACTTTTGGGACATATCGCCTCGCCTCTCTCCGAGTGGGCCTGGCCTCTGAACTTTATAATCTATCGTGGTTTTTGTCTTCTTGCCTTGCATTCGTCCGTTCAGTATTGGGACCGTGTTGATTTCGTAACCTGCTTATTTTCTCCCCCGTCCTAACAAATATTAGTGTGCCATCTAGGTTGAGACATACACCTCTGTCTGCAAATAAGTGATGCTGGTAGAACCTAGACTTGTCGAACTATTGTTAGGGGGATTGATCTGTTTTCTCCGTAGAGTAATTGTAATTGAAGTATTTGCCGTGATAGTGCCAAAGTGTTTTCGATAAATGTGCCGTTATAAATAAATACCTTTATATCTTTACACTGATGCCTTGTTCTGTGTTTGCTTGTCTTAATGTGAAGAATTGCCCTATTTTGTATACTCCACATACTGCTTAACTCTTCTTGAGGGAAGTCTGACTGCTCAGCCACAGCTACCAAGTGAATCTGTGTGGTACAGACAGCTACCAAGTGGGTTTACTGCCAAACACCTGTAGTCCTAAATCTTTTGCAGTGGTCCCAGAGGGAACTGCACAGGTTTCCGCCTAACACATGTATTCCCAAATCCTGAAAATTAAATTAAAAGAAATGGACAAACTGATAAACAATTAGTTTGTGAATAGAAGATATATCTATATATGTCTTAGTTTTGAAGCCATGTTTTTTGAGAAACGTTCCCTGATCTAACATCACCCACCATAACATTCCCACCCCAAAACCTAGGGACATAAAACTGGCCGTTTTTAGTCTTAATAGTCTGGTTGATTTAAAATGATAGTAATAATATCAAAATTAAAGCTACTCCTCTAACTTTGAATGACAGAGAAGTCACCCACAATATTTCACACAAATACATGCAGCTTGACCACAGAAACGAGCACAATGTGCCTGATATTCACAATGCACAGACACATCCATTCTTGTAAAGACAAGACCGAAAAATTATTAAATACAAAATATGCAATCTGCTCCCATTTGAACATTCAAATTGCCATCACTTGTTGGCACCACATTTCAAAGAAAGCACAAAATATGCTCATCTTATATATTTCACTAACATTTCTCTGACACCACATTGGATTCACATATAACTTTCTTATGATATGATGTGATAGGTTATTTATAACACGCTTAATACCCAGAGGTTTCTAAGCGCTGACCCGGGGATCACACCTGTGTTGCTCTGTGTCGTCTTGCTTCCAAGGTGAGCACGTTGCTGCTGAGCTATCGTCCTGCAACTATACTATGGCTGAATTTAATCTAAATGTTGGGAATGGTTGGTTTCTAGTTTAGACATAGAAACACGAGCAAAGGGTATGGTATGTTTGTCTAGTATGTCTACAGACTTAGGTTTAGGATAGACATAAATAATTTGGAGAGCATAACATCTTGAATTATTTAAAGGTCACACAAGCATGAGAGTATAGATTTTAGATAGAAATGGAATTAACACTTAATTTCAATAGCCATTAAATATATGAACATTAGGACTCCACTTAAGGTAGAATATAACTTCCTTCCTATTCCACTTTAATGGGTTTAAAACCCTATTCAAGATTTCTCTTTTCATTTGAACTATGGTTTTTACAGGACAAGAGGTTGCAGTTGCCGCACCTGAGTGAATTATGATGTACAGCATGTAGCACATTCAGATATGAACTGCCCTGTGAAAACTCTGATTAATTAATATTTGGCTCTACTAGGGATTAATATGCCCTGTGCAATTATACATTATAGGGCATTCTATTTTAACTGTAACTCCGCAAGGGTTCCCTACAGGCTCAATCCTCATTTAGTGGCATAGCTGGTAAAGAATTCCTGCAAGAGACATTCAATGGCTATCAGGGTTTTAACTAGTTCTTGGGACATTTATCTAAATGGACAGCAGTCATTGTACTCACTTTTGGTTTGTCTTTTAAAGGAACAGGACAGGTAGGAACATCAACTTTTCAGGCAGCTGCACCAAGTAAGCTTTGTCCCCAGCTTAAACGTTGCTTTTAAAATCACTCTCAGGCCTTTCAGCACCAACCCTGTCAGTCACGCGTCCTTCCATTGCAGGATTATATTGAAAGCTAACCTTTAATAGCATTATTCTGCTAAAGGAGTAGTGTCATCACCTGGCGTCCCCCATACACTAATACGTTCCACAGAAATGGGGGATTTATAATGAACAGTTTTCATTTCTTGTATGTTTTATGGTTGGATAATATTGCTCCTTGTCATTGACTTGTCTTTTGACCAAAGACTTAGTTAAATTATTCATAATATCTGGCTTACGCCCTGCTTCATTGCAACCAATTATATTTAAGGAATGTTAATGAACATGCACAAAGTTAAAAATCTACCGCCTTCTTGGATGAGGAGGTTCTTAATAGCTTTCTTATACTTACTTACTTTGGGAGAAGTCATACTCTAGGCCAATACCCTAGTGGTCCGAATTTAACCAAAGAAACTATCCCTGCATATTTGTTTCCAGTAACAATGGCACATAAGCAGGCACAAAATCTGTTTAAAAAATGTATTTTCTATGACCGATAGCCCATAACAATTCACACTGCCCACAACTCAGAATCATACAAAGCTGCCTTCCAGGCTTGTAGGCTTCTAACAAAACTCACACTGCTCCATTATCATGTTCCTTGTAAATTTAGCAAGTACACAACTGTTTCTAGTAAGCACCATTCCTTCTTTGTCAACCTACTTTTTCCATGAACAGTTTTCCGAGGCCAAGATATTCAGAAAAAAGTGATTTGTTCTATCTCTTTTTCCTGTAATTTGATATCAAGATTACATTGCGTTTTTCTTCTTTTCTATGAGAAAAGCAGAAGTTTTGTTTTTGCGGCATTGATGGTTAAGCCGTTTTCCAAGCAGAAATTCTCAAAGATGGAAAACTGGGATTTGAGTCCAACGGGCCTAAGCGAGATAAGGACAGCATTGTCGGCAAAAATAAGGTTCACCTGCCATGATGCAATGATGCGAGCATCAGAAGGAATTGCTAAAAGTCGATCTAAAACAACATTTATGAAAAAGAAAAACAACTTTGGCGCAAGGACAGAGCTTTTCCGAATTCCCATTTCACTACGGAATGCGCTTGTTGTCTTGCTATTTAGGTTGAAAACAGCAATTGGATAGCGGAAACAAGTGCAACCGAGATGCCTAGATTGCTAAGAGAGACCATGATCTGCACAAGAGACTCCAGCAAAGGAGGTCTCTAAGCCAATGAGCATACTACATAAGGTCATCTTTCTTAAAACCACATATTTCTCCCTTAGGAGTTGTAGCAGCAAACATTGATCAATTGTACTTACCCCACCTGGAACCCTTTCTTTAAAGGATTTATGAGATGTTTTCCTTCTGACCAGGTTTCCAGGTGAGCAAGTACTGCTTTCACAAATACTTTACACCTGGCGTCCAATAATGAAATTGGATGACAATTATGCGAGTCCTACCTTCCCTCCTTCTTGTAAAGGGGAATTATTTTTGCTCTGGCCGACAAAGCTGGGGCATTATTCAAACTTAATACTGCATTGAAAGCTCTTGCCAATTATGGAACTCAGATGCAGGGCTCAGAATTACACACATCCTTATGTATGTTATCCAGGCTGGGAGCTGCCTCAGTTGTTTGGAATTTTACTGCTAGCGTGACTTCTTCCTCTGTGAATATAATTGGAATAGAATTAGTGTGTTCTTGACGTGAAGGAATTATTCTTAAAGTGGTCATACCGCGTTATTTCTGGTATGTTTCCCTGTAATGGGTCGACGTTCACTGTTTTACCAGCCCCCACCAATTTCCAGTGGTGTCTTTTTTGTATTTTATTGATGTAAGCAGGGTGTCCCATACAGAATTCACATGCTCCTCTATCTTGGTCTTCAGTATCATTTTATAGTCGGATTTAGCCTGGCGCAGTGGCGTGATACCAAGTGATGTGATATTCTTTCCATGTTCTACTAAGTTACTTTTTGCATCGCGACAATATATGTCGTACCATGATGTCTTTTTTAATTACCCTTTTCCTCACATTCCTGACGGTTGTTTTTAAATACATCTGTAAATGGTCAATGGTTTTAATATATGATGCAATTATAGCATAATCCAAACTGTTTGGATTCCCAAAAACTTCAGATAATGACGGTAGTAGGTCTCTGTTTAATTCAGGTAGTGTTTGGTCCTTATTTACCGCACTCCATTTGATTTTTTGTATGTCTTACTATATTTGACGGGACAACTCCATCACGGGCTCTATTTATGCCAGCCCTGAGCATGTCTTTGTCTAATGTTACTGAAGAGGATAATGATCGCTCTCAGCCATTCATTCACTTCAAAGTTTTTAACAAGGATCCAGGATTCTGTACTAGTTCAAATGTAGTCACTAAGACTTGTATGTAGCCCACTACTGAATGTTCGTTTTGTGGGCGATCATCAGAAAACCTGCCATTGCAAGCACATAGATTGAGATTGGCTATTATACTGGCAACTTCAATGGAGTTCTTATAATGTCTCATTGGGGGCGGTGCATCAGATCAAGAATGTCTGATAGAGCGTCCTTTTCCTCACACATCCCCACCATTACCTCCATTGGCTCATATGGTATGTTAAACTCTCCTGCAATGATCATTCTAGGTTTGGTGACGTGCAAATAGTCCCATAGCTCTACTTGTGCCTTTAAAAGATTGAACAGCATTGTCCCTTCACCCTGTTGTTGCCTATTATACAAATGTATCAGTAGCAACCCTTGCCCACTCTAAAATATCAGATGTAGTTCCACAAAGTCCCTGCAACCCTTACCTATTATGACTATAGAGACATAGACACTAGCGTCAATCCACACTAATAACCCCCCACTTGCTGCTGGGCCTCAGTCATTGGCTGCAGGCCTGGAAACCTGTTGGACATTAGTCCCAGAATTTGACCCCAACTAATGGGAGGGCGATCTTGTAACAATAACCACCACGGACGTGGGGCTTACCACTGACTGGCATTGTGAAGCCTGATGCACCTCCACAGACTCAAGGGCCCCATCCAACATGCCCATTGGGGTGCCCACCTTGTCCTGGTAAAGGATGGGCATCAGTCTTTGTGACTGCATTTAGAGCTCTATTGTCCACACGGAATCTCAACTCTTTGGCTCCTGCCTTTGGTACAAGCACAACTGGGCTAGATCATGGACTAGTAGAGGGTTCTATAATCCCGAGATCAAGCATCCTGTTGACCTCATTCCTTATGTGGGTTCTTATATTGTCTGACATTCTGTACCCCCTGCTTTTCACAGGCAAACAGTCACCAGTGTGGATATCATGCTGGCCCCAAGGGGTCAAGCCTGGTGAAAGTGAGAACAGGGAGGCAAACTGATTTAACAGTAACTTGCACTCATCCTGCTGGTCAGATGTTAGACTGGAAGAGAGATTAACTCCTTCCACTTTCTCATCTAAAGGTAAGCTTCTGAGGAGGTCAGGCAGAGTTTCACTCTCCTCCTCGTCCTGAGCTGAAGCTAGAAGCAAAGCTCCTATTTCAGGTCTAGAGACATAAGCCTTTAAACAGGTAGTGTGAAAGACTCTGGGAGCCTCCTTAGTATTGCCTAATTCCACCCGATAGTTCACCTCTCCAAGTTTACCCACAACTATGAAGGGTCCTATCCATTTGTCCTGCAAGGCCCTCTGCCTTGTGGGCACCATAACAAGAACAAGAAAACTCAACCATGTTAGCCTTCTGGTCATGCCAATGTTTGACCAGAGCTTGACCAGCCTTCAAGTTATCACTTGCCTCTGCCATCATGTCTGACATTCTCCTCCGGAGACCTATCACATAGTCAGTCACTCTGACTGGCTTGGGGAAGGAACATTCTCTAACCCCTCCTTAATCAGGGCCAATGGACCTCTGACTGGATGGCCATGGAGAAGTTCAAAGGGACTGTAACCTACTCCCTCCCGAGGGACTTCTCTATATGCAAAGCGAAGACATGGCAGTAGAAGGTCCTACTTTCTTTTAAGGGGTTCTTCTAAAGCACCTATCATGCTCTTGATAACTCTATTAAACATCTCCACCAGTCCATTTGTTTGTGGGTGGTAGGCAGTAGAGAACTTGTAAGTGACTCCACAGTTTTTCCACATGGTTTGCATGTAATGGGACATACAATTGGATCGCCTGTCAGATATCACTTCCTTAGGAAAACCTACTCTGGTAAAAATACCAAATAGGGCGTTAGCCACAGCCTGAGCCGTAACAGTTCTCATAGGTATTGCTTCAGGATACCTAGTAGCATGGTCTACTACCACCAGGATAAACCTGTTACCTGAAGATGTGGGAGGATGAAGAGGACCAACAATGTCAATCCCGACCTTCTTAAAAGGAACTCCCACCACTGGGAGAGGCACCAAGGGTGCCACATTCTTGGCCCCACTCTTTCCAGAGGTTTGGCGAGTGTGACAGCTCCTACAGAACTTGTCTAAGTCTGAACCCACCTTAGGCCAGTAGAGGTAAAGTGAGAGCCTTTCCGTGCTCTTCTTAAAACTTAAGTGACCAGCCAAAGGTATCTCGTGGGCTAACTGTAGGAACTGGAGTCGGTTCGCTAGAGGTACTACAAGTCTTTTGCAGTCTCCAGGGGTTGACTCAGTCGGTTCACTGTAGAAGAGACAATCTTCCCAGTGCAACCTATACTTCCCAGGCTCTTTCCCATCAAGCTGAGAAGCTGCCTGTAGGTGAAGACCTTCAAGAGTAGGACACTCTCTTTGTCCTCTGCTGAAGTTTGCCCTGTTGGGTCCACCTTCTGCCAGTAAAGACTGCAGCTCAGGTTGTTCAACAGGGTCAAGATCTCCAACCAGAGTAAGATCTTCTTCCAGATCTGATTCCTCAGTTTCTGGTTGAACCAGACAGGGTTGGACCTCACACTCAGCCTCAGCTGGTGGAGGAGTCACAGATGTACTTTGGCGAGTCTCTATGATATCCTTTTGGGCACAGGGGTGCTTGTTGTTTTCTTGCTGGCAGACTAGAGTTTCCTCTCTGTCGCTTTTTGTCTTGCAATAGCAGTAAGTAAGTCCTGTGGACTTGGGGTGATAGTTTCTTCTATCAGGTCCCCAGGAGAGCCTCTCAAGGTCCTCTCCCTTGCAGGCCTTGTGAGCTAATGCTTCCTCTTAATGGGAGGTCTGGGGGTACTAGACACAACTCCAAGAGTTTTCAGGTCATTACCCAGAAAATCTCCCCCAGGTGCTTCACTCTGCATACTAACAGGTATTCTGACAGTCATGTCATTGCAGTGGATGAGAGCCAGTAACTGGGGAACCATTTGCACAGGGCCTCCAGCTAACTTTGTTAGGTATTTGGGTGCCTTAGCAACATCCTCTACCTTGAAAAAACATTCATCAACCACAGTTATGCTGGATCCAGTGTCTCTAATGGCAGGGGTCTCCTGACCATTCACAAGAACACTATCTTTATAATATGCTTTAGTATTATCTGGGATTGAGTTATAGACATCTACATTCTGTTGTTCCCAAAGACCCAAGGACACTTAAGAAACACTATCTGAGACTCTCATGGGTTCATCAGCCAGTAACCGAAAGTTTCCACTTGCCATAGGCACTTTTTCCACCTGGGAGAAGGCTAAGGAGACAGTGTGGACCCCTGAAGGTTTACCCTTACATCTGGGATCCTCTTTCACATGGTCAGTAACTTCACAAACAAAATATTTACCAAATGTCCTATTGAATGGAGGTTTACTCTGACCTCTGCCTGGTTTAGCACCAGATGGTACACTAGCCTGATTCGGTTTCCCTGGTGGCTTACCCTGGTTCTGTTTGGGGCCCTCTTTTGGATTGGAATTATTGGAATTCTCCTTGTTATCTTTCTTTGGCTGCTTTCCCTCATCCTTCTTCTGAGTTGCCCCAGAATCCTTGTGAGTAGCCCTGTTCGCAACCCACAAATCAGCAGCCTTAGCTAACCTCTTAGGATCTATCAACTTTGAATCAGCCAAGTGCTGTCTAAGCTCAGGAGAGCAGGCATCATGAATTGACTCCAACTTAACAAAATTCCTCAAATCTTCATAAGTGTTCACTTTGTAACCCTTAACCCAACCATCTAGGTTTTTCAACAGTCACATACCCAGGGAGCCCAAGGGGTACCATCATGCTTTCTGAGGGTCCTAAACCTCTTAAGGGACTGGGAAGGGGTCTTCCCAAATCTAGCTATCAAAGCTAGCTTCACACACTCATAATCCTGTTTATCCACCTCCCCCAACTCCATTACAGCATCACTTGCAACAGGGGGGAGCCTAGAGAAAAGCAAAGGAATCAACCGATTTCCTGAGATACCCTGAATCCCATGATTACCTTCAAACATTGCTATTCAATCCAAAACATCAAGTTTAGCCTACATACCAATCATTTCCTTTGGCATTTGGTGTTTCAGTACAGGAAGACCTAGAAGATCCTGGGAGAGAAGCATTTTCTACAGACAATTTCTTCATCTCTAAAGCATGAGCCATCTCCAGTTCCCTGAGCCTTAACTCTTGATGTTTCATGGTAGCTTGTGCATCAATACGTTTCACTTCCAACTCAAGTCTCATTTTCCCAAGTGCAATAAATTCAGGAGGAGTGTAGGACCTGATGGGGTCCCTGTGGACAGAGGTTGTGGTTTCTGGGCAGGGAGAGCAGTTGTAGGGCCTACTGGCATAGACTTGTCTGCTTCTTCTAATCCAACACTCTCAGAATCAGAAACATCACTATCCACATTTGCTGGAGTGGTAGGCTCTGCTGACCCACTCTCCAGACTTTGTTTTCCCAATAATTTAGCTACCAGTTCAGATTTGTTTTGTTCCTTTACCAGAGATACTCTGTTCTCTACACATGGTTCTTAAAACCTCAGCACTGTAGTTTAGGAGGCTCTCCACACTGCAGTTTTTCATATTTGACATGCTTGTTCGGTTAATAGATTATTGTGTTGTTTAGCCTTGTGGTTAGTTGACCCAAGGTAATAGCAGCACTCCAAGTGTAATCACTATACTTAAACATCCCACCGCTGTACACCAGTGTTAGGTAGAATCATCTGCAGTACCCTTAGGGAACAGTACAGACAATTTAGACTACAAGTGATAGTACAATTTCACCTTTGGTACAAGCCTGTACTACACAGTAAAATGTTAGCGATGGCTGAGCAGCCAGACTTACCTCAAGAGCAAATGACCAGTAATAGGAATTACACAAAGGACTACAATTACTGTGACTCAAGCAAACACTGACTCAAGGTTTTTGGTTAAAAAATATAAGTACATTTATTTTTAAACCATCTATTTACAAAACACTTCACTTCTATTAAATAAAACCACACTCTAAATATGCGACACACAACCAATTCCTCTTGTTCAGGTGAATTCATGGTAAGTACATTAGGATTTGACAGACCGGTGTTTTGAAACAAAGACGTTACCGTGGGTTCTTACGCGATCACTTTTTGACAGGAATGACAGTTCGGTATTACGAAAGAAAAGCGTACCCAGGGGGAGAAATGTAACCGTAGTCAAACACACTTAGTACAAAGAATTTAAACAAGGGAATAGTGGATAGAAATCATAGGCAATACTTTTGTCAAAGCAATATAATCAGACGACGTGTTCTAAGTGGCAGATAAAAGTCATTAGGCCTGCGCCAGTGTCAAATGGAGCAGGGCTCTATTGTCGAGGATCACACTGTGAGAACAGTTCAAGATTAACATTGCCAGGAGTACTGGATATTGTTAAAGAGAGGTAAAAGTTATAAGAGGAAAGTAAGGAAGAAAGGACAAGCCTTCGGAAAGGAAAAGGATTCACCCCGATTCCTCAAGGTCAGACGGAGAGAACGACCAAACGGACATAGTACCTTATTCGGATGAAGAAAGCTGGTACTACGGCAGTTGTTCCTGGTAGTTCCTGAAGATTCAGTCGTGGGGACAAGAAGGAGGACGTCTGGAGCGATCTGCACTACCCAGGGATGAGGCCAGCAGCAGCAAAGCAACGATGAATAAAAGGTGCGCTCCTTAAAAAACTGGAGATGGCTCTTCTGATGGCTATCTGGACCACTACAACTCAGTGCAGCGATTCTGACCCAGAAGAGGATTCAATGGCTGTAGAAGGTGAGCTGGTTGATCCCACCAGGCTCAAGGGAAGAAGACTCCAGACTGGATCTTTTCTGTCATTAAAGGGTAGATAGCTCAGGACTGCAGCAGGGCTTCACCAGGATCCAGGAGTTGCAGCAGCCGTCTTCTTCTCCACTTCTCTTCGGTTCTTGTAATTCCAGTGGCGACTCTGACTTCCAGCCCAAGAGTCCTGCCTTTTATGCCAAACTCCCCCATTCACACAGCCTGGCTGTCAATCACACAGCAGGGGGGTTGTCCAGCCCAGACAACCACCTCAGCCTATGGACTCAAAGTGCGACTTGGGTCTCCAAGGAGACCCTGTGCAGGGGGTTACTAAACCCTTGCTTCACATTCAGCCCACCTAGATGCCAAAGGAGGGCTTCTTCCCAAAGGACGGAGAACAAGGAAACCAAACCTGGTTTGGCGCGAAAAGCAAACAACAAGAAAGACCTTTCCAACACGAAATGGTGAAAAACCACGCTAGGAACCAAAATAAAAATGATATGGGGTAGCGGGTTTTATGTTCACGTCTGTCATCACAGCCAGAACACTAACACAGTAATCCATGTAAAAATGATAGTTACCACTGCCACCAGTCATGTTGAGTCTCACCCACTGAACAAACACATGCAAGACACCATGAATGTATAGAGTCACATGTGTGTAGCATGCAATTTCCACAAGTGCAAGGTGCCGCGTTTCATGGTCCATGTGGTGGTTGCCATTTCATGGGTAGCAGATCTCAAGACACACATATGCAGACCCAGGAAGTTTCGAACCCAGACACCTTACTCTGAGTACAGAGATAGAGAAGAATACATGCATACTCATGTATCCAACAATGGAGTGCACATGGAGAACATTAACACTGAATACACACACTCTCTAGCCTGCCTGTGCCCCCCTCTGGGTCCAGTCCATGCCGTTAGTGTAGAAATAGTCGTAAAACTGTGGCCTACTCATGATTTATGGGGCATGCAACATGCATATTCTTTCACAACCCAGGGACTAGTACTGCACATGGGGCATTGTAATGCTGAAGGCCAGCACAAGGCATCAGTTAGCTTGCCAAATCCACACATACTTTCAATATGAAAACATGGCAGACATTACTTAATTCAAACTATGTACTTGATTACCATGTCATGTCAATTCCTGCATTATAAACAAATAAATAAATAGATAATAACTAAATAAATACAGACTGGTCATTCATTTCACTTCATTGCTACATATACCTGAGAAGGCAAATTGTGATGTCCTTGTCAACGTGCTCCAGTGGATGCATAGGACATGGCCTACATGTATTCCCTCGCCATCCCCATACTCTCCATCCTCCAAACATGCCAACCACTGCCAGATGTCTCATAATTGTGACTCTGCAACTTGATTAGGACAGCAGGGTCCATCCATTGTGTCTTTGTGCAGACCGTAGTACATGCGCAATCAATGACGTGATGTGTGCAGCAATAATTACTGCACTGATGAAATCACCATCCTCTCAGTCAAAGCCTCCCTGTGCTGGCACATATTTGACAACACATATGACTGCTGACTGTTACTGTTAGATGTGTCAAATCAGTGCTGACCACAGGTCGACCAGGACCCTGTGTGTGAATTCACAGGGGTGTTAGTCCCCTGCTGTTTGCCTAGTGCAATTTTTGAATAGGCGGTGTCAATTCACATTGTGTGCAATGATAATGCCCTATAAATGACAGTGCCATGTGATGTGTCAGGCAATGACTGCCCATGAGTCAGTGTCACACTCACCTGTGTCTCTGCAGGAGCGATGGACGAGCCTCCCTTGACCCCAGAGTCTGAACTTCCCCTGTTTCACCCGGAGGAATACATGTCAAATACAAGATGTACACTCAGACCTGAATTCACCCAATTCCCCAGGGCCCTTTCCTTCTCTTTACAGTGTGCTGTGATGTCCCCCATGGGCTTACCTTGATCTTTAGTAGAGTGTGCACTCCATCCTGCAATTGCAGGGGCGCGATTCACTCATGTGATTGGTGCCAATGTCTGTAGGCTGAGTCCAGATACCAAACGCTGTTTTTGGACTTCGCAGCAAGGCTGAGAGTTCAAGGTGCCAGTTTCTTCACTGGCTAGAAAGTCCATCCGACAAATGAATATTTGCCGGAGAATGTTGAGTGTCCAAAATTGTCAGTATTGTCTTTGTTTGCCGGTATTTTTGTGTGTGAGTAGTGCTGTGTGGAGAAGCTAGCTGCTGGTAGGTTTGCGCAGCGCCTTCAATTCAAGTGCACCTGGTAATGTATTTCCCTTTCCCTTGCAGGAGCAATTATGTGGTATTAGCACCTTGAGTCTGGGTTCAGCGCTACTGGAGGCTTGGTGGATAGGTAAGTTTGCACGGAGGCTTTTGGTATGTATGCACCGCGTAGAGAGAGAGAGCGCAGTGAAATAATTGTCCGCATTATTGGAGCGATCGCAATGAATAATGTCTCTTCTTTCTTACAGGGGTTTGTGCGCTTGTGCAACTAACCTGGATTCCAGCGTCGCAGGAAGATTCGGTGAGTATGTGCAGCATTACTGATGTGCGCGTGTTAACGCTATTCTTCTTTGTTCTTACAAGTGCCGGTGTAGAAGTCCCCTGTTGACTGGAGATATCTGCGGCGTGGAGTAAGAACCAGGTAAGCTGAAGCTGAATGATCCAGAGCGGGTAAGCAGTAGTTGGATGATCCGGAGCAGGTAAGCAGAAGCAGGATGATCTGGAGCAGGTAAGCAGAAACAGGATGATCCGGAGCAGGTAAGCAGATGCTTGCTGATCCAGAGCACGGCAAGTGTGTTGCTGATACAGCTCACAGTAAGCAACACGAAGCACTGGAAGAATCTTGGGTGTGGTTTATATAGCCAGCCACACCCAAACACTAGAGAGCTCATGGGTTATCATGCACTTCCTGTTTAGCAACAGGAAGTGGTAACCAGGAAGTTACTACAAACACTAGGAAGGAATGAAAGGAGGGATTTGTTATGGGTTCTTTGTGTGCCTATGCCGGGCCAGCCAAGCCTCCACCCGGCTTGCCCCAACTACCTGCCTGGTACCCATGACAGTCAGTGAGTGACAGTCATTAACGGTTGCTTTGAATTACTTGTCATGTAAAAGGTGCTATCATTTCACACAATGTGAAGTGACACTTCACATTGTGTGTGTTGCTGGGGCACTATATTTGCTGGGGCCCTGTGTGACAGCACAACTTGATAGTCCCTTGAGTCAGCTCTGTGTCACTTGTACATACAATAGTGCACTGGGAATATTGACCTATGCATCTACAAATGTGCCGTGCTGTACCCACACTAAGTCACATGATTCAATCAGAGAATGTACCTCAAATTCAATACTCCACTGTGCTAAACCCCCTTAGTACACCACCCCAACATGGTATTCACTGGCTGGAATCCAGCACTAAGTAGAGATGCTAATATCAGAACTGTCAGACAAAGCATGGCCCTGCTCCTTTGTGCAGAAATCACCCCTGAGGCATGCTTAATGGTGAGTAGGCAGTGACTGTGTAAATGTTTACCTCAAATGACACATCATGAGCCGGTTTTGTCCTTCATACAGCCAAAGGTCATTAATGGTCAGGCAATTGTACATAAGTGGAACAATCATTCCCTACATTTATACTTCATGTATGGGTAATTTGAGTTGAGCATCAGTACATGTCTTTGAGCATCATCCAATCAAGATGTGTCTGTATTGGTCAGCAAGCATGCTCAGATTCAGAATTAGTCTTTGATTCTCATGACATAAGGAGCAACAGGTCCCTCGTGCCACATCTGAGTGGTCGATGAAGCTACCATGTCATCACATTGCCAAATAAATCCACATGTCTGGACAAGTATGCATGTCTCAAGGACACAGACAGGGCAATGTTTGTGTGAGTGTCGTAAACAATTATTCGAGTACCAAGGCATGTGTCTGTCATGTATTCACTGATACCCACATACAGGTTTTCCATGTCAGACTTCTGATGTGAATGCAGGGCTCTATCATCATATTTGTAATTATAACATGAACATGCATGACATGTAAAGCAGACAGATACACCCATTGGTGTTATTTATCCAAGTAACCTTTCTCAGGGGTCGTTTACAGACAGTTCAACAGGAGAGTACCAGACTGGCCACCTTGGAATGATGGCCCACCATCAGCTGATTTTACCTATGTTTGGTCTAGTGTCACCCCTTGCAATATACAAGCAATGTTGTTTCTACACAACTCCAGCTACACATGGCAGTGGTTTGTGGCCACTCAGATCCTGGCAGGCTGGTCACACCACAGCGTGTTATTACAGGCAGCTTGGAAATGCATTCTGACAAGGCATTATGAGAAGGCATTATGTAAGAGCAGGTGACAGAACAAACATGCACCTCAACAAACATGCACCTCAACAGCAACTTCTGTGTTGCGTCATCATATATCATATGTACTTTATGTACACTGCAGTGACTGGCCCCATTAGTGTGACAATGATTTATAAATGTTGATGAGGTATTTATTTTTGTGCCACAGAGGTGTGGCTTGTGGGTGATGTGTGGCTGTCAGGGGGCGGGACATCATGGGGTCTTGCAGTGTGTACATATTTGGATCATACCAACCCTGCATCAAAGGACTGGCACACTGTAAAGCCCTGTAGGCAGTGATGTGTACTGTCACACAATCATGTGACACACATAGGAAAAACACAACCACCTCCAAGGATGCAGGCCATGTGACAGAATTCTACATTGTAGCAAACAACTGAAGCAAACTGTACTACTACACATAAATAGGTTGGTCAACCATACTTGCCCACACATATGATGCACACATATGCCACTCACCAGATCTGTCCACATAGGTCTGCAGGCCTCCCACGTCTTGCACCTGCTCACTGCTGATGAGCATGTGTGCAGCATCTTCAACTGAGGTCAGCTGCTCTTCCTCTGCTGGCCCCCCTCCAGTGGCCCATGCAGAGGATGAGTTATCATCTGAGCTTCTGCTTGGTCCTGCGTGTGAGATTGTTCATCCACTTGTCGACCTGTTCATCAGTGTGCCTCTCCACACCACAGACATTGATGAGTCCTGTGACATGCTGCCAATGCACCATTAGGTGTGCAGGAATATAGGTGCGGCCTGCAATGGAGTACATCTCTTCAGAAAGTGATCCATCACATAGTCTACGACGATCTGGAGCCCCTCATTAGTGAATCACTTCTTTCTCTGTGGACCCTTTTCCTGTGCTGTGTCTTGGGATGGAGCCCCTTCCTGCTCTGAAGGATGGACCCTCTTGAACCTAGTGGCTCTAGGAAGGGCTGGTTAACCTTTCTGCCTCGATTCTAAGTGATCCGGCCGCGGCTGAATTTACCGCTTCCGGAAGGTTCTCATGCGAACACACTTGCATACTATGGGGGCTGCAGGGGGTTCCCCCGCAACCCCCGCTCACTATACTTTACAGTATAGTGAGCGGGGGTTGCGGGGGAACCCCCTGCAGCCCGTTTTTTTTTTCGTTTATTTTTGCGGGTGTGTCCCCCGCAACACCCCGCTCACTATGCCACACAGTATAGTGAGTGGGGTGTTGCGGGGTATACCCTCGCAGCCCCCGCAGTCTTTTACATTTTTTTTTTACTTACCTGCAATGCTACCACCAAAGGTTTGAACTTTTGGTGTTCGAACCTTCGGTGGTAGCATTTTTCGGTCGTTTTGTACGGTCAGACCTTTTTTTTCAGTCCGATCGTACAAAACCTCTGCCTCCAACCAAATCCACGTACAAGTGCCGGGTCACCTGCGGGCTGAGGCACACGACATACTCTGGGGGCTGGGACATGTGTGTCCTCACCAAGTCCCTGTAATCTCCCTTTCCCTTTTGTGGCCTTACCACTTATGATGCAGGCAAAATGAATAAACAATAAGCACACCAATATATAGTCTACGTGATGTACTACGTGGATGCGTGGTTCAGCAAGGCTCTGAGGCACCCCAATAGGTTAAAAAAGTGGTACATGATATGCAGTGGCACCCCAAAACGAAAAATATGGATATACACATTATTTCGAAAGCTTTGGAAAGAACAAAAGCATTACATGAGACTCAGTGACACCCCAAGAGCCAGAAACTGCATGTGCAATATTCCAAAACTTCTCCTGAGAGAAGAAAAAAAGTGGTACGTGATACGCAGTGGCACACCAATATCAAAATAAATGTGTACGTGATACACCATAGTCCCCAAATTGAGCAAAAATACATGCACGTATGCACAGAGGCAACTCCCAAAAAGAAAAATGCAGTGCATGTTACTTGAAGGAAAAGGCTTGCTTAGCACCCCCAAACGTGTCTCTGCAAAACTCAGCCATCTTTTTTGTGCCTTCTCATACACACCAGTGATGTGCGTTGCACCTCTTAAACATCCCATCATTGCCATGTAAAACATAAGCTGTGTAGGCATGCAGCGTGCCACGCGTATCATGTAACTTATGCACTAAGGGTCTTAACTCTGTTCTCTGCAACCTCAGTTGCCAGATGTGCACCAATGCTCATCCTGCCTGCGTGCCATTGCTTTTGTCTCCTCCAGCCCTGCACTGCCTAAAACACTCAACATCTCTGCTGCTGCCTGATTGTGTGTAAGTGCCTGCTGCCAACCAGTACTGTCCTGAAGTTCCAGCTTTTCTGCCATCGTCTGATCTCCTGTGTTGGGCCTGTGACCACCTCATCTGGAATTTGAAACTTCCACCTCTGCCTACCAACTCCAGCACAGCTCCCCAGCAGCCAGCGGAGACACACCTGTCTCCGGAGTTGCCATGTCAGCACTATCAGCCTGTTCTGGAGAGAGCAGACCCCCACGTCAGCGAGGCAGAGGGCTACCAACTACAACAGCATCAAATTTCGCATCCTGGTGGATTGGGTCCTGTGTGCCTATGATGCCTTCTCTAGCCCTGCAACACAGCTGGGTAATGACCAACGTGAACAAATCTGGGTAGAGAGCACGGCTGGCATTGACATGGAGTGGATGGCAGCCCACCCATAGAAGACTGCAAAAGAATGATGGGAGGACCTCAACACCCATAGCCATTTGTAGGCAGAGGCAGCCATCTCGAAAGAGCCCACTGTGGAGGTGTACCATGCAGGCTGCCACCAGTTGTCACAAAACCTGCTTTGGGTCTTTACAAGGTTCTACCCGGAACTTCACTCCCAGATCTGTGTGTGGAAATGACATCTGGAAGCTGCTGGTGAGTACCCATGTGGTGCACTGCTCTATAGTGTATGTGTGGCATGCATGATTGCAGGTGCCCCATTCTGTATACAGCATGGGTGTTGCTGTGAGCTCCTGCAATGCTGGGCATATGCGATGGTAGACATTTGTCTCTGGTATTTGCATTGGTATATGCACTAATTGTGCTTGGTGACTTGTTGCACTCAGGCACCTGCTATTTGACACCATGGATCAAGTGCAGGGACCATACGGATGCCGGCTTATGGCGTTGTGGCCATGTGAGGGACATACATGCAGGACACCTGAATGTGTGGCATCTGAGTCCACCTACAAACATCCACTGAGAGTGACACATGTGCATGGATGTCTGTGAATGTCATGTTGGTACATTGACCTCTGCATTTGAGGCCCAAGATCACGTGTGATTGTGCCATATTTATGTGCTGGGCCACAAAACGTGACCGATTGTTCCTCAGAAATGTGTGCCGGTACATATTGCATGCTTACAGGTCAAGCTGTCAGTTATGCATGTTGATAACTGTAACTGGGTGAACAGGGGCCCAGGTGGACTTCCCATGACCCTGGCTGCATGTCATCCTTGTGTCACTTTGGCATTGGTATGGAGGCATTACATGTTTTTTGTAATGTGTTTGTGGCCACACGAAAATGTGTTGGGTTGACATGTGCATGTGTCATGACTGTGATTCTTCGTTATCCCTAAACTGCTGTGTCAGTAGTCATGGAGGGGGCGTGTGTGTGTGTGTGTGTGTGTGTGTGTGTGAGAGAGAGAGAGAGAGAGAGAGAGAGAGAGAGACACTTATGACTGATGTCAATGTTCTTTTTCCCATTTTCCACAGTTGCTGCAGCTTGTGAAGATGGTGGAGGCTTTGCTGTGGAACAGAACGGCAGGGCCCAGGCCACCAGACCCAGTCACAAACCCCAGTCAGCCATCATTGACACCACCACTCCAGAAGGTGAATTGGCTGGGGGAGCACCCGTACCTTTAGGTGGAGATGCTTGGGGTAAATCCCAGGAAGTGATTGTGGTGGGGGACTCCACAGCGACTGTGGGTTAGTGTGCAGAGACAGAGGGGCCATCTGGAGTCGTCGAGGGTGATGGAGGTGTACGTGGAGGCAGAGGCAACTGCAGGCTGAGAACGGTCTCTGGTGGGAGCATCCAGGATGGTGTTAGTCTGCACCCATAGCCCAGAGACATGAGGATGTGCAGTCCACCATGGAGGTTGCTGCACAACCTCCTGTCCCTGAGCCATCTGCTGCGGCAGTGATCACCTTTGTGGATGCCTCCACCCAGACTAAGGCCCTCCTTGTGAACGGATAGGTCACCCAATGTGTGGTGCAGACCTTGCTGGCCATTCTGGTGAGGCAGACATAATTGATTCATGATTCTGTGCCAGCTACTCATGAGAACTTAGCTCAGTATCACAAGTCGATGTGTCAATACCTGGACCAGCTAGCAAGAACTCTGCTTTCAGGTGGTCTCTGTACGCTTACACATTAAATTGCCCCCTCCTCCAGTTCCTCCTGTGTGCCCCAGTCATCCTCCATTGAGCCTTTCATGACACATTCCATCACAGCCACTGTGCACTAATCCCACCCACACAGCTAAGTCTGGTACTGTCTACAACCCTCCCTCTGGTGGAAGTAGCAAGTACGCCACATGAGGTTGTCACTGTGCCTGCCCAGGCACCAACACAGGGACAGGCAGTGGTTCAACAGCTAGCCCTCAGGCCAGTGTAAGTGCTGTGCCCCTCAACATGTGTCATCCAGATCGCAGGGGTACCTGCACAGCTTGCAAATTGCCAGGCTGCAGCAGATGAGGAGTGTGCAGATGGGGTCAATGCAAGACCAATCAACAAAGAGGAGTCAATTCAGGCAGGGCATTTTTCACATCTGGCAGGAGGAAAGGAGGCCGCTCCGGTAGCTGGTGTGCGTCCGGCCACATTTTTAGAGGCAGCTGATGACAGAGAGGCAGCGGGCTAGTGAAGCAACCATTTCCAGGACCAGGGCAGATGTGGTGTGGCAGAGAGACGGACATTGGGGGGGGGCTGCCATTCTGGTGGCTGCTTGTAGGGATGCAAAGAAGGAGGGGAAGAGGATGAGAGAGGGTCTTCAAGACCACCAGGGAAGAATGGAAGCCTGCCTACAGGTGGAAGAAGAGGAATGTGACTCTGCCCTTGAGGAAGCACTGAAGGACATGCAAGCCTGCTGCCTGTGTTTATAGTTCTTAGTGTTAGGTTCCATATTTGACTATTATTTTCATTTCAACTCTGGACATTTTATCCTTCCCCATGTTTTGCTTTTGTTGTTTGGATGTGTTAATACAAGTTTCTCTATCATGTCAACTATGACTGTCATGTGGGATGGATCCTCACTCATGATACTTATCACTTGTGCACTTGTTATTCAGTAGCTGTATCCCTCCCAAGGCATAGCCCCCCAGCCAGACACATCTGCAATCACTCACAATCTGCTCTCGTATCATGCTGCACATCTGCCACTGAAATGCAGAATTTTCTGATTTTGTATTTTTCAGTCTGGCTTTACACAATATCCATCTCCCTGACTCGCACAAACTCAAACAGTCTCCACATCATCCAGCCACAAGCCAGTTAAACTTGTGTCACTTGCAGGAATTTTGCCACCACTGCCTACCTAACTGACTACCATCCTTCATTCCTTTGTACAGGCTTCTATGCACACACACATTACATATGACTAAGTGCAATCTGTAATGCCTCATACTTGGGCCCTCCAAGGGCATTCACCTACAGCACTTCGAGTCCATTGCAATGGCACATGGGCACAATGATGCATTACATTCCATTTCATTACTATGTCACATGTACGTGGTGTGGTCACAGTGTAGCTGGTGCTACATTATGCTGTCCTGTTGATGTGCAACTGAGTGTGATGTAACAGGGAGTCCTGTGATGAGCGACAGAAACGGATTCGGCAGCAGTGCGCCCAGTTAGAGGAGGATATGTGGCTGGTGTACGTCATGTTGGAGACGGGCCTGTGTTGTTGAGGTGAGTTGTCGATCAACATTGGGGTGCTAGGTGTGTAATCTGGTAGGGCTGGCCTGGGGGTTCTGGTGGAGCTCAGGGGGCTGAGGGAAGGGAGGTGTACTGGTAAGGGGCTGCCTGGGGTAGTAGCAGAGGTCAGGGGAGGATGGGAGGGAGTGTACTGTCAAGGGGATGCCTGGGGTAGTCGCAGAGGGGAGGAGGGCTGGTGGGTGGTGTTGGGTCTAGAGGGGGCTGTCAGGGGGAAGTGGCAGCGGTCAGGGATGTGTCGGGAGGGGCTGGGCTGTCAGGGGACTACCTACGGTAGTGGTGGAGGTTAGAGGAGCTGGTGGGTGGTGTTGGGTCTTGAGGGGGCTGCCTGAGGTAGGCGCAGAGGTTATGGGGGTGTAGGGTGTACTGTCAGGGGGCTGCCTGGGGTAGTGGTGGAGGTGAAGGGAACTGGTGGGTGGTGTCAGGTCTTGAGGGGGATGCCTAGGGATGTGGAAGAGGTCACAGGTGTGTGTGGAGGGGTAGTGGCGGAGGTGATGGGGCTGGTGGGTGGTGTCAGGTCTTGAAGGGGATGCTTGGGGTAGTGGCAGAGGTCAGGGGGCCAAGCGGGTGGTGTCGGGAATTGAGGGGTCTGCCCTGGGTAGTGGCAAAGGTCATAGGTTGTGGGGAGGAGAGTGTACTATCAGAGGGCTGCCTGGGGTAGTGGCAGAGGTGAGGGGAGCTGGTGGTTGGTGTCAGGCTTGAAGGGGCTGCTTGCAGTAGTGTCAGAGGTCAGGGGACCCAGTGGCTGGTGTTGGGACTTGAGGGGGCTTCCCTGGATAGTGGCAAAGGTCATGGGGTATGGGGAGGGCGGTGTACTGTCAGGGGGCTGCCTGGGATAGTAGCAGAATAGGGCTGGTGGGTGGTGTCGGGTGGTGTCGGGACTTAAAGGGGCTGCCTGGGGGGTAGTGGCAGAGGTGAGGGGGCTTCCTAGGGTAGTGGTGGAGGTGAGGGGGGCTGGCGGGTGGTGTCAGGATTTGAGGGGGCTGCCTGGGGTAGTGCCGGAGGTGAAGGCAGCTGGTGGATGGTTTTGGGTCTTGAGGGGGCTGCCTGGGGTAGTAGCAGAATTGAGTGGGGGTAGAATCAGAACTTGAGGTGGCTGCTATGACTTAGGGGAATAGGACAGCAGTTTGGGTTGCCTTGAAATAGGGTTGGTGGTTTGTATTTTCACGGGGGTGCAGCCTTGAATTACAGGGCACAGCCCACAGTTTCCCCAGGGTGCAGCCTTGACTTACAGGGGGCAGGGACGGGTAAACGCAGTTTATCTCTCTGTCTGTAGAAGTGTCTATCCCTTATATCGACGCCTTGGCTCCTGCCCTTGCTCACTTTTGCAACCACTCCTTCGCCTCTGGAGTCTTCCCATCCCCTCTCAAGCACTCCCTTGTGCACCCCCTTCTTAAGAAACCCTCTTCCGACCCTTCCTGCCCAGCTAACTATAGCCCAATCTCTATCACTCCCTTCCTGGGCAAGCTCCTGGAGAAACTGGCCATCTCCCAGCTTAATCTCCATGCTGAATCTGTTGGTAGCCTTCATGACCATCAGTCTGGCTTCAGAGCCGCCAGAAGCACGGAAACTGCTCTCCTGAATGTCCGTGAGGATCTACTCTCGAACCTTGACTCTAACATTCCATGTGTTCTCATCTTGCTTGATCTCTCTTCTGCCTTTGATACTGTCAACCATACCATCCTGCTCAACCGTCTCCGCGATAACCTAGGTATCTCTGGACAGGCTCTGGCTTGGCTGACCTCTTTCCTCTCAAATCGTCCCTCCCAGGTCCAACTGGGGTCTTTCCTCTCTGACATCTTTTTCTCTACCTGTGGTGTCCCCCAGGGTTCTAACCTCTCTCCCTGGCTGTTCAACCAGTATCTGGCACTTCTTGCCCACCGCATCGCTGCTCTCTGCCCCAACTTTCAGTGCTATGCTGATGATACCCAGCTCATTTTCAGGCTACCCTCGGCCTCCTCTGCTCCTTCCCTCATCTCTGATTGTCTTTCTGCTATCCAGGAATGGTGTGCCGCCAACGACCTCTGCCTTAATGCCAGTAAGACTGAGATTCTACTCATCGGCACACCCACTCCCTCCTTCCCTGCAGCTCTCTGGCTGGCCTCTCTTGGCCCTCTTCCTGCTCCTACCTGCAAGGCAAAAAACCTCGGGGTCATCTTCGACTCCACACTTTCCTTCTCTCCTCACATTTCTGACGTTTCTAAGAAGTCACACTACCAGCTGCACCTCCTCAGAGGTATCCTTCCTTTTGAAGGGAAGCGCCCCCAATTCAGCACGATCCTCCCCGCAATGAGAGACAATAAGGGACTCTCCCGTAGTGGGAATAAGACCAAGACAGAGTGCGGGTGAGCGTAAGTGGGAGTTTATCCAAGGATAAGGCATGCAAAGAACTCTGCAACCTACGAGAGCGCTCTGTCTGACAATAGCAAAGACAGGCGTATTTCTAATACAAAAAACGTCATCAACACCTAAACACTATAGGGGGCACAAGTCGATTGGGATTGGGTGGCGTCGACTAACTATAGGTGTTGCTGCCGCGGGGTTGGTCCTGGCGTGACGACGTCACTGGTCAGCCTCGTGGGTTGGGTTGGGCCTGGCAGGCCGGCTTGAGGTCATCTGTACGGTGTTGATGTGCTGGGGCAGCCTGTGACAATGACGAATACCTTTCCTGTCTTATTTGCCCTAGGCCATGCACACTGCAGTTATTCAGAAAAATGACATTTAAGTTCATTAATAAATCGCTTCAACAGCTTATCTTATAAAATAAACACAACACATGAGGAATGCACCTCGTGAGAGGTCTGGTGGTTGTCGGTTGGGGTGAGATTTACCTGTGTCTTATTGACCGGTATTTTAGGTCACGGGACGGGGCTCTGGGGCCTGGGCCGAGTGATACATGCGTGTCTGCTGCGTTAGAAGTTATTATATAGATGGGTCTCTGTGTCCTGTCCCAATGATGGGGGTCGTCCTTACACGGGGTCAGGATTCTTGGGGGGTTCGTGGGATTTATGAGAGGGTGCTGGTAGATCAGTGGGTTCAACCGTGGGTTTATTACCGTGCTGTAAATAACACAGGTGGCGGGCTGTGGCCTTGGTTGCGGTGCCGGGGCCTCTGACTCTCTGAAGTAACGCCAGCTTGGTTGGGGGAGGTGAGGGAGCGCGGCACAAGTCTTAGCTTTTTTATCTGGCAGGCTTGGTGGGGTGGGAGAGGGAATGGCCTTGCATATATCCACAAAGGTATTTTCCTCGTGCGTTGCTGATCAGTGAATGCAGAAGTTCTATACTGTTCTGCCTTATTTTGACGTTATTTAGACACACATATATATTTCAATTTCGTTACACATTTCTTTAATACAGTCGGTTCCAGTACCTTTTCATTACCTAACATTATATTCACTACATTGTGTGCGTATTGTATGTACATTAGACGTTATACGAGGGATATCTAGGTTATGGCCTACAGAGATTGATGCTCGCCGCTTTGGGTGATTCAAAAACATATATGAGTTCAAGTTTCTACATACTATTGAAAAACACTTTTACAAAATAGAGGTTACACGTTTAGTCAACATCTTTCTCCGTGGTTATAGCAGCATTAGTCCAGACCTGGAGGGATATCATATAACGTTACATTTTTATGGTTTATTCACATTTTAAACAGAGGTAGTTCATTAATACCAATACTTGAATTATTTTCCACCTTCTTCAGATAGTGATGCTTCAGCTTTTTCCCCGTTACCCCGGCCTTGCGGTCCGGGTCATACGGGGTGCAATATCACATTGTTACTAATATAATGTTGCCGTATTGGCATCTCGGGTTTAGCTCATCTCCGACTTTCTCATGGGAACGCGCTTGCAACGGATCTGCCAGGGCTGCTGAGGCGGCAGAGATGCATGAAAGGCCCTCCAAAGGTGGGGGCCTCGTTACAGTGTGCTGAACTCACACCATGTTTGCTATGCAAGATGGCGTCTAGGCCTAACTTAATTTTTGGTAACTGCAAAGACAGGGTGCGTGTGGGCAATGTCGTCGGCGGGTGAACCCTCCTCCACCTGGGCCCGGGTGGCATGAGGGTGCGCCCACCGAGCCATGGTCCTTACCTGGGGAGGGAGCTGTAGGTGAGGAGGGCCTCGTGGCCATTCCTCCCCTACATTTCCCCCCTTTCGTTACTTAAAGTAACGAATTTCTTTAGCTCTTCTAATCTTCTACATTCTTGTTCCTCTAACACTGCACCATCCCATGCAGGGGTTCCTTTTATAGGCATCCATGCTCTGCACACCCCCCTTAAGCTCTCACCTCTCCTAGCATACTCGTCTGGTGTACATGTTAAATATATACAGTCGCCAGTTTCTTCCAGATCTACCCAAACCTCCTCATACCATTCCAGTTCTACGTCTCGTGGTTCTTTGATAGTGGTGTGCCATAGTTTATCTACTATGTACTTATCACGGCACATAGGCACTAACTGGTACCTGGGGGTGTTATCTGCTCCTGTCTGCACATGTACTTCTTGTGTTGCTTTAATTGTACCACCGGAGTTGCCCATTGTCACCATCATCATTGCACCGTTAGGAACTGCGTTAGCACAACATCGGAGGCCCACCTGGCACAGGCAGAACATCACAAGGATGATCACCACTATTGGTATCAGGAACTTCATTGTCACTCCAAGCCATGAGGGAACCCAAGAGAAGATATTGTCGAACCACGAGCTATCCTCAGCTCCACCTTCAATTTTCATCTTCTCGCCCAGGTTATGTACTGCTTCAATAACGTGGGACAGGGACCCATTTTCTGCGTCTTCAGAAGGTACGAACGTGCAGCACGCACTTCCTATTTTTCGGCAAACACCTCCATCGATAGCTGTTAACAGGTCTAGAACATACCTGTTCTGCATGGTCATTAATCGCAGAGCTCGTAGTTCCACCTTTATTATGTTAAACCCTTCTTCAGTGTCATTGGCCAACTGGATCAGTTCCCACCGTGTGATCTGGAGCCATTTTGCATTTGCTCTTGCTTGGACACTTGATACTAGCGAAGCAAAGAATGTTTCCACGGAGCTGAACAGGCGATACTTGTCTGGGATCTGTGCCAATAAATCAGATGATGCTTGTGATATATAATTCGAGGCTCGCTTGTTCCTTGAGAGCTCTTCTCCTTTCCCTCCGGAGGACAGGACATAAAGGTGCGCTTGTGTAGTTGGAGACGCTGCATTCTGGTTCAAGCCTCCGTTCATCATGTTACTTATGTCAATATGGCTTTCGGGAATCACCATTAGTGTTGAATGCAAAGTGGCCATTGAGCAGCTACCACTCCATGATTGGGGAAGGTGCAGGTACGCCTTGTTTCCGCATACCCAGTAGGTGTCCATTAGTGCTGCTGTTCCTTTTTTCATATCTGGGATGGTGAGAGTTTTGTTACAGTTCTTGTTCGTTCCTATTGCCATTTTTCCTTCTCCCTTGAAACATAGTTCGTTTTGTATTTCACTTTGTAGCTTGAAGGGTTTCTCCATCGCTGTTACCCATGTTAATTTAGGGATGTGTTCTTTCCATATTGGCAAGCACGTTCTTTCCATCCACCGCAGCTTTTCCGGTTGGACACCCTTCAGTGCTTCTGCCTTGCACAGCACTTCTTCGTCTTTCCATTTGTTTTCGGAAAACAGTGTCCCTTGTATTGCAAAGAAAGGTTCTTTAAGGCAGACTACTCCAGACGCTTGCGAATAGCACGTTTTGTTGTTCTGTAACATTCTGAAAGAGACATCGTGTGCTTGGAAAGTGTTCTTTATTCTACACAGCGTGAGATGAAGGAGACATTGGGCATCCACAATGGGCAATTCTCGTGGCAACAATACTTTAGGTGTGCCTGATGCATGGGGGATAAGTGAGCAGACATAACAGCTCTCATTGGTTGTTTGCTTGGCTGTTGTGCTCATGTCTGCATACCATTTATTTGCTTGGTGAGGGTGTCGTGGGTCTTCCATTTTGTCTAACCCTAGCCCATAATACTCATCATACCCTTTTCCACCAGTCTCTCTCCTCCGCCTACTTTTCTCCCTTCTTCTGTACCTTCTCGTTATAGGAGGTGAAGAACCAGGCCCCCCTTCCTCCCTCCCACCCCCCTTTTCTAATTCTTCATATAGGGACTTGTGTTCTGTCATCATAATCACTTTTCCATCCTCCTTAATAAACAAGAGATCGTTGTTTGGAATTGGGGCGGGAGGGATCGTGTGGTTGTTGTATGTTCCAGGTTGGGACATTGTGTCATTATCTACATTTTTGGTTCTCCATTGTGAGAGGACAGCAGTGGGTGGTGTAGTATAGTATCCCCACACAAAGTGTGATCCATCCCAGATCAAGAAATCACCTTCTTTGATACCTACAGTCGGAATTGTTTTCGCTCCAGAAGCAAGGGTGGTGTTGTTCCCCCCTCCCCCCTCGTTCATCTCGGTAGAGATGAACGCTATAATCCAGTGTAACACCAGACAAAACATTGAGATGAAGAACACGATAGCACATATTGATAAACCACATTCAAATGAATATGTTAACCTAGCCACTAACATTTCTCTAAATCTAACATATCTATTAGTTGCAGGCTGCCCATTCGATGCCATGATAAATCCTGTTTGAGACACAAAAGTTCATTAAATACAAACATGTAAGCATTTCCACGTTGTAACGTTTCGGTGATAAAATATAGGGTTGGGTGAGGGAGGGGGTTTGTTGACAGACAAGGTAGCTTTCAGTCATCATTATTCGTACCTTACTATATATATATATAAATAATAATAATAAAAAAAAACATCACATTTTAAAAACAACAATAATAATAAAAAACATCTTAAAGAGCACAGGAGGGGAGAAAAAAAAAAAAAAAAAAGAACCCCACGCAAAACTTTCAAAAATTGTAAAAAAAAAAGAAAATTTACATATACATGTGTACGTGTTTTAGTCCAGGACATTTGTTGCGCGCTGATTGTGTTCACCGTTCATTTCATGAAGCACACAAAATTCCAATCATTCATTCCGCACAACTTCATCGTCCGCTGTTGCCTGTGCCTCATCCTGCACCTCACTCTCCGCAGCGCTGTAAGCTTTACGTACATCTGTCAAATGCACCCAATATCGCAGGCCCTTAACCTTTACTGCTGTAGGCGTGCAAAACACTACCTCATAGGGGCCATGGAAGCGTGGTGCGTTCCACCTCCGCACAAAACTTCTAACATATATAAGGTCACCAGGCATTAGCTGTAGTGGTTTTTCAGGCAAACCGGTTTGTTCAGTCGCGTTCCCCTCCTCTCTTGTCGAGGGGGGGGCTAGTTGCTTTGCAATTACGCGCGCTGCCCGTGTCAATTTTCGCAGGTATTCTGTGAACTCCTCCCCCAATATAGCTGCGCTTCTGTGTGCATCAGAACGTTCACGGAGAGGCGAATGCGCTGTGTGCATTCTTCTTCCCGTGACGATCTCGTGCGGGGACAAATGGTGATCCTTACTGGGCTGGTTTCGTAGTTCAAACAAGGCCAAAGGCAGGCAGTACATCCAAGTCTTTTTAAGGGAAAAACAAAGTTTTGATAATCTGCTTTTTAACAGGCCATTTATCTTTTCCACGACGCCATTACTTTGAGGATGATAAATCGAACATAATTTGTGCTTTATTCCCAATAATGTAGTCACTTCTTTAAATAATTCATTAACAAAATGCGTCCCGTTATCTGAGCGAATAACGTCGCAAATTCCCCAGCGCGGAAACACTTCCCGCACTAGGAACTTCGCGGCGCCCTTCGCGTCAGGGCGGGCACATGGGCCTGCCTCCACCCACCTCGAAAATGGACATACAACCACAATCATGTATCGAGCCCCGTTACACCTTTCTCCCATATCTACATAATCAATGTGGAGCTCTCTGAATGGGCCACTTGGTTTTGGTATCGTACCCCTTAGTGTACGCAATGTCATACCTGAGTTGTAAATTTGACATGTCGTGCATTCTAGAGCTAACCTTGTGACGTGTTCCTGGAGGCAAGGTGCAAACCAATCTTCTTGTATCTCTGCCATTATGTGTTTCTTTGTGTTGTGTGCGGGAAAGTGTAGTTGTTGAAATGCTATTTCTAGCAGCGTAATTGGCATTACCACTTTTCCTGAACTCTCTTGTCGCCACAATAAATCAGTCGGTGATTTGCTGCATCCTCTCTTAGTCCACAGCAATTTTTCCTCTGCACTAGCTCCCTCTTGCAGCTCTATTATCTCCTGTGTGGACATCATGTTGTATCCTGTGGGGACCTCTTGGCTTGCTGTGTGGTGCAACATGTACTCTCCTATTTCACCTTTCTGTAAATATGAAGCTGCTTTGGCAGCGGCGTCTGCTGCCGCGTTCCCCAAAGATATAAAATCTGTATTTGCGGTATGAGCTTGACATTTTACGATGGCCACTGCCGTGGGGTCTTGCAGGGCCTCAATCAGTTCTTTCAATAATTCTGCATGCTGGACTGGCGTTCCGTCTGCTCGCCGAAACCCCCTCCGCCCCCACCGAGCCAACCCACCGTGAACTGTTGTTGTCATGTATGCTGAGTCTGTATATATGGTCACTGCGCACCCCTTGGCGGCATGCAATGCTTCTATTAGCGCTATTAGTTCTGCTGCTTGCGCTGAATAGTGTGATGGGAGGCGGTGTTGTACTAGTATCTCATATTCATCTTCCTCTAATCGTACCACTGCCATACCCACATGCTTTTCTCCTGTCTCCATGTCTATTGATGCTGACCCGTCCACAAAATACACCTCACCCTCGGTCAGGGCATTTTCAAAAATCACTGGATCCTTACTTTCGTCACCTGTGTACGTGGCGCAGTTGTGGTTTTGCATGTCCTCTACGGTGCATGCCTCTGTGATGAATGTGGCTGGGTTCACTGTTTTACATCTTACTATATGGATGTTAGCGCTGGACAGTATTATCTCATATGCTGTGGCGCGTTGTGTTGTCAATGTGCTCTTTGTTCGCTCTAATATTGCAAAAAGTGAGTGTTCCACAAACAGTGTCACCGGGCAGCCCATCACTATCGTGGCACTTTTTTCAATTGCGAACGCGGCTGCAGCTAGGGATTGCTCGCACGCGAAATGACCTTGCATTACTGCGTCTAGGGTGCCGCTATAGTAAGCAAGTGGTTTGTGCCCTAAAGATGTTTTCTGCGTCAATACTGCTGTCATCAGTGTTCCTTTGCAATGTGAAAATAAGAAAAATTCGCGCCCATAATCTGGATTTGCTAGTACTGGAGCGCTTGATATCAGCTCTTTTAGTGAGTTAAATGCTGTGTTCATCTCCTCTGTCCATTCTATGTGTTTGTGTTCTTGTTGTGCTTCTTTCAGTGCCTGTAACAAGGGCCTTGTGTACGCCGCATAGTCCAATATCCATGCTCGGCAATAGTTACACATACCCAGAAATTTCTGCATCTCTTTTACTGTTTTGGGCTCTCCAATTGTTCTAATCGCCTGTGCCCTGTCTGGTATAATTCGCTTGCCATCCTTCGATATCAGCTGACCCAAGTATAGGACCTCTGTCAGACAGTACTGTAACTTCCCCTTGTCCACCTTGTATCCTTTATTGGCCAATAAAGTCAAAAGTGTTATTGAGTCCTGTCGGCACTCTTCCTCCGCCTGTGCACAAACCAATAAATCATCAACATACTGAATCACTGTGCTTTCTACAGACAAATTCCCCAGATCTTCATGTAGTACCCTGTTAAATATGCTTGGGCTCTCGCAATATCCTTGTGGTAGTCTGCAGTGTTCGAACCTCCTTCCTCCCAATGTAAATGCTGTCAAGTACCTGCTCTCTTCCGCTAAGGGAATCGAGAAAAATGCATTTTTTAAGTCAATTACTGTGAAGTGTGATGCTACTTTTGGAATGTTGCACAGTATTGTCGCCGGGTTCGGGACTAAAGGGAACTCCTTCATTACCACATCGTTCAGTGGGCGTAAATCTTGTATCATCCTCCACGAACCCCCCTTCGCCTTTTTGATTGGGTAAATGCATGTGTTGCATGGGGAGTTTGAGGGCACTATTATACCCTGTGCTAGCAGTGCATCGATTGTCTCTCTGATCCCTTCTTCTGCTTCTCGCGACAGTGGATATTGTTTCACCCGGGGTAGTATTGCTCCCTGTTTTACTTTTATCACCACAGGCTGAACTTCATGCAGCAACCCTACATCGTGGGGGCCATTAGTCCATAAGTTAGTGGGTACTGAACTCATGTCCTCATCAAAAAATGTGTGCGGTGCTCCTACTACCGCCATTAGTTCAACCTTAGTTTGTCTGGCTGTAACTACAATGTCGCAGGGCATTGCCAGTTCCATCACTATTTCACCATCTCCCTCAGTGTCAGAAAATAGCTCCTCGTCCGAGAGCTCTCTCAGCGGGATATTTACATTTGTACACAATACTGTCCGCCACTCACATCCTTCCATGTCAATACCAATCACACATATTCTGTTTGTTGATACATGTATTGCATGCAAATCCAACGATAGTACTGCCCCAAGAGCAGTGTCAGGGCTTGCTATGGGACGAAAAAGGAATTCTGCTGGGATCCTCCACTCCACCCTTTTTAGTTCTGGTACTATGAGAGCCAATGTTCTCATGCCTTCGACAAACATCTCCTCATTTCTTGGTACCCCTCTGATCTCTTTTATTATTGTGTGGCCGTGTATTACTGCTAATATACGGAGGGGGCATATGCCTGGCGTTGAACATACGATGCCGCTCCCTGTGAATGATATGGTCATGTTTAGTTTGCTCAAGAGATCTCTCCCCAGTAAGTTGATGGGAGAGTTTTCATAGTACAGTAAGGGTGCTTTCACTGTTTTACCCCCCACTGTCACATCCAATACCTCTGTGTAAGGAACTTCAATTACAGCCCCAGAGAACCCCTGCGTCTCTAACGTTCTATTAGATAACGGGAACCGGCCCTCTCTAATGCATGATTTCTCCGCTCCCGAATCCACCATGAATATGAATTGCTTGTCTCCTATCTGCGCTCCTATCAATGGTTCCTCTGATGCATTGTGGGTCGTAGACAGTACTGGACACGCAAGTGCTCTCTGTGGGCTGTCCTATGCGGGGTGTCTCATTGCCCCCCCTTGATCGAAAATGTTCCCCGAAACTACTGACACTCCACTGTAAGGTGCGGGGGCGGGTGCCCCATTAGCTACTGTGGCGAAAGTGTTACCAGACGTGTAGTGCACATTGTCATTATTCTGTGGGTTGGTTTGTGTTCGGTACTGATGTCCGTGTAGTTGTGCGTTACTCCTTTGTACTACATTGTCTGGTTGCTGGTATTGTCCCATAGGGAGGCCGTAGGGGCTTCCTGGATGGGGGTGTCCATACTGTTCTATCTCTTGGAAACCGTTGTTTTGTCTGCTCCTGCATTCTCTTGAGTAATGCCCCCATCTCCCACAATTCCAACAGCTCCCCTGTGGACCTCTGGGACCCTGCCACCCATTTCCTCCCATTCCTCCATACCCTTGTCCTCCTCTTCGACCCCTGTACCCACCTCTTCCTCCTCTTGGGGCCCACTCTTGCCACGTTGGACCTCCGTTCTGCTCCTGCTCTGTCCACTGTCGTTGCCCTTGTCCTGCCCAATTCGCTGCTATTCTTCCTTGTATTGCTATTTGCCCCTCCTCTCCTTCCTCTCCCTCCCGTATGAGTGGGAGTCCCGCTACCGCGGCTGCGACCTTCACCAATTTTGATTGCACCAACTTCGCCTCGTCCGCCAACCTTTTCTGTGCTACTTCCCTCTCTCTTTCTTTGATCCGTTTACAATGGTGTACTATTATGCTTTGGATCTCCGGCCAGCCTTTTGCCTCGACACCTGCTATTTTATCTAGTGCCTTTTGCACTTCCTTTGGGAGCCCTCTCTTAATAATGAAGTAAAATAGAGACGTGGATTGGTGCCAGGGCGTACCCGTTTCCGCTCTCCACATCTCCTGCACCCGGAGAATGTAATCCATAGCGTCCTCCCCGTCATTCATGGTACATTGCATTACTGACTGCAAATCAGGGGTATCTGGGAAGGTTTCCCGCAGTGCGTCCCACACCCTTGCTCGCACGGTGTTAAAAGAAGCCCCATCATGGCGATCACACTCTAAAGTTACAGCTGGAAAACCCGCTTTAGCCCATACTCTGTCTGCCTGATCCCCTACTGCGGACACTAGTAGGCTTTTCACATCTCCTACTGCCAGCGGTATACCAGCGGTATGTTTCTCAAATGCATATATCCACTTGCTTGCCCCTCCCGACAGCTGTGGTAGTAATTTCATTAAATTAGCCTTGTCCATCTGAGCCCACGGTATATAGTTTGGCCTCCCGCCCCCCCTGTGGAGTAATGGGAGTTGTAATTTCCCTTTTGCCGTTGCAGCTTCCTTTTCCTTAGTCACTGCTGACTCTAATGACGCCATCTTCCCCACCCTATTTCTTAGTCGTCCCATCCATTCATCTTCTATAGTCCCCAGTGAACATGCACCATCTAGTTCCTCGCCTTCTCCTCCTATTGCCATGCTCAATCTATCACTCTCATCCCCCCCTCCTCTGACATCACATAACAAATCCTCTCTGATCCCTCTCTCTCGCGAGACGTCACCAATGCTTCCTTCTGCTGCCCCCACTTCTATTATCCTGGTCGGTTCTTCCTCAATTCTGAACAGTATTTCCCCCTTTTTCCATCCCTCCTCAATTTGTCTACTTTCGCTCGACGCTCTAGACGTGCGTCCAGATTGTGTGGGAGCGCATGCTGTGCGTTCACATATGTCTTTTATTCTTGAGAGTTCATCTCTTGCCACTGTAAGCCTCGACTCTAAGTCACTCGTTAACTTCTCTATGTCCACCCTCTGTGTGCCTCCCTGGGCGCGCTCTCTGGTGTTTTCGTATGGTGGGGGTGCAGTTGGTCTTTGTGGTGTGCTGGTCGAAGGGGGAGGCACATAAATCGGGTCGCTATATCCTGCTGCAGGGGCTGGTTTAGGTAATATTGGGTACAACTTAATCACCTCCACCGGTTGTTCTGTACTTAGCTGTTCCTTTTCCTCCCGCGGGATCATCAGTGGATTATCTGTGGTGGAAGGTAAATCAATATTTGGTGTTGGAGCTTTGGGTGGGGGTACTTCCTCAAACAATCTCCAGAGATCTAATATCTCCTTCCTATTCTGCCATTGTTTCCCCTTATACTTGAGGCGAATACATGTACATACCATATCAAGAACGCTTTTGTCAAAAGACCCTCCTTCTGGCCAAATCTGGGGCAACCCCTCCCCTTTCAATTCTGTTAACCATTGATCATGATATTTATTTATGCGTTCAGCATATCCCGGCAAGCTCTTACAAATGTGTGACAAGGGAGTTTCAGCCCCCATCCTCTAAATCGCTAGCGCTACCGCGTTCGCCTTCGTTACTTTTGATTAGGTGTAGATATGCGTATGTATACCTTTACGGCACAGACAAGAGCGGACCTCTCAAAATTATCACCCACTGTTATTCACTGTGCAAATCTTTTCTCACTCACCATATCTCATCTCCTTCCCATTCCCAGGCACTCTTATGTAATCTCACTTGCAATTGATCAAGTAATGGTTATGGCCACACTCTCTGGCACCACCTCGCGGCCACCCGTTCGTCTCCAACACTCGTACGGTGCGCGCACCCTTCACAATACTTTCCACTCACACTTTTGTCTTTTTCCTCCCTTTCCTCCCTGGCCAGCTGTCCCTGTTTCCCTGCTAAGGTTACTGTGTTCACGTCTGTACGTGCCACTACTGAGTCCCCACTTTTTAAGATGTTCTAACTACTTTATACCCTTCTCATTTTCCCCCCCCTGCCCCGTGGAAATGGAAAAAAAGAAATAGAGAGAGAGAGCACAATCACTAAAAATATTCCCGGTGTCTCCTTTTGCTAGACACCAATAACTTATTTCTCACTTCTTCATATATTCCCAGTACTAGTTTAGATAGCACTATGCGGCGCCGCCTTCCACCCCCTTTCGGAGCTAGGTTTCCGTCACTTCTACCACGTCACTTATTTCTTACTCCTAATGGCCATATGCAAAGAAATAATAAAGAAAGTTTCAAGACCCGTCTCTAGTAGACCCCCGATATTCTTCTCCTCTACCTGTCCCCGTTCTTTTATTCCCAATTCCCCTTCTTCTCCCCTTGACGATCACTCGCACTCGGTACTCACGTGCCCGTCTTGAACCGATACTCTCCGAAACTGGGTCCGTCCAGGCGGCGTTACCGGTAACTCAACGGTCAGCCCCTGGCTCCGGCGAGCGGCACTCAAAGGGGATTTTTTTCCAATCGGGATCCCGTACCCTTTCTCATTGAGTGCGCACTTCTTATTGTGCCGGTCGCCGTTGGCGGGCGGCCTCCCGGAGACGGCTCACCGTGCGTATCCCTTCTCAACCGGAGATTCTCGTGCCACAAGGGGGTCGTTTAAGAAGGAGTTAGGAAAAATAGTTTGGAGATATCACGTCGGGGTCACCACTGAAGGGAAGCGCCCCCAATTCAGCACGATCCTCCCCGCAATGAGAGACAATAAGGGACTCTCCCGTAGTGGGAATAAGACCAAGACAGAGTGCGGGTGAGCGTAAGTGGGAGTTTATCCAAGGATAAGGCATGCAAAGAACTCTGCAACCTACGAGAGCGCTCTGTCTGACAATAGCAAAGACAGGCGTATTTCTAATACAAAAAACGTCATCAACACCTAAACACTATAGGGGGCACAAGTCGATTGGGATTGGGTGGCGTCGACTAACTATAGGTGTTGCTGCCGCGGGGTTGGTCCTGGCGTGACGACGTCACTGGTCAGCCTCGTGGGTTGGGTTGGGCCTGGCAGGCCGGCTTGAGGTCATCTGTACGGTGTTGATGTGCTGGGGCAGCCTGTGACAATGACGAATACCTTTCCTGTCTTATTTGCCCTAGGCCATGCACACTGCAGTTATTCAGAAAAATGACATTTAAGTTCATTAATAAATCGCTTCAACAGCTTATCTTATAAAATAAACACAACACATGAGGAATGCACCTCGTGAGAGGTCTGGTGGTTGTCGGTTGGGGTGAGATTTACCTGTGTCTTATTGACCGGTATTTTAGGTCACGGGACGGGGCTCTGGGGCCTGGGCCGAGTGATACATGCGTGTCTGCTGCGTTAGAAGTTATTATATAGATGGGTCTCTGTGTCCTGTCCCAATGATGGGGGTCGTCCTTACACGGGGTCAGGATTCTTGGGGGGTTCGTGGGATTTATGAGAGGGTGCTGGTAGATCAGTGGGTTCAACCGTGGGTTTATTACCGTGCTGTAAATAACACAGGTGGCGGGCTGTGGCCTTGGTTGCGGTGCCGGGGCCTCTGACTCTCTGAAGTAACGCCAGCTTGGTTGGGGGAGGTGAGGGAGCGCGGCACAAGTCTTAGCTTTTTTATCTGGCAGGCTTGGTGGGGTGGGAGAGGGAATGGCCTTGCATATATCCACAAAGGTATTTTCCTCGTGCGTTGCTGATCAGTGAATGCAGAAGTTCTATACTGTTCTGCCTTATTTTGACGTTATTTAGACACACATATATATTTCAATTTCGTTACACATTTCTTTAATACAGTCGGTTCCAGTACCTTTTCATTACCTAACATTATATTCACTACATTGTGTGCGTATTGTATGTACATTAGACGTTATACGAGGGATATCTAGGTTATGGCCTACAGAGATTGATGCTCGCCGCTTTGGGTGATTCAAAAACATATATGAGTTCAAGTTTCTACATACTATTGAAAAACACTTTTACAAAATAGAGGTTACACGTTTAGTCAACATCTTTCTCCGTGGTTATAGCAGCATTAGTCCAGACCTGGAGGGATATCATATAACGTTACATTTTTATGGTTTATTCACATTTTAAACAGAGGTAGTTCATTAATACCAATACTTGAATTATTTTCCACCTTCTTCAGATAGTGATGCTTCAGCTTTTTCCCCGTTACCCCGGCCTTGCGGTCCGGGTCATACGGGGTGCAATATCACATTGTTACTAATATAATGTTGCCGTATTGGCATCTCGGGTTTAGCTCATCTCCGACTTTCTCATGGGAACGCGCTTGCAACGGATCTGCCAGGGCTGCTGAGGCGGCAGAGATGCATGAAAGGCCCTCCAAAGGTGGGGGCCTCGTTACAGTGTGCTGAACTCACACCATGTTTGCTATGCAAGATGGCGTCTAGGCCTAACTTAATTTTTGGTAACTGCAAAGACAGGGTGCGTGTGGGCAATGTCGTCGGCGGGTGAACCCTCCTCCACCTGGGCCCGGGTGGCATGAGGGTGCGCCCACCGAGCCATGGTCCTTACCTGGGGAGGGAGCTGTAGGTGAGGAGGGCCTCGTGGCCATTCCTCCCCTACACTTTCCTCTCCTTCCCCCAGAAGCTCACTGTCTCCAGAGCCCTGGTTCTCTCGAAGCTCGACTACTGTAACAGCCTCTATCTAAATCTGCCTGCCTCTACTCTCCGCCCTTTGCAACTCATCCAGAACAGGACTGCGAGACTTGTCCTTGGCCTCAAGTCCAGGGACCGTATCTCTCCAGGACTGAAATCGCTACACTGGCTCCCTGTGGCTGCGAGGATAAAGTTTAAAACCCTCTGCATTGTCCACAAGACCTTCTGGGGCTTTGGGCCAAAATACCTTCAACTCTCTCTTCCTAAATATCTTCCTTCTCGAGCTCTTTGCTCATCCGCCTCCAACTCCCTCAGGGTCATCCGCTTCTCCAAGCAACGAGTTGGGGGTAGATCTCTCTCCGCAGCAGGGGCCTCCCTCTGGAACAGCCTTCCTGCCTCCCTGAAACTTGAGGAGAAGCATCTCCGGTTCCGGAAGCACCTCAAAACCTTCCTCTTTGCTTCTGCTTTCTCCCCCCCTCTCCCCTGCTAAATCACTGAAACTGTACTGAATCAGCAACTGGGCCACTCACCAATCTCGGCCCTTGGCCCAGCCACTCTCCCCTTCACTGCCTCCCTGGCAACCCCTGCACTGCGGGACTGTCTCTGTATCCTTACAGTCCCCCTTCCCAGCACTTGTCTGCACTTATCCTGCACTTGCCACCAGCTGGCCCTTATTATTTATCTTGTAGTTTACTAATCACTTTGTACTGCACTTTCCCCTCTCCCTTTCCCCCTTGCACTTTTCCCGTCCCCCCTACCCATGCACTTGCGTGATCTGAATGACACCTGGCCTAGTAGGATCGTTTGTCTGTCTCCCCTTGTTCCCCCCTCCCTGCCTCGTCGCGCCTTGAAACACTCTTGTATAGGCGCGTTACAAATGCCATATCATAGCATATCATTATAGAGTTGGAGGTAGCTGAGCGAAAGGCTCGAGAAGGAGGGTATTTTGGAAGAAAGTGTTGGATGTAGTACAAGCCACAACCCCAGAAAGCTTGTGGATAAACAAAGGGTCTTGAACTTTCAGGGCTAGAAAGATACAGTCCCTGGGCTTGAGGCCACGAATCAGTCTTGCAGTCCTGTTCTGGATTCGTTGCAGAGGGCGGAGAGTAGAGGAAAGCAGATTGAGAAAGAGGCTGCGGCAATAGTCCAGCTTAGAGAGAACCAGGGCTCTGGAGACAGTGAGCTTCTGGGGGAAAGTGAGAAAGGGAAGACTCAGTTTAAGAAAGTGCAGCTGTTAGTGGGACTTCTTGCCAAAGTCTGAGAGTGAGGAGAGAAAGAGAGAGTGAAGTTGAAGATGACACCAAGGTTTTTTGTCTTGCAGGCATGCAAAAGAAGAGAGCCCAAGGCAAGCGGCCAGAGTGAGAGAGTGAAAGCAGGGGCATGGGTCCCAATGAGAAGGATTTGTCTTACTGGCATGAAGGCGTTGTGTGGACTTTGCACATTTTCTATGAATTGGCCAATAAATGAGAATATCCAAAACTAGGAAAGGGATGGTTTGTAATTTATGTTAATCTATGTTGGCTATCTGCTTCTCTGTACCATGTTATCGTCTCATATTGTGATCATTATGAAAGCAAGGTTCTTTTATTTCAGAACTGGTATCCATGCATTGACGCACGTGAACAGGTAAACATGCTCAGTGGGAAAAAAGAGGGTTGGGGTGCAGAATCCGCGTTGCTGAACAGCATGAGCAATGAAATATAAATGCAAAATTGAAAAGTTGTGCTTGCCCTGCAACTTTCCTTGACAAATGATGCTCAGGTCAGACATTGCTTTGCATGGGATGCGCCAGAGAGGGGCACTGCTATAGGGATCCAACGCTCTATCACTCTGATGCCATTCATTAATAATGTCAGCCTTTCCTTAAGGCCTGAGATTGCCCGTGGGAATCTCTTTTTTTCTCTTAGTGTGCTGTGCTGTTGAAGTAATTTTTAGAATCCATCACTCCAGTGTCTTCTGTTTGAAAATGACTGTATGATGCGGTGGCTGGAGACTCAGAGGTTCATCATATAGAAGTGAAGCCACACCTGATGTATTCAAGAGGGCTAGATGATGTTTGATGTTCTGGGCAAGAGAAATAGAAATGAGGGCAGGGAAGTTGGGTGATAAATCATGTGAGAAAATACGTGCACAGCGACTGAAATTCTCTGAATCAGTTGTAAGCGGCATTTGGGGCTGAGCAAGACACCAACACATACATGTATAATTTCTACCATCTCTATTCTTTCATACTACTTTCAGTAATCGCTCCAAAAATGCATACAAGTGGGCTTTTCGAGGTATTCTGTATTTGAAATATGTATTTCTATATTTATTTTAAGCTGTCTAACGCGCCATGCGCAAAGGGCATTTGCTTCCAAAGAATATGGATGTTAATTTAAAAGTACCTGGCAAAATATACAATGGGTGAAAAAAAAACTGCGGTGCGTATAATTATTGGCAAATATTTTGTTTTATGCAATATACACTGGAAGCCTCCTATTGTGTTTACACTGCCATTGGCAACATAAAAAAAATGACCCCATAGCATGGATTTAGGGGACTGAAGTCCATGACTTCCGTATCCACCTCCTGATCTTCATTTACTCAAAGAGAAATGGGAGTTCATTTTCTGGGTGACGTGGATGGTAACAGGTATCATGAAACACTGCTTACAATCTGCCTCCTATTCATACATTTCTCAGGATGTTTTGTGGAGTGGGGAGGACATACCGTGGCAACCTCCATTTTACTGCTCCAGAGGACAAATGGATATTCATAGGAGCAGTGACGCAGTGGATCCCAATGGAATGGAATGATCACCTGGCCAAAGCAAGTGGATTGCAAATGCTTCCTGCAAGCATTCATTGCAGATGCCATTTAAACATGTCCACAAACATAATGAAAAAGTGAAGTCGAAAGGATATTTGCCTTTGTTTTCCTTTTGAACCTACTTGCAATTTGAACCCCATGGAATTTCTTTAGTTTATACATATTTGCATAATGTGGGTCGGCATTATTATTCTGACATTAAAGGTGGAGGAGGTGTCCCATTAATCTCTTATTCAGATCATAGAGATGGAACCATTCACTTTCCTCTCCCTCTGGGTTAATCACTCAAGGAGGGCCGTTACTTTCTGCTTTGGCTGCTGCCGACTCCCGGCTTCTCCATTGTGAAAGTGATTTTCTAAACAGTGGTACGGTTTGGAGTCAAACAATGGTTACGTCTATCTCAATCTCTTGGTAGTGGCAGCCCACACTTACACCATCTTCCACCGTTTAGATGGCATTTCTCAGCTGATGCCTCACTCATACCTTCCCGTTTAATCATTCCCAAGAATGCAAAACAGAACTAGAATAGTGGGTTTGTTTGTTTTTTTGTTTGTTTATTTATTTGGTATAGGGCACTCACCACGGGCGCTGAAGAGAGGGACTTACTCTTCTCATCTTCATCTTCCTCGTCATCCTCATCTGTATACTTGTGCCTGTTCCTCTCTCCAGGCAACCCATATGGTGATGGTGGTGTTGGGGGTGGCTGGGGAGGAGGCATGGC
Source organism: Ambystoma mexicanum (assembly GCF_040938575.1). Taxonomy (NCBI): domain Eukaryota; kingdom Metazoa; phylum Chordata; class Amphibia; order Caudata; family Ambystomatidae; genus Ambystoma; species Ambystoma mexicanum. The sequence goes on from NC_090931.1 coordinate 768,981,105, forward strand.
CATGTCAGATGCCATTGGTTGGATTGGGATTGAATTTCCAAAGCAGGTGCTACAAGATGCTCTCTCCTGGATAGCCAGATTTAGAATGACTGAAAGTAATGAGTGGGTCCCATCAGAGGAGCTGTCCGTGGACCGTGTGACTGGTTGCGGACAACCGAGTCACAATTAGGCCTTGGAAAGTTGTGAAAAGTTGGCAGATGAACTAAGAATAGATCTAGGAGCACTCAAAGGGTAAAGTTCTGACTTGAAACACCCTAGATTGGTGAAAAATGTACTTTTAAACTGTCCACTGAGCACGGACACTGTACACGGTCAGGCTGTCAGGCCACATGGGTACGGTCACATGATGATGTCCATCGGGTGGGAGACGCAGTGCGCATGCACGTGGGTATCCGTAGAACAGGAACGCTGTCCTGGGACTAATTAAAAATGCATCATGCGAGAACAGACATGTCCGGACACCGTGCATGTCAAGGGGCACCCCGGACAGTCGCATAGTCTGCAGACTATTAATTGGGCTTTAAAAAAATAGGAAATATCACACAACAATTTATAACAAAACGATGTGCAGCAACACATGTTCGATCCCCGGGTCCGCGCTTAGAAAGCTCTGGGTATTAAGCGCATTATAAATAACCAATTGTAATCGTAATCTCCATAGTATAAACATCAATTTATTTATGAAAGGGATGGGGTATCGGAATAGGAAACATAAATGGGAGGATTAGGAATTTTTGTACAATAATAATCAGGAGAGCAAGGGAGTGAGATTTAATCAAAGTGTCTTTCATTTAAATTTTGGGAATTTTGATGGGGATGATTCCTGGGAATAAAGGGGACATAAAGGGGACAGGTGCAAGAAGGACAGTGATAGGGAACATTTTTAATGACATGATTTTTGACATATTGTAAAAGTTCCTTAAAATCATTACTTAGTACCCAATTTTGCAGATTATGTACAGTTGGTGATCGTGCTTCTCTTTGTGATTCTTGGGATTGTGCATAGTTAAATGAGGGTGTGGTTTCTTCATGAAAACTATGTACTGTAAGAATAAAATAAATTATTATGTGAGTGAGGTCTGTAAAAATTATATTATTTGTTTATATTGAAAGATGTATTGTATACCATTAGAGGTGTTATCGTCACTCATTCTTCTTTTGGGAGGTTCTCCACTAACCACTCAAGTGTGTTTGCCATTTCAGTCAAAATAAAAAAAAGTGCTTTTTCTTTATAAGACACGTTTACATAATGAATGCTAATAAAACATAAAGAAATAGAGTGTACTTACTGTTTGGTGAGAGATTGTTTTAGAATGAGCACTTGTATGTCAATCTCTGTGAACTCTTGTATTAAGTGATAATATGAGGTGTACAGTTATGGTATATGCTTGGTGCATTCCATTATATTGTGTGTTATAAATAAAAAATAATGTGTACATTTTCAAGTGATCATTTGTACTAACAGGTATATTTGAGTGCAGTAAATATCAGTAATGTTTTATGTATATGTGTGTGTTGGTTGATGGGTTGAACATTTTCTGTTCTCCCCTGTACTTCTGGTATTTGTGAATGCTACCTACTGTCCGCAGACTCTCATACTGTCCCTGGACTCTACAGCTGCTACATTGGGGGTGAGTACAATATGAGGAACTTGTAGCAAATTAAAGGTGCACTGGTAAAAGCACACGAAATTCAGTGAAACTGTTATGGTTTAACCTATTCTGGGTTTGTGGCTATTTCCTATTTATGTGTGAGTCTGTGTCTGGAATGTTTGGAATGGAGAGTCCTTTGTGGAATGTTGTTATGTGAGTGCCCGTGTTCCTAGTTTGTCAGTTGGAAACAAGATTGGCACAGGGGGACCAGTGGGTGGTTCTTTCCCTCATCTACTGCTCTTATTTGTAACCTTACTTACCTGTTTGTATATCTCGAACCCACTGAAGTTACATAACTTAACCAAGGCTCCTGAGTCATCATTCAATCCCTAAACCTCCGTTTCAACACTGGCGACGAGAATATTTTTTGGAGACTGTGGAACCGATAACAAAAAAAAAAAAGAAGAAGGAGCATACAATACAGAAATGGACTTAGAACCAAAGACAGGGGGCAGAGAGTTTGCCCACCCGGAAGAAGCAGGGACCCAGAAGCATCCACCGCCCCTCCCCCAGCCCCAAGGAAAGCACACCTCATGCCTGCTTTAATAGAGGCAGGCTCAGCTCTGCTCAGAGGGGCTGCGCTGCGCGGCTGTTATATCTTTGGTAAATGGCATTGGGACTGTGCAGCAGCCAACAATAACAGCGCGTAAGGGGTTGGGGATCTAATGTGTAATAGTGGCCAGCACTTCATAAATGCAGCTGAATAGGCGGTAGGAGCCACACCAGACAATGAAGCATTAACGTAAAAGTATTACCGTCCTGGCATTGTTCGATGTAGTGCTGCATGGGCTGGAGGTTTATGTGGTCCATTCTGTCGGGCAGTTAAGCTTAGGATGACGGTTGGGTCAGAGAGCTCTGTTCGTGGCTGCGCTCTCCATCTAAATGGTGAAGTCACTATGCTGCTGGAGATATCAGTGATCTTTGCTTGTGTAGAATGTTTATGCCAGCGTTCCAGGAGCCTGCAACAAACAGCATCACGTCACAGAAATGTATTAGAATTTTGGAAAAAAGCACCTTTCAATGTGCTTGCAGCGTGCCCTATTTCCGGGTTTGACAGAGTAATTCAACGGCAAAGAATGAGGGACCTGGTAGAAATCAGTACTGCAACTTGCCCTGAACTTCAGATGGCAAGCGTTGGATTGTTGTGGAGTGGAAAACAATCCGGATCAGAGTTTTTGTTCCGTTTCGTCAAACTAAAGAGAAACTACAATATGTGTACCAACGGAGCAGGCTCTCAATGTGGACGTGTTTGTTTCCTTTTGTTTTGATTAATACAAACTCGGCTGTTGCCGTTTCAGAGACATGAGGTACTGTTTCAATGTTTATTTTGCAGGAGCTGAAGCTGATTTTGCAGCGGGATGGTCACTACCTCCTAATAAACTTTTAACGTATTGTGGCATTGTGATGGAATTTGTGGTCACACAGTGGTGTAGCCGGCAACCGGCTGCACACAGATCAATTGTAAAGTAAACGTATTAGATGTGGCTACCATTGTTCAGTTATAATATATGGACTATGTTGATATATATATATTGGTTTCATCAATGTGTATTGTCTAAGTGAACACATTCTTTAAAATTTGACATGCAAGTGAATTAAGGTTTTGTTTGGAATTTACAAAAATTAACCAGTGGACATGCTGTTTGGGGGATGGTGATTCCTGTTATGATAGAGCCAATAAAGATGGCGTGGTTTGAGACATTTGCATGTTTTTTATTGTGGTTGAAACCACGTGTTGGGTGGTATGGTGCCAATGGGTTTTTGGCAAGTGTTATTTGGAAAGTGCATGGACCTAGGGTTATTGTGCCAATGTGGTTTTTGGCAAGTGTCATTTGGAAAGTGCATGGACCTAAGGTTATTGTGCCAATGTGGTTTTTGGCAAGTGTCATTTGGAAATTGCATGGACCTAAGGTTATGGTGCCAATGTGGTTTTTGGCAAGTTCTATTTGGAAATTGTATGGACCTAAAGTTATGGTGCCAATGTGGTTTTTGGCAAGTTCTAACTGGAAATTATACAGACCTAGTGTTATGGTGCCAGTGTGTCATTAGCAAGTTTTAGGATATGGTATGGAATTTATGCAACCAAAAGAAATTGTCAGTATTGTTTGCACTAACCCAACCTTTTATCCATAGTTACTTCTCAACAAAGACTCTGCAGGCATAAATATGGTGGGACTTTAATGTGGCACACCTACATTTTGAATTACCATAATGTTTTGCTGAATTTGTCTGGTTGTTTCGTGTAGATATTGTGTGTGAGGGTGAACATACTAGAATTCTAGTAACATTCTTGCAAATTTTGGACCTACTGCATTTTCGTATATGTTCACTCAAGCAATGTTTTACATTAACCTAACATTATCCACACGTACATTTCAAAATTTCAAGTCTGCAAGCATGACTTTTGGGACTCTCTAGTGGTGTAACTTAACTTAAAATGTTTTATATTCTCAAATTTCAAGCTGATTTCGTTAATTTGTTATGCTTAAGGGATATTATGTGGTTAATTATTTATGATCAGTTGTGAGATTGTGTTTGTGTGTGAACGTCTGGTTGCCAGTGTGAGTTTGGCTGCGTTAAAGGTAAGCATGGTATGCTCAGTGGCGAGTATTTATTTGTTCAGGTAGTGAACCTGCAGTGGTGCCAATGATAATGTGTTCAGTGGTGAGCATTTGGTTTCTTAGGGTTGGTGCCTAGGCTTGAGACCTGGTATTATGTTGGCGCACTATTAGTGTCAATGTCTTGGTACGTTAACATTGATGATTTTGTTTGGTAACAAGTTTGGTGTTATGTTACACCGATATTGTTGTTGGTGCCCAGGAGGGTGTTTAGTGGACACCCATTGTGTTTCAAAATGTATATGCGTTAGGCAGATAGTGGGGTTTAACCCTCTGGTTTTTGTCAGGAAATCTTTATGTTGGTGAATGTTTATACAGGGTTAATGATGGGATGTCGGTGGTAAGGATTGTTTATGAGATTGTAGGCTGGTCCCCTGTAGCAGAGTTCCACAATTGGCCATTATGGCTCTGGTGATTGAATTGAAGTGGATTAGCTATTTGATAGCCATACTATGGACTTGGAAGGGAATAGCATTTTGCTTTTAGTGGTTTGGCGGATGGGTTCTGGAAGGATAGTTGTTTGAGATATATGTTGTTCATTAATGACTTCTCCTCCTGCTTTTCTCCTTTATTGTATTGTTATGAAAGGGGGGATATGTGTTATGTTTTTACCTATCCTGGGTTTGTGGCTATTTCCTATGTATGTCTGAGTCTGTGTCTGGAATGTTTGGAATGGAGTGTTCTTTGTGAAATGTTATTATGTGAGTGCCTGTGTTCCTAGGTTGTCAGTCGGAGACAAGGTTGGCACAGGGGGACTGGCGGATGTTTCTTTCCCTCATGTAATTGTCTTATTTGTAACCTTACTTACCTGTATGTATATCTCAAACCCACTAAAGTTACACAACTTAACCGAGGCTCCTGTGTCATCATTCAACCCCTAAACCTCAGTTTCAACAGAAACCATGGGAAATTGCCCAAAATGTGGCCCTCACAATTGCTACGGCCGAAATGCCAGACTTTCTTTTTAAAAACACCCCCTTTACACTGCATATCTATGTGGTGTAAAGGGGGTTTCATGAAAGAAAAATGGAAAAAAAGTTGGCATTTTCGGCCGTAGCAATTGTGTGTGGTCGCAGTGATCACATAGATCCAAACCATGTTGTTAACGGGACGTTTTGGTTAAGTTGCACTAATAACAACCTATGAAATTCAGTGAAAAAACATTGTCAAAAGGACGGTTGCTTAAGTTGTACTAACAAAAACCTATGAAATTCAGTGAAAAAACTTTGTTTAATTACACATAAAACCGAAAACCCCAGAAATGCACTAGTTATGGCAAGCTAAGCAAACATAACTCATACCACCATTGTGCAATGCTAGGACTAACACCCAGAACATCAAAGATGACATCAAAAATGTCATTGATGACATCAGTGATGACATCACATATGAAATTAATTGTGATGAGAAGTCCTTACAAGGGGATGTGTTTATAATGTTGGTAACAAAATGTCAGGGGTGATCGGGAGATCTATCATGAACTACTTAATGTATTAAAAAATGTCCTTATCCAAACAAAACATTATATTGGAGTGTTGTTGTAAACACAGGAACATAATCATACATACACATAAGCAATGGCTCCACCATACACCATAGAGGTACCTTTTTTTTTTAATCTGGTAATATTGGGCAGTAAAATAATAACTTCAATCCTATCAAAATGTTGACTAATGTTAATTATGGAAATAATAGCTAACGATTGAAGACTTACTACACACACACGTGTTAGTACAAACAATACATATGAAGACTCACAATGTATACAAAAGTGTGGCACATACAGGGAAACTCTGCATCCTAGCAAGTGCTCTGTAAGTGCTGTTGGCTGCGTTGGAGTCTCTCTGCTTCCAGACCCACCGTAACCATTTGACTTGTCAAACCTACCTTGCTCCGCCTACCTTCCCAGCAGGTACCACAAAAGTCAGGGGCGCGCGCATACAGTGCACGCGCATCCAAGAAAGTGCTCCGGAAGTGCTGTTGGCTGTTCCCTGTTTCGCTGTCAGCATCAGTCAGAGCACTATGTCATACCCAGTCGCATTTATTCAGAAAGCAGGTGTTCACAAATTATATGAATCAATAATGGTTTAGCATGGTTTAGCACAGGTGTAATGTGAAAATATAATTTGGTAATTTCGCCTCTACCTGCTATAAGTGCCTCCTCCTCTTCTTAGGTTGTGTGGCTGTGTAGCTGTGCAGCTGTGAAATTAGATCGCTTTAGAGCTGCCATATTGTAAGTTTCACTGTCGGGGTTCTTAATCCACTTATAAGTACTATTGTCTTGAGTCGTGAGTCTCGGAAACCTGGAAGTGTGTTTATCTAGCTGGTCAAGTTCAAGGTGGCCCGGATCGTGTTTGTATACGTGCTGGACATAATGTGATCCGTTCTGTTCCAGGAGAGACTGAAGTTGTTTGGTGAGACAGAGTTAGTTTGATTTGGCAGTGCCTGAACAGGTACTGATATATTATCAAAAGTTCCCTACTGAGGCCGTCTTTTTATTTTCTTAGTGCATGCAAAGTGTGTTTAGTATCCAGAGCACCAAGAGTTATAAGAGTAATAAGAGTAAATAGAATAGAAAGTAATTCTGAATACAAATCAGGCACTGAAAGTGCAATTAGTTGGTTTGCTCTTGAATCTGTTTGGGTGCCTTGTTGTTGAGTGGCTCTTGATTCCATTATTAGTTGGCATTTGTGTAATCTGTAAGTAAACGCTATTGCTTGCAGGCTACTGTTATGGTAACGGTCACGGTTACGGTAAACAGCAACTCATTAGTAAGGCAAGAGCATTGTTGAAAGAAAACTGAAAACTGAACAAAGGCAACAAGATGGGAGTTTATCTGCAGCAATGTTGCATATTTGCATTTGATATGTGGGTTTTACAGCCAGCTGGCCATTAACCCAATAAGTATTACATTAAGACTTACAAAGACTACATAATTACAACTGCGTTTGTGGGCTGTACAAAGTATGTGTGCTGACACTTAAACCATTGACATACCACATAGTCAAGTTGTTAACTGAACTATACCCTTGTCGATTTGTAGCTCTGACAGTGTTTTCTGTGTGCATGTGGTTGAGCCTTTGAACTAACACATCTATGTAAGATACCATATTGTGAATTCAAGCACCTGGCAAAACTCAGAATATACACAGAAACACCAGAAACCAATCCTTTTATACATAATTTCTCACTGTGTTTGTCATGACTATACATTTAGACTCTCCTTGCTCCTCCTCTGTACCCTTACGTGACCTCTGTGACTCCCTCTACCTGTCCATCCTCCCCTCTGGCCCTACTCACTCTGCAGGGCACACACTCAATGTCTTGATCTCCTCTGACCTCCCCCTCTCCATCCCTCCGACCACTCCTCTCTCCTGGAGCGATCACTCCCTCCTCTCCTCTCATCTCTCCCTCTCTTCACCCCCAGGCCAAGCCTAACCCAACACTGCCACCTACCTTCTTGATCATCCGGCCCAGTAAGCGTGTGTCAGTTGAGGCTTTTGCCACCACTCCCCCCCTCCACCTTCAGCTGTCTCACATCCTGACACAGCTCTGTCTCGCTCTACTCTTCAATTTCTGATACGTTTGATGATCTTGCCCCTGTCATGAGGATCCGTTTGAAGTCCAAAGCCAAGTGTAATTCCTGGTATGACTCTGACCTACCTACACTTAAACGTAGGTGTAGGGTGGCTGCGAGGAAATGGAGGACTTTCTTTTCATCCTCTGACAAACTGGCCTGTCGCCTGCTACAAAGGCAATACCGACTCTCTGTCCTCACCAAGAAGAGAGTCCACATTCAAGCTCGTGTCTCTCTGGCATCTAACAACTCGGCCAAACTCTTTAAAATGTGCAAGGAGCTGGCCAACCCTGCTGCAGTCTCTACCCCTCCTGTTGCCTCCCAGGCCCTTTGCCCTTGCCTCTCACTTCATTAAAAAAAAAACAGGACATCCTGTCCACACTCTCCACCCACACCCCTCCTATCCCCTCTCCGTCTGTGCTTGCTGACCCTCCTTTAGCCACTCCCCCCACCATCCTTCTCAACCTTTCCTCTTTTCTCCCCTGACGAGGTCACTAGACAAGTCCGATCTATGAAAGCCTCCTCAAAACAGGTTCATCCCTGTTCCTCTAAAACCATCAAGGACCACATTGAGACCCTCTCTCCGGCTCTTGCTGATTTTTGCAATCACTCCTTTGCCTCAGGATCCTTCCCCTCCCCTCTGAAGCACTCCTTTGTGCATCCTCTTCTCAAGAAACCCACAGCTGATCCTTCTTTTCCAGATAACTATCGCCCAATTTCCATTACTCCCTTTCTGGGCAAATTGCTGGAAAAGTTGGCCATCTCTCAGCTTAACCTTCATTCCAAATCTGTTGGCTGTCTCCATGACCACCAGTCTGGCTTCAGAGCTGAAACTGCTCACCTGAACATCCGTAAAGATTTGTTCTCCAACCTTGACTCTATCATTCCCTCTGTCCTCATCCTCTTCGATATCTCTTTTGCCTTCCTCACAGTCAACTATACCATCCTGCTCAACCGTCTCTGTGAAAACCTGGGTATCACTGATTAGGCTCTGGCCTGGCTGACCTCTTTCCTCTCAGATCGACCCTCCCAGATCCAACTTGGGTCCTTCCTTTCATCTATCTTCCTTTCTACCTGTGGTGTTCCCCAGTGGTCTAACCTCTCGCCCTGGCTTTTCAACCAATACCTGGCAACTCTCGCCCACTGCATTGGCACTTTCTGCCAAATTTCCAGTGCTACGCTGACAACACTGAACTCATTTTCAGGCTGCCCTCTGCCACCTCCTCTCCCTCTCTCATCTCTGATTGCCTAACTGCCATTCAAGATTGGTGTGCGGCCAATGATCTATGTCTGAATGCCAGCAAGACAGAGATCCTCCTCATCGGCACACCTTCACCATCCTTTCCCCTCACACTCTGGCTGGCCTTCCGTGTCTCTCCTCCTACCACCACCTGCGAGGCTAAGAACCTCAGGGTCATCTTTGACTCCACTCTTTCCTTCTCCGCCCACATCTCTGAGGCCTCTAAAAAGTCAAATGTCCTACTGCACCTCCTCAGAGGTACTCTGCCTTTCCTCTCATTCCCCCAGAAGATCATGGTATCCCAAGCTCTGGTTCTCTCTAGCTTGGGCTATTGTAGCAGCCTCTTTCTAAATGTACCTGCCTCTACTCTACTCCCTCTGCAACTAATCCAGGGATCATATCTCTCCAGCTCTGAAATCTCTCCATTGGCTCCCAGCGGATGCAAGGATTAAATTCAAAACCCTCTGCATTGTCCACAAGGCTTTCTGGGGCCTGGGGCCAAAATACCTTCAGCTATCCCTCCGCAAATACCTCCCGTTTCGAGCTCTTCGCTCCTCTACTTCCAACTCCTTCAGGGTCAGTCATTTTTCAAAGAAACAAGCTGGGGGTAGATCTCTGTTTTGGCTGGGGCCTTCCTCTGGAACAGCCTCCCTGCCACTCTAAAACTTGAGGAGAACCATCTCCGGTTCCGGAAGCACCTCAAGACCTTCCTCTTTTCTTCTGCCTTCGCTCTCCCTCTCCCCTGCTGATCTGTTCTCTCTTGGCACCATGCACCTGGCCACCATCTGTCCTCCAGGCCCAGGTACCTGCTCACCCTGCCACCCTCCCGCACTGCCTCCGAGCCACCCCTTGCACTGGGGTCTGTATCTGTACCAACACAGCCCCCCATTTTTTTTTCCCTGCACTTATCAGACCTACCCTGTCTGCTGTCTTAAACCTAGCACTTGTAAAATGCTGGCAGCACTACCACTGTGTTGTTCTCCCCTGTTGCCCTCCCTTGCCTTGTCGCGCTCTGAAACACTTGTGTACGAGCACGATAGAAATAAAATATCAATATCAATATCAATGACTGAATCAAACAGAGTGATGATTGTGTTCTTGTATCCAGCTCCATGGCTGCAATTGAGAGTTCACAAAAAATGGTGCGTAGATGTCGAAGTACATGCATACCTAAAACCATATCTAAACCAAGGACCTGTAGAAAAACTAAACAGATGACAGCCTATTTTCCTAAAATTCAAACAAAACAATGACCCATAGAGCAAATAGACGAGGAATTTAAATAAAGTTAAGAAATTATTGCAGAGCTCAGCGACTCTATAGGCTGTGTTAGCTCAAAACTACTTGAGCGTGTTATGTTATCTGTCCCGCAATTAGACAGCGATAATACTATTAATTAACTGGTTGGGAACCCCGAAAACAGGTGCTACAAGATACATACGATTTACCTGTAAATTCATCCTTTGATTTGAATGGTATTGTAAAAGCTATGATTCACGATATTGATAAGGGGAAGCTATCCAACATAAATGAGTGTCCGGCAAATATTGATCTGGTGTGTGAACTTAGTGCAGAAGTTGAGGTGGAATGCTTGGGTGAAATGATGCAATTGTCTTTCTTAGCAAGCCACATAGACATTGATCCTCGAATTGTTTTTCCTCCCTCCAATTGACCTAAATTAACTTGTGGAAGTGACAATAACACTATGCCAGGTAGTATTGGCAAAACCTATAAAGAGCAATATAAGGTGATTGAAGTCCCAAGCGAGATAAACAACTCAAAATTTGGATATGAAATCCCTACTCCCACATAAGAGAAAGTCGTCACGAGATTGTAGTACTTCCACCGATATCATGGGTAATGCCATAGACAGTAATATTTTAATGGGAAATGAGAAGGTAAGCTGGAACCTCTCTTCCTCTAGGAGTTTGCCAGCTGGTAAACATGAGGTGAAAAAGAGGTTGAGTGCAAAAGCCAAACGAAATAAACATACAGCTATACGTCAAGCATGTATGTATGATAATAGCACTAAACATAGAAAGAACTCTGTGTGGTGCCTGAAACATTAGCCCTGAATATTACCCAAGATCTGATAGTACCTTCCACAGCAATACCAGAGGTAGATTCACATAAAAAGAGGAGTGTGCCTGATTTGACTTCGGGTACCCAGTCGTTGATAATTCGAGCATAAGTCTAACATCTGCTATTGAGAGAAATAGAGTAGAGGACCAGATGCCTCCTATTTCTAATAATCCTGTGCCAACAGTGTAATTTATAGACACCCAGATTGTACTGTCTGCAGCCGCTAAGCCATTAATACAGACAACGATTCCTGGGCAATGGGAGGTAGCTCTTTCGGATATGTATGTTCCACCTCTCTACCCCCCACGTTGCACATTGATTGTTCTGGACATGTCCAAGCGCTTCAATTTACCTGTAATCCTGGATAAAAATATGGCACCATTAAATAGAGCTGCAGTCCTACAAATGTTTAACTCTGTAGTTGCCCTGTGAGTGATTAAGTCCAATGATATCCTGATCGTCGATTAGGTTGAACAAGTATCTGAATACATGACCAATGTATGGTTTAAATCTAGTGCTATATTAAGTTATATTTTTTGCTTTGTTGCAGACCTTTTTCAAATTGGATACAAGACCAAATTAGTATGGATTCCGGGGGTCAAACTGTGAGCATATGAAGAGATAGCTGCCCGAGATGGGTTAACAGCGAAATCAGGCAAATGATTAGTATGAAACACAGAAAAAAACAAGACCCCAATCGAGCTCAGAATAATTGGGTTGAAACCAGTGGTATTAGTCACCCCCAACCTGAGGGTGTTGAGAACAATGCACTAGGACACTGGCAATGGTTGCCAGTAGCCTTTAAAGAACATTTTTACTTCATCCCGTGGGTGATGTTAACCTAATCTACTCATGGAATACACAAGGTCACTCACATTTTTTCAAAGATGATGGTCTCCTGTCCCACATTGATACATTCATGATTTTAGCCTTACAAGAAACTTGGCTTACTGATATAGTCCACTTTGATGGATGATGTACTGTCCAACAAGTGGCGACTAAGGGGTTGATAGGTAGACCAAAAGGAGGACTATTGCTCTCAGTAAAGGCTCCATGGAAAATTTCAAAATTAAAGGAATCAACTAATTATGTCTTAATATCCCACATTTCTCATTTGAACCAGGTCCTAATATGTATTAGTACCCGGCGAGAGACAATCTGAATGCAAGAAGCATTCTGATTGGCTCTCGCCAGGTCCCTACCCGGCCGGGAATCCCTCCGTCGGGATTCCACGGCCTTTGTCCCCGGAGGGGGGCATGGCAACGCCTCAGCCAATGAGGAGGCTCGAAGCGGGGCCATCCCTGCTCCGAGCCTCCCCGTGGCTGAGAGGCTGCATTCGCCCCCCGCCGGGGACTCGGGCACGTTTAAAAAAAAAAAAGAAATCCCTTCCCTCCCTCCCACCCGTCCCCCCAACTTACCTTCTTGGTCCTGTGTCCCCAGCGGGGGACGAGGGACGCCTCCAGCCATGTGGCCACTCGGAGCAGGGCCATACCCGCTCTGCACCTCCACACAGCTGGAGGCTTCCCCCATCCCCCGCCGGGGATGCAGGTACGTTTTTCCCCCTCTTCCCCCGTCCCACTCCCGCCCTGCCAACCACACTTAAATTCTTTTTGATCCTTATTCGGGAACGGACGCGCTGGGAACACTTGTGTTCCCAACCCGTCCGCTCCCGATGGCCACCATGGAAAGGGAAAACAGACTCCGTTTTCCCTTTTCATGGTAGTGGCCATTTTCTTTTTTTTTTTCTCCCGAAACGCTGCGTTTCGGGACAAAAAAAAAAGCTTTTAGTGCCCCGGTCACGCAATTTTTGCAGGCCGGGGTGCTAATAGCAATAGAACACTCGCGTCAGGGCCATTACCGACTCGGTAATGCCCCGATTCTCGGGTTTTATTGCTTAATTAACATCTCTGAACCCCCAAATTTTAAAGTCATGAAAGATAATTTTAAACTGATGGCTACTCCAGAAATATTCTCAATGTTACCCAATTTGCATAATCAGGGATTTAAAAGCGCAAATAGGTGCCTCGGTCCATGACTTTGATAAAAAACTCAGTGCCCAATTCTGCATCTGTCAAAGACGTTGGCCCTCATTACGACCCTGGCGGAAAGTGACTGACCGGACCGCCACAGCGTAAATAGCGTTTCCGCCATTGCACGAAGGAGCAAAGTGCGGCCCATTCCGACCCATCGGGCACGAGCACCACGGCATGGCGGAAGTGCAAAGTCCGCGATGGCGGAAATGACCCCAAAACGGCCCACACCGCCGCCGTACGGCGCCCTAGGTGCAATACCGCCACCCATCACAGCGGACACCGCAGTGTGCGCCTACCGGAAAGTACGGTGACCGGAAATATACGGAAACGGAAGTAAAAACATGGGCCCGGAACGGGAAACATCCCGCCGTACACCTATAAAACCACTAAAACCACACAACCACTAAAAACACTACCCTGAGACACACCCCAACCCGTCATCCACCCTAGCGAAACCAAGAAAAATGGGAAAAGTAGCGAAGAAAGCGTGCGACCGCAAGCGGCAGGTCCACTTCTCCCGTGAGGAACTCACCGTGCTAACAGAGACCCTCCAGGAGAATGCTGCCGTCGTCTTCTGCACGCAAATGACCAGGACGGCACTTGCAAACAAGAAGGCCATATGCTCTGGTGGCACAGCGGGTAAGTGCGGTGGGGACCGCACCCCGCACCCCACAGCAATGCCGAAAGCGATGGGACGACCTGCGGATACGCGTCCGCAGCATACTCTCTGCCAACCGCAACATTGCCACAGCCACCGGGGGAGGTCCTGAATCACCCATCAAGTTGACCCCCTGGGAAGAAATCTGTGCCTCCACCATCGGAATGGAGAGCATAGAGGGAGTCGGAGGGATGGAGAAAGGAGTGCAGACATCCGAAGATTCAGGTAGGTGGGCCAGATAAAACAATGCCAAATCCACAAAGTCCATCCATGTGAAGTACCATGTGTCCACATAGTGCAACAGAAACAAATGTCCAGGAGAACGTCCACACACATCGGCCTGATAGCGCACGTTAAAACCCACAATAAATACATAAATAATTAAAAACCCCTAAAACACGCACTACACGTGCAGCAGGCACACCCTAACTGCAGGCTGCCAAACAACTGCACCCTCACTCCACACACAAATGAAAGCACCTCCAAGGCCCCGACCCAAATCACCCTCAGGTACCACCCCAATGCATGTGATACAATGCCATTCCAATTCCCACAGACCCATCAATAACCCTCGCCCTCCTTTACTCCACCACAGGGTCCGATCCAAACGACGAGCATCAGGACATCCCTACCAGCACACCTGCAAAGAGGGCCAAGACCAACGGCCAAAGACCCTCCAACTCAGCTGCACGCATCAAGACACGGCAGCAGCACAAATCAGGTGGCAGCACAGAGGAGGGAACATCAACAGGCACCCCAGCAGCCAGCATGCCCACACCACCACCACCACAGGTCCCCCCAACGGATGCCACAGAAGGCACTGCCTCTGGTGGCAGCAGCACCATAGGTGACACCCCATTGATGGCAGCATGCTCCGACACAGAAGACGGGGATGTCGAAGTCAGATCCATCCATGACCTGTCTCAATCCCCCTGTCTGTTCCATCCCGTACACCATGAGGATACCACGCAGGGGCACCCACAAGACGACGACTGGCCATCCCCCACAAGCCCTGTGGCAAGGCAACATGAGGTCACCAGCCCCTCTGTGACACCCCCGCAAATGGCCATGGCCCAGCAGAGGCAACAGTCCCTCGACCAGTTAATCGTGCAACAGCAGCAACTGGCCACGCTCCTCAAGGACCATGCCGATGAATGTGGGGGCACTAAGGCAGACATAGAAACATCAACTGAGACACTTAGGGCAGAAATGGAGAGAGGTACAGAGACACTAAGGGCACAAATGGAGAGTAGCACCGAGAGCCTGGGAGTCCAAATGGAGAGAAGCACCGAGAGCCTGAGGGGGGAACTGCATGCGACGTCCAAGGACGTATGTGCCGAACTTGCCGCAGTGCGCCGTGTGCTCACTGAGCTCTCGCAAACCCTTAGGGACATGCATGGACGTGAGCAGGCAGAGACATCATCCGTTGCAAGTTCCGTCCAGGGCAGCCCCCAACGTAGATCTGGGAGGAACCTGCGCTCCACAGGCAGGGGTGCCCCTGATACCCGCAGAGGGGGCTTGCAATAGCGACTGCCCACTGACAATGAGCATCTTTGGACACTGGTGTTCGGGGGGGAGGTAGGAGGGTGGAGGGGATGTGTTGGGCTCACTTGGGTGGCGGGTCGATAGGGTGTACAACATGATATCACATATGCCATAAACAGTGCACGATCAACCAATGAGATGTGTGGACATTGATCTTTGTGTACTAGGCCATCATAGGCGTACAGTCCATATTGTGCATGTCCCAGACACACACAGTGCCACGAGTCCCGTGTCCATGTATCAGCCACCAGGCGTGAGTGCTAGAAGCATACATCAATGAGATGTGTGGACATTGATCTTTGTGTACTAGGCCATCATAGGCGTACAGTCCATATTGTGCATGTCCCAGACACACACAGTGCCACGAGTCCCGTGTCCATGTATCAGCCACCAGGCGTGAGTGCTAGAAGCATACATCAATGAGATGCTGACGAATGTCACGGCCCTCCGGTGCCTCGCAGACTCCTTGAGGTGCTGCCACATCCCCACCCTCATCATGACCATCATCAGGTGCTTGCAGTTCTGCGTCAGGGGGCATGGGCACATTTCTACGTACGCACATGTTGTGGAGCATGACACATGCCATCACCATCTTTGCAACCTTCTCATGGCGGTACAGGAGTGCCCCGCCAGACCTGCTGAGGCAGCGGAAACGACCCTTCAGTAGGCCGAATGCCTGTTCAATGACTACACGGGTACGTGAGTGGGCATGGTTGTAGTCCTCCTCATGCTGGTCCCGTGGGTTCCGGACTGGTGTGAGGAGCCATCTCTTCAGTGGATATCCAGCATCACCTGTATGTGGACGATAAACGTATGATGTGGAATGCCATTGCTAGGTACGCACACCCCCCCCCCTTCCTGCCAGGTCATTGCCGAATCACATACCCCACATTATCATGCATGTAATGAGACTCACCGAGTAGCCAGGATCTGTTCCCTGCGTGTCGCTCCATGTAGCGTGGTATTGTAGAGTTCCTCAAGACCATAGAATCATGGGTTGATCCAGGGAATCTGGCACAACAATGTGTAATGATCCTGTTGGAGTCACACACCATTTGTACATTCAGAGAATGAAATTGTTTTCGGTTGCGGTACTGGGCCTCCATGGCATGTGGGACGACCAATTCCACATGGGTGCAGTCGATGGCACCAATGCAACCCGGTATGCCGGCAAGTGCATGGAATCCCACTTTTGTGTTGGTAATTTCCTGCTCCGAGCGTGGTAGGGAGATGTAGTCGTCTGCGTGCTGCAGGAGGGCATCGAGCACTTGCAATAGTGTCCGTGAGAACAGTGGCTGAGAAATGCCATGCAACTGTCCGACTGTGTGCTGGTAGGTGCCTGTGGCCAGGAAGTGTAGTACAGACACCACCTTCAGTAGGGGTGGGATGGCGGTTGGGCTATCTATCATGCTGACAAGGTCAGCCTGTGTCATGTCCACAATGGCGGCTATGGTGTCCCGGTCCAGACGGTAGAGGGTGTGGATCTGCTCATCAGTGAGGTTGAACGGATGTGCTCGGAGGCGTGGGATTGCGGGCTGCCTGCGTGGTGGTAGTGGCTGTGCTGGCGGCCCTTGCTGGCCCTGCCTTGCCCTCCTCCTCCTCCTGCGTCTCCTCCGTGCGGCCGGTTGTAGTTGGTGTTCGTCTTCTTCTTGGAGTTGGAGTACTTGCAGTGCTATCATGTCCCCCAGGGCCAACATCGCGAGTCCTGCCGGTAGCATTTCGGTGTGGTTGTGGGAGGAGACTGGGTGTGCAATTTATGTGTTTTCAGGCTGTATGGCCTCCACCTGTGGTGATTCATTCCACCTGTGCAAACTGCTCTCCCCTTTGGCCGAGCACGTCCCGCACACAACGCTGCAATTCGGGGAATGGCATCTTGCTATTGCAATCATGTATTTGTACCCGATGGCCGTGTAACATTGGTTGATATGTTCATTCTGCTGTGGTCCCATTGTTTCACATTCTATCTGTGCAGTCGCGAACAGACTTGTGAAGGGTCAGTGGAACGTAGTACTCGAGTAACGGTGGACCCTCATGCATCACTGTACCGAGTTGCAACGACGGGCGGGGCGTCCCATTTGTGGGTGAAGGCAGTTGTCATTTTCACACACAGCCGCACTCGATGGATTAATTAGTGATTTCAAACGGCCACAGATGCCTCTTCGACGTGATGTTGCAAATGAGGAATTCGAAGGGCGGCGCTTTCGGTTTTCAGCTAGCGGCGAGGAAATGCCCACAGGTCTGACTGCAAATATAACGTACTATTGTTCAATGTCCTTGGGACAGGGGCCATGGCGAGGATGCAATGATTGATATGAATGGTTTGGGATGCGCAATGGCGACGTGGGCGATGAGGCCGGACGTTCCCAAATACATGTTACTTCACTACACTGGAATTACGGGCTGGGGCACTGTGGATTTTGCAGGCTGCATACCGCACAGACTCAATGGATATTTCTAATGTTATGTGAGTAAATATTCAGGCGTTTTAATCCCGGGATGAGGGAATGATGAATGGATGCATGGGCAGGTGATTTGATACAGAGTTTGCCATGTACAGGGCTTCTTGGAATCTATCCGCCTCCCCTACGCTATGTGATGCAGGGCTGCCATAGTGGGACCATCGTCTATCTGGCCTTGTTGAGCCCTCCCTGTCTCGACGCGCCCTCAGACACTTGTGTCCATGCACGTTACCAATCCCATCTGATGGATTCTGTTTTGACAGACGCATGCACAGGTACACTCGTTTGTGATGGTGTTTACACCTCGATATAGATAGTTATGAGTCGCAAGTGGTTTTTGGGTGGTGATGAACCTTTGGAGTGGGCTAGCATGCATATGGCTGTGGATTTAGTGTGGTCATTGAAGTGAGTTGTTCGAATGTAGTTCTGATGGCCATTCTGTTCTTTTTCTTTTCTTTTGGTTGACAGGTATCTCCTCCCCTTTTGCCACTGCCATCTGTATGCCACTCCTGCAGATGGCTTTTACTCCCGACACCTGCTGCTTCGTGTTAATCAGTGGAGCAGCATTACGATCTTATGGGACGATCGCCAATGGGCCACATGCCCTTACGCAGTACTGGTGGCTCGGAGCAACATTTCGGCCTTTCAGCTGGACTAGTGCCTCCCCATTGGGACGGCCCTGCGGTTCTGTGCGCTTCCATGTTGCCTTTTCGTACGTGAATGTGGCTCTGTGTACCATGATGGAACAGGGCGTCACACAAGTAGTGGCTGGTCATTTCTTGCGGATGCAGCCCACAATGGTGAAATGTGTTTTGGAGTTCATGGCCTGATGGCTGTATGGGCTTGGTGATTTTGTTGTGCATTAAATTTCTATTCTGATTTGGCCCGTGTAGCGTTCTTCTTTGCAAGTGATGTGGCATATTCCTATTTGGGGAGCGATGTATTGTGAGGAGATCTGCATTGGGTTCCAGCTTCGGAGTTTAGTTGCGTGGTACTGTACTGGGCGCGTTTGCCTACGAAGCCCGTGAGGTCAGGGATGGGGGCTGCCAATATGACTGTTTGAATGTTGTCATGCTCAGGGGCGGGGGATTGGGTTTTGTGTAACAGATGCCGGTCAGCCAGGTGGACTGGTGGAATGATGTGATTTTCGGAATATTGCTGGTCACAGGTGCCTGTGTTTGCGTGCGTTTCTTGGTGGGGGACTGTGGTCATGTCCATTGTGATGGCTTCTGTATTCGTGCCATCTGTGCCCTGCAGCTCCCATTGGCCCCTCTTGTGTTTCATTTGTTCGTTGGCATGCATGGGTGACTTGTACATTTCAATGGTTGCATTGTGACTTCATTGCACCTACGGGGAGTTGTACTTTGTGGGCAGGGAGCGGTGTACAGGCACTCAGTGGGGCCGTTTACGGTTGATTCGCGATGCCGTACTTCTCACCATGGCGGAATGGTACATTCCGCCATGCTTGATGGCGTTAGGTACATGTCCGCTAGGGTCGGAATTGGCGTACCCTTGCGCCATGGTGGTGTTTACGGTTTGGCATGGCGCGCGCGCGCGTGCTTGGTGCAGTTAGCGTTGGCGTTCACTACGGTGTCGCTAATGGCTTCGTACTTTGCGGTGACGGGTCATAGTCGCACCGAGCGCTATTCGATGGCGGTATTGCATTTCCGCCATCGTTTTCCGAATTCCGCCAGGGTCGTAATGAGGGCCGTTATCTCCAACCGTCAAGGGAAACCTTGAGAAATGCTTATTGGGGAATTAGGACTGACGAGGCTGAATGGTAACTGTCCTAGTGACTCAAAAAGGGGTTATACTCGGACAGATGGACACAGAGCATCAATAATTGATTATGTGACGGCAATAGTATCGGGTTAAACCTCACAGGAGATATGGACATTGTTCATTGTCATGAGAGTAACCACTTTCCGCTTTGTGTTCTCCTGGGCCCACTGATAACTCCTCTTTCGATAGCTGTATATGATAAAACTGGACAAATATCTCTGAAGGAATCTCAAACATGTATTGAATGGAACGCCAAAAATGTATCTACAGTCAATTTATTTGTGACAAAGACTGTTCCGATCTTCATTGCTAAATGTGGAAAATGTTAAACAGATCTAATCAGAGACATTGTACAACTATTCTCGGCTATGATGGTAGAAATTGGCACTAACAACAGCATCACCAGGACGTATAAATCGGTCCTTGAATGATCAAGTAAAAATGGCAATTACCACCATCATTGCGATAGAAGTATCACTAATGGAAAAAAATATCTTCATAAGGCGATTCGTGCATTTAATGAACTATATGGAGCTAGTCTAAATTCCAATACTGTTGCTAAATATATTCGGCTATGTAAAAATCAGTACCAAAATGGCTTAGATGCCATTTTAGAGACACTGAAGCAAAGCAGTGGAAAATCATCGCTACCCTTGCCACACAAGGCAATAATACAGCAATCTGGAAAGTCATCAGAGGTTAAAGAAAAAGAGAACTATCTATTAATTGTGTATCGGAAACTCAGTGGAGGGAGCACATTAAAGGAACGCTGGGTTCCTCGTCTGACTGTGAAGATCCTCCACATACTGTACCTAATGTAATTTGGTGTTGTAAGGCTTCTGTTTTGGACATTATAGTAATAATTGAAAAACTGAAAAACTCAAGGGCTGCTGGGCCAGATGGGGCGTTTAATGCCTTATTGAAATTAGCCCCAGAACTCTACAGATGCACTACTGTGTTTATTTATTGAAGTAGGCATACGTGGAAGGATTCCAGCAACACGGCATATGAGCCACCCTTTGGCCATATATAAATTTGGGCGATGGGACAATCCTGCAAATTATGACATGTTGTCAATGCAGGACAAAATGTGGGTGCCAGAAAATTTGTGATATCTGGCTCTGCGAACAGGGCTCCAATTGGCCAGGAGTGCTGTATGATGTTCGCGGACAGACGACGTGCCCGCTGATTGGCTGGAGGAAAGCGTGATGTGTGTCGAATTTTCCCAAAATGCTGCCATGTTGTATTTGCCGATATACGCGGATAGCGCAGTGGGGGACAGGGCTGGGAAACATGTTTTGGGGTAGTTGGTGGGAAGGGTCGGGGTGTGAAGTATGGTTGTTATGATGTATTTGTTGAGGTGGAAGAAGATCATGTGGGGTACAGTAGTCCACGGAAACAGCAGTAGTTTGCAGGCTGGACTACTGGGCGAATTGTCTGGTGAATGCAGGGAGGCTTCGTTAGGGTAGGTCAGTGGAATGTAGGTGATATGAGGATGTTTTCATAGGTTAAGAATCTAGGCAGTACACAACTACTGCAGGGTCATGTGGCCATACCAGCAATAATGTGTCCAGGTGCCTGGATTATGTGTGTGAGTTGTGGCTGCTGGTTAGATTCTTGGGTGCATGGCCGTATTATGCTGTGGTGATTGTGGCCAGTCTCTAGACTCTTGGGTGCATGGCCAGAGGCTGTAAGCCGTAGGCCATACACCCAAGAGTCTAGGGACTGTCCACAACCACCACAGCATCATACGGCAATGCACACAAGATTGTTACCACTGGCTGTAAGTTTTGTAATAATATGTGTACAGCAATGGAATTTGGCTACTGGAAAGAAATATTGCAATAATATGTGTAGAGTGATTGTACATACTGTATAGGCAGTGTACACTTTTTGGAACACATTGAGACAATACCATTGAAGTGTAACTGGTACTTTTTTGGTATATTACACATTGACATGCCGGGGCACGTATAGAGTGAACAGATTGGTTTGGTGCATTGGAGAGTTGATGTTAAGTTTGTTGGGCACATTGATTGAATGGGGGTTTCTTGTGACATAATGGTGTTGTCTGTAAATGTAATATCCTTTCCCACTGCTATGCATTGCAATTGGATTTCTATGCTCTTGTGTGTATGCATTTTCATTGACACATGGTTTTGTGTTGGTTGTGTGAATGCAGTCTTCTGCAGATAAGTTTTCAAGGTATCTTTGATGACATTGGCATGTTTTAAACTAGTTGTAGTGTACTGCTTAATTTTGATAGGGGTTTTATTCTGGTTAAAATTAATATAAACAATTTTCTTTTGAGGATCGTTGCACTGTCAATGAGAGCTTCCATGATTTCTGTGTTGTTTTTATAAGATTGAAAGGTACACCACAGTGGAACATTTTGTGTGAAATTAAAGGGGAAGTGTGTTCAAAAATGTTATTGTTCTGATCATTCCGGCATCTCCTGCTAAGCATACTGTGATCAATTATAATGGCATTTCTGTGCATCTTACCTTACTTTTACTCACTTTCATACATGTGAAAACAACATACTGGGTGCAGTGATGTTCTGATAAACTTAACAGTTGATGTGTTGCCCTAAATTAAAACTCCCTTGCGGTAACAATAGAGATATGCCGCTCCCGAAGGTGGCATACTTAATCCCAATGATCTGCTCTACCTGTTTTTCTTATGTTTGTGGGCATCGTACCCAAACGTGCCTCATTAGCATTTACGCCAACACCTTATTTAACGCAAAACCAGGACTACAAACAAAGATATCGTTATACAAAGGGTACGTTTTCTTTCTTGTTAAAAATGGTATTGACTTGTACAATTTTGTAAGGAAACATTAACAGTTTTCAAGGTCACAAGTGCTTTTATTTAACAAAGAACGTTTGCAGGACATTATTAAGTCCACAGAATTAACAATATTTTTTTCCCCAGGGAAATTACAGCTAAGGAACATTGCATGATTCCTTTGTGGTTTCCAATGTCTGCATGATACGCTGATTATGAAGAACGAAAATGTCTTCTGTGTTTTCATGTTGCAGAAGTCAATGATTGGAGTGACACACATGGTGGATTTTATGGGAGAATAAGTTCTTTACATTGCTATATTTGGAAGGCTGATAGGTTGCTTCTTGTTACTGGTACTGTCAAAGGACAGATCGGTCTATGTCAGCTGTCCAATATAACAGTGATGGAGAAAATTCTGTGGATAGTGAGTTTCCAATGTTGATTAAATAGTCCGTCGGTTGGGAGCCAGAAACTGTGGCACATGCAGTACGGTAGAAGATATCTGTTGAGATAAGATAATAAAAGTACATTTTAATCACTATTTTGTACTGGAACATAACAATTGATGTTGATATTTTATTTGTATTGCCCTCATACAGAAGTGTTTTAGAGTGTGACGAGGGAAGGGAGGGGAATAGGGGAGAAATAAACAACAATCTTACTAGGCCCAGTGCCATTGAGAACATGGAAGTGCATGGAGAGGAAACGAGTGAAAGTGCATGGGTGGTAGGGAGCAGTGGAAAGTGCTATGCAAAACAATAAAATTATAATAATAAATACATAAAAGACATAATAAAAGCAGAAAAGTGGTAGTTCAGCCAGCACGTTATTGTGTAACTTATAATTGGATGAAACGTAATTCTAAACACAAACCACAGACATTGAACACACGCATGAGAACACGGTGGTGTATTTCAAAGCACGCGTTGCGTAAAAGGTGAGCGCTGTGAAGTAGGTAGAGGAAGTGGTGGAAATGGAAGAAATGTGGATTGGGATTCCAAAAGGGCCTGTGCAGGGTGGGGTATGGGGTAGGGGGCCCGAGGTTAGACGAGGCAGAGTTGAGAAGGAGTGGAGTTGTCAGTTGAACTTCAATGAAAGGAAAAGATGAAAATAATACTTTGTTTAATTGGTTCAAAAATAATTATGTCATTTTTTATGTCATGGGTGTTAGTCTTAGCAGTGCATGGTGGTGGTGTGAGTTATGTCTTCTTAGCTTACCATAACTGGCGTGTTTCTGAGGTTTTTCGGTTTTACTTGTAACTATAACGTCCCATCATCAAAGTTTTTCACTGAATTTCATAGCTTTTTGTTACCGCAACTTCAACATATTGTCCCTTTAACAACGTTTTTTCACTGAATTTCATAGGTTTTTATGAGTGTAACTTAACAATAACTTCCCCAGAACAAAGTATTTCCACTGAATATGTATATATGGAAAAATGTGGGTGTTTCTGTTCTAAATGTTCAAAATACTTCCCAACATGCTATAAACCTGGAATTCAGCATGTGCATAGGCTCAATGGTGTAGATAATATAAAAGTATATAATATATTTTTCAAATTATATTTTTTTTAAGTGGTCTGCAATGCTTACCCTTGCCATATGTAGATATGTATGTTTGTGTCTGTTCGAAATGTTCAGCATACTTCCCAACATGCTACAAACCTGAAATGTGGCATGGGGGTAGGGTCCATGGTGTGGACAATGTAACAAGTATAACATATAAATGTTTCTAATTTTTTTTTTTTTTTTAACCGGTCTACAATGCTTACCCCTGCCATATGTGGATATGTGTGTGTGTCTGTTAAAAAATGTTCAGCAAACTTCCCAACATTCTACAAACCTTAAGTTTGGCATTTTGATATGTTCCATGTTGTAGACAATGTAAAATGTATAAGATATAAAAGTTTCAATTTCTTTTCTTTTGCTTTCTGCAATGCTTAGCCCTACCATATGTGGATATGGGTATTTGTCTGTTCAAAATGATCAGCATACTTCAAAAACATGCTACAAAACTGTAATCTGGCATGTGGGTAGGTTGCATGGTGTAGGCAATGCAAAAAAGTATAAAAGATAAGCGGTCTGCAATGCTTGAACCTGCCATTTGTGGATATGTGTGGGTGTGTGTCTGTTCGAAATGTTCAGCATACTTCCCAACATGCTACAAATCTGAAATTTGGCATGTGAGTAGGTTCCAAGTGTAAGATGTACATTTTTAGAATGTATTTGCTTTTTAAGTGGTCTGCAATGCTTATGCTTGTGGTATGTGGTTATGTGTGTGTGTCTGTTCGAAATGTTCAGCATAATTCCCAATATGCTACAAACTTGAAATTTGGCATGTGGGTAGGTTCCATGGTGTACACAGTGTAAGAAGTATACGACATGCCTTTTTTTCTGATTTTAAGTCATGTGTGTAACACAAAGCTGTAATTTGGTAGTAATGCAGGTGACAGGAAATGTATTATCAATAGGGTCCAAAATGACATTGTACATCACATTGTGGCAAATCACTCATGTTACAATTACAGGAACTTCATTTCCCATGGAATTTGACGAATGTAGGCCACCTCAAGAGTTTGACACTTACATGCTTCAGTCATACACGTATGGGTACGGTACTTCAAGCTTTCACGCTTCAGCCCTAGGAATTACTGTGCTAAGCACCGGTACACCTGCTGGTATATTTATATATATATATATATATATATGTATATATATATATATGAAAAACGTGTGGATGTGTGTGTGTGTCTGTTTGAAATGTTCAGCATACATCTCAACATGCTACAAACCAGACATTTTGCATGTGAGTAGGTTCCATGGTGTAGACAATGTAACAAGTATAAAATATACATAAGCATTTTTTGAAGCGGTCTGTATTGTTTGGATATGTGTGTGTGTGTGTGTGTGTGTGTTTTAGAAATATTCAGCATACTTCCCAACATACTAAAAACCTGAAACTTGGCATTTGGGTAGATTAAACAGTGTAGACTATCAAAAAAGTATAAAACAAGTATAAAATATACCTTTTTGGATATTATATTTGTTTAAGCAGTCTGCAATGCTTACCCCTGCCATATGGCTCTCTGTGCCAGAGTTCTGCCGTATTTTTACGTTCTTTGTTCACAGTTCATGAAAACTTCAGCAGTTCATTGTTTTCTAAACTTTCCTCACTATGAGCATTCTAGCTGACATTAGCAGCACTCACTTTTGATGTCATCCGGGTGACACAAAACAGTGTTTTTGTAGTATTGTGGGTGACAGGAAACAGTGCAATTCTTTTCAACATTGTCCTCAATGACGTTGTATGTCACATTGTGGCAAATCTCTCATGATAATTACATGAACTTCATTTCCCACTCAAGTTGATGAATGTATGCCACCTGAACAGTACGAAGCTTACATGCTTCAGCCGTACACGTATGGGTATGGCATTTCAGGCATACACGCTTCAGCCCTAGGAATTACTGTGCAAACTTGGGTACACCTGCTAGTCCACATATGTACTATCTGGACCAGATTACAGAGACTTTGCACCACTGCAGGTGCAAAATTGCACGGTATTAGCACTAGGGAAAAGTTTGCTCTTTTTAAAAAAACACAGGGGCATATTCCAAAACCACTGCACCATGACAGGTGCAGTTTGGCATGCTATAAATGCTAGGACAAAAATTGCCCTACTACCAAAAAGGTACATCTTTGATGCATTTTTGACCCAGGGCAGATTTTGCCCTAGTACTAATACCAATCCGTGTTATCACTAGGCCAAACTTTGCCTTAGTGTGAATATGTATCTTTTTTGCACTAGGGCAATTGTTGGTGCTTATAACATGCCAAACTGCACTTGTCATGATGCCCCTGTTTTCAAATAGGTCCCGTTGTTTTTAAAAATAGAGAAGTGAAAAACGTTGGTAGTTGTGAGGAAAGTTCCCAAAGGAGTGAAGAAGATACCCAACAGGGTGGAGCAGATGGGAGAGTAAGGAGTGAATTGGGGGAGGGGGACTATAATTGTAATAGTAGTGTCCTAAGGGATGAAAATAGGGTTGAAAGGGGTGAAGAAGTTGCGAGATTTGCAAGCAAAGAAGGAGTGAATTGGGGAACTATAATTGTACTTACAGAAGTGCCAAAAGTCGTGAAGAGGATGGACAAAACTGATGATGTGGACAGGCGTAGAGACAGTTGGTGCAAGAATATAGCTGAGCGAAATGGATAAGGAAAGAATGGGGAATAGAGGAAAGTGATTCCTAGTAGAAAAAGGAAGAGTTAAACTAGGTGAAGGATTGAAGAAACAGCTGGAAGGTGAAAGAGAAGCTGCCAGAAAGAAGTGAGGTTGTAAACGTTGGGTAACTTTCTGGAGCAAGTCAAAGGAAGCGAGAAGGTGGAAGCGAAGACCAGTAAAGGACGGTGGGAGGTGGCATTACAGAGAAGGGTAGAGGAGAATAGAATTTTTAAGAAAAATTAATAAACCCAAAGACAGAAAATGCTACCACAAGAAAGGTGAATATCAGAGAAAAATGTTTTCTGGGATTTAAAATTGAGTGACAGTGGAATGGAAGCAGGTAACGTGAAGATCAGAACCCTCACAAAGAGAAAGGACCTGTCCTAGCCTTAGTTCACCTTTCTATCATCCTCTGCCTCCAATCCTTTATGGAAGGCCCACCATTCATGACACCACTGACAGAATCCACCCACAAACTCCATATCGGGTGCTAAGATATGATATGATATGATAGGTTATTTATAACATGCTTAATACCCAGTGGTTTCTAAGCGCGGACCCGGGGATCGTCATGCTTCCAAGGTTGCCCTTGAGCTATCCACCCGAGGAAAGTGAGAACGAATTGTGAAATAACAGGTTGCAGGAACCCTTAAACCCTGGCCTGAGAAATAAAGAAAAGAGACCCTGAGAACTGTGGAAAATAGCGTGAAGGAACCCCTTAATACCTGGGACCGTGAGCTTATGATATATTATGTGAATTTGAAAGGGAAAACCCTGACCCAGAGTTACTGTACTGAGCCCTGGAAGAACCCAGAGTTACTGAGCCCTGGAAGAACTTTTGTTGATACACTTTACTTTCACGAGAGATACTTTCTTTCAGAAACGTTTTCCCAGCTCACTACCCTATCGTGAACGAGAACCATCCTGACATCGTCATGTTAATTCAGACACTATTTGTATATTTTAGCCTATGCTGTATCCATTTATTAATAAAATACCTTTTTTTAAGCCATTTTCATGGTCTGTCCTGTTTGTCAAACAATGTCTGCTGTCTGACAATTGTCTGGTTTGGTTAATCATGTAATTTGTGCATGTTTCAAGTTATTTTTCTAAAACGTAGTGATTTTAGTCTAGAGGTTTTTTAAACTTGCACTGCCTTCCCTTTTCCACGCTATCGCTCCCACCTTCCCCTGTGACCTCAAATGTTTCCCATTTCCAGCAGTGCTCGCATTGGCTCTCGTTTCTCTAAGATAGTCATTCAAAAGGGATTGCTCTACTCGGGGTGCTGTACTCATTTCTTTTGTTGACTGAGTTCATTGGACTTGATTCTAAAAGCGGTTAGCAATGGGAATTTCCCTTTAAGAATCTTTATGAGTCAGGCCGATTATATCTTTCAATTCGATTGGTTTATAGGTTGACAGAAATACATGAAAGGCTTTGTAAGATGGCAAAGAGAGGGAGGTGGGAAAGGCTTGCTAGATATCCTGAATTGCAAATAATCTTAAAAAAGACAAAGGCCCACATTATGAGTTTGCCCGTAACCCGCCGGTAGCACCGCTGTGTTACCGGCAAACTCGCCTTACCGAAACTGGCACCTGATATCCCAGTGTTACCAGGATATTGCGGGTGCCGGCAAAGGCAGTAACTTTCCATTCTATGGAATCCCAAAAGACTCCATGGAATTGGCTTGCCCCTATCAACAGCATCGGTAGTAACGGTGCTAGTGATAGGGGCATTTCTTCGACGGTAGGGGCCTAGACTCCAGGCAGGTCAGGCCTGCCGGTAGTTTACTGCCCCTACCGGCAAACTCAGAGTGTGCCTGTCCAGGAAAAATGCTGGATCCGGTATTACGGGCCGTTTTACCAGCAAAACTCCCAGACTAGCACACTCGTAATGAGGGCCAAAGGATATTATTTCCCCACATCTTCAAGGTTTCAGCATAAAAAAGATACATGATGCTACACAGCACTCGCAGAGCTCGAATACTTTGCACCATTTTCATTTGCACAAATGCATAATTTAATTGTTAATTATAATTTGAATGTCGATTGCACAATGAGAAACAAACGATTGACAAAACAAGAAACACTGAACACGCAATCAGTGTAGGCACTGGTTGTGTATTACAACGCATTTAAAGGCGTGCTCATTGTGTTGATCTGCGTAACACTGCTCCCTTCCCTTGCCTGATTTGCATCGACTGCAAAGCAGGTGTGTTCTTTTTCTCAGGCGCTATAATAGACGTACTTGTGTGAGAGTACTGTAAGTGCCACCATTACTGCTGAGAGCATCAGGTGTTTGGGGGGACATTAATAACAGCTCTTAATCTGCGTTTGCTTTTTTTTTTTTTTTTTGAAATTTTTATTTTAATTTTCAAAATTACAATAAGATGAACAAAAACATATTAGATGATTACAACAAAAACACATATTCTCTAACCTACATACTCAACTATATACAAACCCCCCAGAGTCAAATCAGATCTAAAATCAGGCCTAATACAATAAAAGAAATTTACTCCATATCTTATTGAACAATGCTCTCTTTTTCTCCCTCAGGTACAAAACCCTTTCGATATCAGCCAAAATATGCATCTCAGCAATCCACATTTCAATTGTAACAGGAGTAGATGTTTTCCAGTTTCTCAATATCAATTTCTTTCCCACCATTGCTCCCCGAAAGATCCACTTTCTCTGGGAGGTACTCAAATCTTCCAGCACATCAGTGCTGCCCAGCACAATGGTCTTAAAATCCAAGTGGATTCTCTCTTCGAGAACTCTCTCACAAATCTGATCAAATTCGAACCACATACCCCTCACTCTTGGACATTCCCACAACATATGTTCAAAGGTGCCCCTCTCCTGAACACACGCCCAACAGTCAGAGTTATCACTCATTCCTCTTTCCATCAAACGCTCCGGTGTCCAATAAGTTCTATGCAGAATCTTAATCTGGCGCGATCTTTCAACCAGACTCAGAGAACACAGTTTCACATTCTCACAGATTCGAGACCAATGCTCTTCCGCAATGTCCTCACCAATCCTTTGGTTCCAATCCAGTCTCACAGCATCATTTATCTTGTAGTTGGACACAATTTGTTTATAAACATAGCTGACCAAGCCACAACCACTCACCCCAGGTATCCAACCAAGCAAATCCAAATTGACTCCTTTCTCCATATCTACGTCACCTACTGCTCTCCGGATCTTCCGATAGTCCGCCATACAAAAGGTAGGGATATCAAACTTCAACTTGACTTCTCTGGCAGTCATCCAAGTCATACCATTAAAAAGGTCCCCAATCCATTGAACCCCAGCAAGGAACCATTCATGCCAGAACATAACTTTCCCTTCATATGTAACACTCGGATTCAGCCAAAGTGAAGCATTCGGGTCTCTCAATGCATCGAAACCCAAACACTCATTCAAAGTCAACCACGAAGTCCGTAGACTCTTAGTCAACGGATTCTCCAACCTCCGTCTGCATGGCTGACTCGTTAATAAAGCCCGGGGTGACAACGGACTCACATGACTAGATTCCGCACCAAACCAATCCGTACCATCTGATTTAATACATGCAAATAAGGTACGGGCCATGAAGGCCAGATGATATGCCCTGAAGTCTGGCACCCCTAGCCCGCCTTTCGACAAGGGCAATTGCAGTTTACTTATCCTCAGGCGCGGAGGTTTATGATCCCACAAGAAACCCTGCATAAGCCTATCCAGTTCCCGCCAATACCTTTTCTCAATTCCCAACGGAACCATACTTAAAACATAGTTCACTCTGGGGGTTGACACCATCTTTAAAGCATTCACCTTCCCCCAAAGGGAAAGTTGAAGCAAGGACCATCTATCCAGATCTGATTTGAAAGCAGCACAGACCACATTCATATTCACTCTCACAAAATCTGCAATTGTTGGCAAAATCCAAACACCCAGGTACATTAACCTCTCAGCACACCACTTGAAGCCCAACCCAGTAACCAATTGTTTGTCACATAGTGGGACAAGGGGTAGAACTTCCGATTTCGCCCAATTAATCTTGTACCCAGAGCACCGATGAAAGACCTCCAGAATATCCATAAGCACAGGCAACGATTCAGCAAGATTCCTAAGGACCAACAGCAAGTCATCAGCATATAGCCAAGCTTTTTGTTTCAAACCCCAACCATCAATACCCTGCAGGCCATCCTCAGTCCTCAGCTTAATGGCTAAAGGTTCAACACTGAGTACAAACAAAAGAGGAGACAACGGGCATCCTTGTCTCGTTCCACGTTCCAAATCAAAAAATTGGGACCTCCAACCATTAGTTTTGACATCCGCCGTGGGCTTGGTATATAGTAGTCTGACCCAAGAACAAAAATGATGACCAAAACCCATTTTTTCCAAAACACTAAACATAAATTGCCAATTGACCCTATCGAATGCTTTTTCGGCATCCAATGAGAGAACCGCCGAGTCTTCTGAAAGTTCTGACGCTCTAGCGATGGTACACAGTAAAGTCCTCATATTGCTGGACGTCGTCCTACCCTTAATAAAACCCGACTGATTCTGATCTATCAGTTTCGGTAGAAGATTTTCCAGCCTTAATGCCAGAACCTTGGCTAGGATTTTGTTGTCCACATTAATTAAACTTATAGGTCTGTAACTGGACGCCAAAGTTTCGTCTTTGCCCTTCTTTAGAAAGACCGAAATCGTTGCATGTCTAGTCGTATCTGGAAGCAGTCCCCGAGCCTTAGAAGTCACATACATATCCTTTAACAATTCCAATGCAGAATTAGGCAACCATCTATAAAACTCCACCGGCAGTCCATCAGGGCCCGGAGACCTGCCTACATTTAACTTAGAAATTGCATTCCTGACCTCATCCACAGTTACCGGTTCTTCCAACAAAGTTGACTCCTCTACAGAAATTTCTGGGACTGGGATTGCCCCCAAAAAATCTACATTGGTTGCATCAGTGTATGTCTTATTTCTATACAAATTCTTATAAAACTTCATGAACACCTCATTTATTCTCAACGGATCAAATGTAGTCATTCCACCAGAGTCCGTAATCGATGTGATTGAGCGCTCCGACTCTCTCAACCTCATTCTGTAAGCTAGCCAACGATCACACCTCTCACCCCGTTCAAAATAAGTGCACTTTTGTTGAAAATACCTTTTCTCCACTCTGTCAGAAATCAACACAGTCAATTCCTTTTTCAAACGATTCAACTCCGGAAGTAAAAACAACTGTGAAGGATCCACCATCAATTTCCGTGATAAATCATTTATTTTATTCTCCAATTCCAACTGCGAATTGTCCCATTTCTTTTTCAAGCCTCTCGCCAAATTAATAAACATACCCCGTACAGTACATTTGAAGGCCTCCCAAACTGTGCCCAGCTCCACCTCACCATTACAATTTTCCTCCACAAAATAATCTATTTCTGTTGAAAGTTTGGCCATCTCATCAACATTATCCAACAACATAGGATTCAGTCTCCACGTAAATTGTCTGTCCATTGGAAAATCCCATCTCAAATCAAGAACCACATGTGCGTGATCCGTCAGCACAATATTACCAATACTACTCGCCTTATAACTCTGTAACATACCTCCTGACATCAAAACCATGTCAATCCTTGAATAAGTCGCATGCGCTCCTGAATAGAAACTGTATTCCCTTACCAACGGATTGTTCATCCTCCAGCTGTCCTTCAGATCATGCTCCACCATTAAATCCAATAGTGCTTTAGTTAGTACATCAGTTCTCCTGCAGAATCTGTTATTGCTCCTGTCCAAGGTATAGTCAATAACCGTATTGAAATCTCTGCCCAAGATTACGTTACTAGTCCCTAGATCCTGAACTGTTTGTGCAACCTCCCTGAAGAAAGAACCATCATCCACGGTTGGCGCATAAATGTTGCAGAATGAAACCACCTTGCCCTGAATGTTCGTCAGAATGGCAATCATCCTACCACCCTTGTCACCTATTACTCTTAGTACCTTAATCGGGGCATTTTTCCTTATCAAAATCACCACACCCCTGGACCTTGAATCAAAAGAAGAACCGTATACTCTCCCTACCCAGCCCTTCCTCAAACCATCCAAATCTTCTTTAAGAAGGTGAGTCTCCTGAAGTAAATAAATGTCCCCATTCAAATCATTCAAATAGGACATCACTTTCCGTTTCTTCTGCACATTATTCAGTCCGTTCACATTCCATGAAATAACTCTTAATTGATCCCCCATCCTCCAGACCAGAAAATCCACCCCCACACTATCCAATCTAGACAACAGGTCCTGATTTATGATATTGACCCTGAACCCCAACCCAACCCCCCAAAGACAGATGCAAAACACCAAGAACAGCAAACCAGAAAAAACTCCTATACTCATTCCAAGTAGTCCAACATCCTGGACACCTCTCCAAATAACTTGAACTCCCATTAAGCCACCCCATTCCATAATAGCCCGACTGCTCCATTTAAACATCCCCCCCAGCAGCCCCCCACTGGCACCACAAACCTCGCATCTCCCGCCATTTGTTCAGTGAAGGCCATGACATGATGTCCCCCTGTAAAGCACAGAGGACTATCTAGGGAAGAAGTAGAGTCAAGGAAGCTGCCCAGGAGAAAATGCAATGTCCCCAATAACATCGCACCCTAATAGGGCAGTCCCTGAGCCCATCGTAGTACAGTCAAAACGCCTAACACAGCCCACTCCGCCACACCACACGTGCAAATCCCCAAATGTGTACTTCTATGTCGAGATCCTGCAGAGATATCTAAATGCACACAACCCCACCTGCACGAGCATCCAGCCTGCATATAACTTGCCATTCCTGAAAACAGCACATCAAATCCAACTGTAAAACACGATAGAAAGGTGAAGCATTAGACTCCAAGTAACATTGAAGCAGGATCACAGTATTACATTGAATTGAAAAACCTTTGTATAATCCTTTTTTCTTTCATGTACCAGCTGTAGTAGTTTGTGATTATAACATGTAAAACCGTCTAGTGGTTAGTGGCTACACGGCAAATAATGAGTCTTTAAACATATCGAGTACATATATGTCATCTCACAACCCATTATGCGTTAGTGAACATGCAGGAAGGAAGAAAGCTGCAGATCACAGCAGTGTAAAATCATCTCATGAAACACTGCACATTTTAATCCTGCCAAAACATGAGGAAAGTTCAGTTCTCCAAGCATACTGAGCGCATATATTTGACCTTTGGGAGAGGACTGAACAACAACACATGTAATACCTGCAAAGAAATGACAGGCTGACATCCACTAGCACACACTGCCTGGCACTACAAAAGAAAGCCAGGCAGTGAACAACCAATAGTGCAATTGCAAAAGAAAGGTCATGATGTCAAAAGTGTTCTACACGGAAGAGGCCCGTGTCGTGTATGCAGAAATGTTACTGTTAAAAAGGGCGGTCTTTAGAGGCAGTCAATCAGCTGCTGGCTCCCCTTCAGAATGTTATATGAGGCACTTTGATGCACCATAAAAGCGTAAAAGCAATTACTTTTAATGGCACCAGTGTAAACAGGCAGTGTCACAAGAATAGAAGCGTACGGGATCAAAGGGACTAGCCCCGCAGTCTCCCGCCGCCAGTTGATTAATTCCTTGGGCGTCCCACGGGTGTTTTCACAAAGTAGAGGTCAGGTAAAGCAAAGAAAAGTTAGCAATCCTCCTCTCTTAACCCATATTAGCATTGTACAAACAAAAGAGCATGAAATCGGGTAGTTGCGATGCGAAAACGGTGCCAGCAAGTATGAAACGGCTGCAGAGGAGGAGCAGTTTGAATGCGATCCCCACGGAAGTTGGGGAAAAAGCAACCCGCCGGCTACACATGTGGCGAGCACCCACATAATAGGGACAGAGCAGAGATCGGGGCACTATCTCACCTGCCATACCGAGTGCAACTCCCAGCTCCGTATCAATGATACGTGACCAACTCCACTCCCCAATGATCCTGCCACAGGTCAGCTGACTGGAGCACATGACCGAGCAGGCAATGCATGGTCCTCTCTTCTAACCCCTCCGGACATCACAACCTGGCCAGAACATGACGGCAAGAACGTTGAGAGCGGCAAGAATGCATCAATCGAAAAAACGTTTAACTGAAATATTGAGCCGGCGCCATTTCTTCACAATGTTATTCAATGCCAAAAGTAAAAATTGAAATGATAATAAAAAAAAAAAGTTACGTTCAAACCAATACACCTACATTTGGTAAAAATAACATCTGTGAAAATTAATTTTCCATCAATCCAGTCTCCCGAGCCTTTAACCATTTAAGAGCCTCATTAGGATCTCTAGTGATTTTCTCCCCCTCAGGAAACATCAAAGTTAGCCAGTTAGCCCTGTTGAGAAAGGCTTTCACCCCCAAAGACCTTGCCAGGTCCTTGGGCTCTTTAAAGGATTTTCTAATCTCCACAACCTCCTTTGGGTAATCTGGGTAAATAAAAATCCGCTTCTTCTTATAGTAAATATTTTCAAGCTGTCTTGCTACTTTCAAAACTTCTTCCTTGATCCTGGTGCACACGAAGGAAATTAGGACTTGCCTGGCTTTACCCTGAAGGCCCATTTTCTTGCCAATCCTGAATGCATTATCAATGTCCATAAGTGTTATCTGTCCATATTTGATTGAACTCTTCAAAACCTCCAGCACTTTTAAGGCCAAGTCCTCATTTTCTTCTTCCTCCAGTCCAATGATCCTTATGTTCCTGCACCTAATCCTCAAATCCAGTTCCAATGTCTTAGCTCTCCCTTTATAAAAGTCATCTTTCAAGTTCTTATAGGCTCTGAAGCTTCCCGAGATCTCCGATGACATAGAGGCACTGCTGCTTTCCAAAACTGAAACACGGCTGTCCACCTGGGCCACCTTCATAGACAAATCCTCCATAGATGCTTTAACATCAGTCACATCCTGAGCAACCTTACCCAAGTCTTGTGCCACTTTCATCAGTAGAGAGTAGATATCCTGTGGACTTGGGATTTCTGCCATGTCTGCAGCTGATTTGGTTTTCTTCGGGATAGGGTTGTCAGCAGTTTCAATTTTCTTTTTGGAGCTCATATCTTCAATAATCCATAAAGGAGAGGGCCAGGAGCTGCTGGTTTAAGCTGCTGCCTCTGCTGCCCGCATTCCGGAATCGCTTAATCTGCGTTTGCGTTTGCAGTGCGTGCTGGCATATCCATTAGATCATTAGAGTGAGCAGAAAAGACACTTCGAAAAAAATGGGAGCAACTCCCTTTAGCAGCTAGCAGCCACGTGGGACTTGCGGCGGTTCATCAAGAGACCCATCAGCACAAATCAGTCATAGAAAGAACACATCATGGAGTCATTCCCTTTGAGTCAGTCACTCGTGAAAGTTACACTGCAGCACCATCGTCTTTATTATGCAAAATGTGTACCGAAGAGGTGCAATTTTACCCCACGTGTGCAATGAGGAATAAATACCCCAGGGCTAAAAATATGTTGCTGCAGTAAAAATGTGCATAGTCAATCTTTGTAGCACTACAGTGGGCCTCATTCCCTTACCGCCATACTCCGAGTTCCCTCTGCGCCCTCGCCCTTAACGCCTGCTTTGAGCAGGTGTTAAAGTCGAGGGCGCAAAGGGGCCTCCAAGCCAATAACGGTGACCGTAATGAACGGTCACTGTTATTTGCATCTTCCCCATTCCCATTGAGCCCTATGGGGGCTCATTTGGGAATGGGTAAGAGCCTTGGTGAATGGGGAATTACCGCCCCGCCAACCTTGGAATGGGGCGGTAATTCCGCCATCCACCAAGGCGCTGCCGGTCCGGGTACGGCGTCAACCAAGGCGTTAATAGCGCCATTGGTTAGCGCCGTACTCGGAATGAGGCCCAGTGTCTTTATCTATATACGTGTTTAGATAGTTGTCAAAGTGTTGTCTTACGTCCACTTCACAGTGCTGTTGTGTATCTGGATTGCACTTGCACGGAAATACTTCTCGTCGTAGCGCTGTTTTTAATCACAACACACTTGGTTTTACTGGTTCCTGTGAGGAGCTGGTGGAGCGCGGCTCCCTCTCGGAGGAGGTGAGACATCCCAGTGGAGGAAGTACCAATGCAAAAGCCTTATCTCTACAAGATGGTATTTGGACTTTCTTAAGAGAACTGCGGCTCATGAGGCTTCCAGTTGCAGGTTCAGAGTGTTGTATGGGGGCTGGGGGTAGGCCTCTACCCTAATTGGTCTGACTTTTAGTTGTTTGCACTTGAAATCAGGTTGGACGATTAGTTTTGCACTGCCTTATAATACATGATGAAGCAGAATGCATTGTGTCCCAGGTTTCATAAATAGTTTCTTCTCTTACCTGTGTAGGTAACATCCTACAATCAGGAGTTTAATGTGGGAGAGTAAGGGCCTCATTACGACCCAGGCGGTAAGTTACGGCCTGGGTCGTACCCTTACCACCATGGTGTAAACTACATTTACACCATGGTGGATGGCGGATTTACCGCCCCATTCCAAGGTGAGTGGGGCGGTAAATCCCCATTTCCCATTTTACCCTTCCCCATTCCCATTTTTGCCCCATAGGGCATAATGAGAATGGGGAAAGGCGCTAATTATGCCACCGTAAATTACGGTGGCGTAATTAGCACCAAGGTCCCTTTGCGGCATGGGTTTTAACGCCTGCAAAAAGCAGGTGTTAAAATCACCATCCCGCAAAGGGACCTTGGAATCAGGAGTTAAGGGTTGGCGCCGTTTACGGCGCCGTAAACCCCTTAACGCCTGGGTCCTAATGAGGGCCTAAATGTGAGAATAAAGGTGGTGTGGCTGTGACCCCGGATAGGGGTGTGGTTGAATGGAAGCATATAGCAATATTCAAGGTGAGATAGGTAGGCGGGCAACTTGGTGGGATAAGCAATATATTGGGTTCCTAAATGATAGTTTTAATTACTTTCTTCCAAGTGCAAACACATGTCAGTTCAGGTTGTTGTTCTATGAAAGATTTTCGAGGCTTCTATTGCAAATTCTAGAACTTTCTGAAACGCTCCAAGCATTGAGTCCATTTATATGTTTCTCTTTCAATTCCTTATGTTTCAAGTAACAAAGAAATCCCTTGGTGCATTACTCTATGCAATGGAGGCATAATGTGATGAATATGTGTATGTGTAAAGGGACATTATTAACATGTGTCACATTGGTATACACGCATTTCGTCGACCACTTTTTCATCGTGGGACTTTTCATCGCCAACCCTTTCATCGCCAACATTTTTTTTGTTAAAATGTTTTTTTAGGGGGGGTGTTTGTGCGGGTTGGGGTATGATTTTTTATGTAAGGGGGGGTTTAATGTTGGCGATTAAAGGGTCGGCGATGAAAAGTCCCACGATGAAAAAGTGGTCGACGAAATAACGTAGAACCGTCACATTACACATAGATCTCACATTGTGTTACTGCTTGATACTCAGAGATTAATTTCAAAGAGCTTATGAAGTAAGGTGAAGAGGATTTTTTTTGAGAGCAAAAAGTATAGCTCTGGAACTGGGAAAATGATTGTAAAAAGTAGAGGAACTATAAATAGTAGAGCATAAAAGTAGTGGAACTGAGTTCTGTTAGTTCCCACCCAATTTGAATTCTACTAGGAGCAATTCAACCTCCTTTAAAGAAGGCATGGTGAAGTGGTCATGGTTTATCAAATTCAGACAGGGCCAGCAATCCTGATCTGGAATTTTATGGAACGTTTTCATGTTCTTATTTGGACCAGAAGGAAGGCAGTGTAAACAATAGCCCTGTTGAGGAAGAAGCAAGGCAATTCTTGCACAAATGGCTGTTCCTCCATTTAGTGTAGTGTGTTTTTAAGGCAGACTGTGTTTCTGTTTTGATGACTAGGGGTTTTCCCCAGTTGGAAAGGACGCTGCGTTTCATTAGCCTATGTCTGCAGCTTCAGTTAGTAGCCACCAGAAGCCACATTAAGTTATTAACACATGGGTATTACTCACGTTATAAATAACCAATCATAATCATCTTAATTATAATGGTGATAGAGATGAGCATGGGGGGCACTATAGGTGATGTCAAAGGAATTAACTGATACTCGACCTGTGGTTCCAGTGAGAGAGGAATAACTGCATCCATTGGAGTGTCAAGGCTGAAACTCCAGCTCTCTTGACCAATCAATCCAGCAAGAGCTTGTGATCAATCATGTCATATACCAATGCAAACCAGGGAAGATTAGTATTTCATGATGTTTTCTATAATGTAATGACAAGAGGTCAATCTTAATGTTGGATATGCTTGATTACGTGTATTAAATAAGGGCCCTGGAGGAAGCGGTAGTGCTTTCACAGGAGACATTTTGCATTTTATTTTAAGTGTTGCCACCTAATCCGAGAAATTGGTAAAAAGTATTTAAACAGAAATGGGTATCCATTAGCCAGACAGACTACTTCTTTTGATTTGCTACTTCTAATTAAAGAGAAAAGCAAAAGTACATTCAATAGAAGCTGCTTTCCTCACAAAACAGTAAACCTTGTGTTCTGACATACGAGTAGTTTTTCCATCTTTGCCTACACAACTTGATCACATCTTCTTTCCCCACCTTATAATTGCACTCCAACTCTCCCTTGCTGTCCCCAACACTCCACTTTGCTGCAACATGTCCAGCAACCAGCATGAAATCAACAAAGAATGGTGGCACACTTAGCATTGACACATTTGGGCTGCAGTAGGTTTTTCATGTTTATTCCATTACCTCCCTTCTTTGGCAGTGACAGAATTGCTGCCAGTTTTGCTGAACCACCAAATGCCACATTTGACAGTAAAGTGGAAGATTTACCTTCAGCATGTAACTGGAGGCAAACCCTCCATATTACTTCAAAAAAACTTTAAATGTAGCACAGTCAGAATTATTGCCAGTGGGAAATCTGCCAAATTTCTAATGGAGTCGAAAAATGGGGACTAACACCATGATGCTACCATCAATCACAATCTGGTGGTAAAATCGCTGGACAGAGTGGAAGTAATGGTAAACATTTGCAGGGTAATTCATAGAATTTCGCACAAAAGTGGCGCACGCGGCTGGCGCACAGTGTACGTGTGCGAATGTCTGCGCCAGCCGTGTACGTAAAATCGATTTCCGCGCACAGCGTATTCATGGATTTTAGCCTCCAAAACCAGCCATGGCGCAGAGTGGCGCAGCGACCCTGCAGCAGCACCAGTTATGCCCCCAAGAACGCCCCTAGCGCAAGGAAAAGCCATCAAAATCTCCAATCCAGCTCAAATGGCTGCGCTAACCCTGGACCAGTTTACAGGGCTGTCAAACAGCAAATGCCAAGCGGGGAACGTGTATTACTGGGGTTCGCATGAAGTTTCAAAGGCGAAAGGGCCTGTGCGAGTGGGGTACGTGTATAACTGGGGTTCGCGTGAAGTTTCACACACGATTCGAGCAGGGTACGTGTATTAAGGGGTTTGCGGGAAGTTTCACACGCGAAAGGGCCTGTGCGAGTGGGGTACGTGTATAACTGAGGTTCGCAGGAAGTTTCACCCGCGATTTCAGCAGGGTACGTGTATTACGGGGGATCGCAGGAAGTCTTACATGCAATTGGATCTGGGTACGTGTATTTCAGGGGTGCGCGGGAAGTCTCACACACGAAAGGGCCTGTGCGAGTGGGGCACGTGTATAACTGGGGTTTCGCGGGAAGTTTCACACGCGATTTCAGCAAGGTACGTGTATTAAAGGGGTTGGCGGGAAGTCTCACACACGATTGGATCCGGGTAAGTGTATTTCAGGGGTGCGCGGGAAGTTTCACACGTGAACGGGCCTGTGCGAGTGGGGTACGTGTATTCCTGGGGTTCGCGTGAAGTTTTACACGCGAAAGGGCCCTGTGCGAGTGGGGTACATGTATTCCTGCGGTTCGCGTGAAGTTGTACACGTGAAAAGCCAATGGCCGTGCATGATACGCGCTAAGGGCCTTTGTTCCAATGAAATCGTGTACGTGTGCTGACCCGCTTACGCGCTAAAGGCCTTTCCTCGAATTACACGCTGATGTGCACATTTTTCATGTGCCAAATCACTCCCTATCAAGCTGGCCACGCATACACACATGGAAGACCTCACTCCTGCCCTGAAGGCCATTTTCCTGCCCCCCAGAGCCCCGAGCACGCTCCCACCTGCCATCTGCTGCTGCCTGACTGTCTGCTGCCCACGTGCCCTGCTATTTGGTGCCTGCACATCAGACATCTGCAGGGGTCAGTTGCTGTGTCCATCCCTGCTGGAACAGAAGACTCCCGACTGGGATATCATCGCTCCACAGCCCAGCCCCAGGACCCACCCACTCCTGCCTCTGCCATGTCGGGCACATCTCCATCTGGCACCACTGGCAACCCCCAGCCAGAGAGGCAGAGGGCCACCAGCTTCACTGCCACCAAAGTTGGTGTCCTGGTGGAGCATGTCCTGGGGCATTATGATGCCCTCTTCGGAACATCACGCGCCAACAAGGAAGGATGGGAGAGGATCTGGGACGACGTAGTGGTTGCCATGAATGTGGAGGGGGTGGCAACCCGCGACATGAAGCACGTCAAGAAGCTCTGGGAGGACTTCAGGTCCAGGAACCTCCACAAGGCCTGGGTCCTCGCGGAGGGGGGCCGGGCACGCATGAGTAACATCCAGATGAGGGTCCTGGAACGCGTAGGCCCAGCGCTCCACGCCCAGATCCTTCGGAGGCAGACCCGCCTGGAGTTGAGCGGTAAGTGGCCAAGCATTGCTGTGTGAGACATGCATGTTGCAGTGTGCTGGTAGTCTGATGCTTGCCTGTATGTGTGACATAGACCATGTCAAGTGTCTTCCGTGTGGCAGCTTGGGTTGATGCTTCACATGCATCAACCCAATGAGCGAATCCCACACATGGAACTAAAAAATGAAAATGTATTATGTACATGAAATCAAAAATGAAATGAAAGCATACCAAAATATGAAATATGAAATGAAAAGCATGTGAAAAAGATGATTGAATGAAAATGATAACCAATCCAAAATAATTTGAAAGAAAAACAGTCCAAAGTCACCCTCCAACAATGCAAATCCAAAGTAAATGTAAAAGAAAATCTCCATTGCTTCATGTTCATAATAAAAAAAAAAATAAGAGAAATCAATCCATAGTCCAACTATTTACAATCCATTGTCCGGAAGAAATAAGTCCATTGCTCCATGTCCATAATGCAAAAAAAACCAAAAATGAATACATGATGAAACTATATACATTCCATTGTCCAAGGATGTAAAGGGTCCATGATCCCAACCAAACAAATGAAACCTACCTAACAAACTACCTAAAAATACAACTATATACAAATGTGTGTGGCATTGTCCATTGACCAAAAATAAAAGGAAAACGAAAAGGAAACCTAACTCTAAAAACTATTTACAAGGGCAGCGGGCTAGTCCGACGGCTCACCTTTGGATGTCTCGGGCCAGGAAATCATCGAACTCCTGCTCAATGTCCTGGAGGCAGTCCTCTTCCATGGCCCCGAGGGTTCGCAGGGACGACGACATGTTCTCCTCCAACTCCCTGCGAATGGCCTCGAGGCACTCGGCCCGCCTCAGGGCCCTCCGCATGGAGTTCTCCGCCCTGACCATCGTGAGCCGTGCCTCTTCTGCCCGCTGCCACTCCGCATCTATAGCATGGCCTAACCGCTGCCACATGGAAGACACTTCCAGTCCTGGGTCCTCCTTCCCTCTGGCCGATGCCTGCCCCTCCGATGTCGAAGGCCCCGAGCCATGATGGCTCCCACCTTGTTGCTGCTGCTGCTGTGCCTCTGCCTGTGCCCTGGCTCTTGCTGCCTGCACATCCTCCTCTGGCTGGGGTGCAGTTTTTGAGGTGGCCACCCCTCCTGGACGTCCGCCTCCCGACTGTGGCAGGGATGTGTCCTCCACCAGCCTGGCCGCAGGGTCAGAGGCAGCTCCACAGGGTACCCATGTGATACATGGGTGGGAAGATGGCATGGAGGATGACTGGGGCATAGGGGGTTCAGTTGAGGAGGGGGTCGGAACAAGGTCCAGAAAATGGAGGAATCCGGCCCTGGTGAGCTGTCCCAGTAGGTCAACGCGGTCAACGAGCCATTCGAGAAGACATGCAGTCTCCTCATGAAAAGACTGCAGGTCACCTTGCATGGCCCCTTGACGCAACGCCACCCCACCCAGGACAGGCTCAACCCGATCCCGGATAGCCACGTCCGCAGGGAGAGGAAGGCAGTTGTTGTAAGTGGATCCCCTCCCTGAAAACGGGTCTGGACGTAGGCATCCCTGCTGGTGCGGGATGATGCAGTCACATGATCGTGGAGAGGATTACACACAGGCACCTCCGCGGTGGCCTGTGCTGCCTCCTGTCCCTGCCCCTGCACTGCACCACTAGCACCAGTGGAATCCCCACCTCCAGACCCCGTGTCTGTCCCTTGAACGGCCTCCTCTTCCATCAAACCCCCCACCAACCTGGATGACTCCGTGCCATCTTCTTCCGTCGGACCCTGTGTGGTCTCAGCTGCCCCTTCTGCTGCTGAGGAGTCCAACTCCGACCTCCGCCTCTTGGACCTTCCCTCGGCAGCTGCAGCCTGGGACGCGGCACCGGACTCCTCACTCCCCAACAAGATGACAACCTGGGAGGGGAGACGGGCCTTGCGTCTCCGGCTGGCGGGATGATCCCTGCCGCTGTGCTCCACAGCACCTTCTCCGCCCTCTTCTTCAGTTGACGCTGCAGACAGGGAGAGATAAAACACATGCATCAGGGCACTGTACAATGAACTGATACACACATGACAGTTGCACATGAGTGGAATTGTTTAACTACAGACACGGCATCACACTCCACGACACACATGTCATTTTAACTCACACACATGAACATTTCAACAGCAATATTGCACCAGGCAGCACCATCCATACACATACAACAGCATGAACAGCCAAAGGTGAGCCTGACATCACATGAAACACAAGGAGTGCACTAGACATGCACACACGCCACCACACTTACATGCATGTCTACATCTCCTCCAACTGTTGCAGTGATGAGATCGCCATACATGTCACATCTGCCATTCATCCTTCTGCATATCAGTGTCACGTGCATCCATGTTGCATCACAGTTGCACACTTGTCAGATACACATACATGCACATGTACACAGTGCAGATACATGCATTATGAACCACCATCCATGCCACAACCATGCCAATGTACATACACAGAAATTCAAACATGTGTGCTCCCACACATGCATTTGCCCAGCATGCTTACCAACACATACACCATCAATGTGTCTCACAACTGAGAGGACTCACATGTGGCAGCCTCACACCCATGTTCATACACATCCCTACATGGCCCTACATAAACACATGTGCAACCTGCACACTACTGGCACACCACGACACGCACAGCGTACTATCAACATGCATGTACACTTACCGCTCGACTCCAGACGGGTCTGCCTCTCAAGGATCTGGATGTAGTGCGCTGGGGATATGCGTTCCAGGACCCTCATTTGATGGTTCGACAGCTGGCCCCGGCGCTCCTTGGCATCCGCTGCCTTAGCGAGGCGCCAGGCCTTGTTGAGGGTCCTGGACCTGAAGTCCTCCCAGCGCTTCTTGACATGATGTAAGTCGCGGACTGCCTCCGCGTTGATGGCAGTCATGATGTCCATCCGGATCCTGGTCCGTCCTTCATTGTCGGCGCGCGAACTTCCAAAGAGGGCATCATACTGCCCCAGGACTTGCTTCACCAGGACACCAACTTCGGTGGCAGTGAAGCTGGTGGCCCTCTGCCTCTCTGGCTGGGGGTTGCCAGTGCTGCCAGATGGTGTTGTGCCGGACATGGCAACCGCAGAGGCAGAAGTGGGTGGGCAACTGGGTCCTGGGGCTGGGCTGTGGAGCGATGGAATCCCAGTCGGGAGTCTTTGGCTCCAGCAGGGGTGGTCACAGCAACTACACCACTGG
This sequence comes from Ambystoma mexicanum, assembly GCF_040938575.1. NCBI lineage: Eukaryota > Metazoa > Chordata > Amphibia > Caudata > Ambystomatidae > Ambystoma > Ambystoma mexicanum. Next base: position 769,025,719 of record NC_090931.1, read on the forward strand.
CTGACGTGCAGGCAGCAAATGGCAGGGCACGTGGGCAGCAGGCAGTCAGGCAGCAGCAGATGGCATGTGGGAGCGTACTCGGGGCTCTGGGGGGCAGTAATTTGGCCTCCTGGGCAGGAGCGTGGTCTTCCGTGTGTTTTCGCGTGGCCAGCTTGATATGGAGTGATTTGGCACATGAAAAAATTGCACGTCAGCGTGTAATTCGAGGAAAGGGCCTTAGCGCGTAAGTGCGTCAGCACACGCACGCGATTCCATTGGACCAAAGGCCCTTAGCACGTAAGTTACATTGCGCGCACGGGCGTTTCCCTCATAGCACGTGATGACAGAGCACACGTGGAAAAACTGCACGTCCGAGTGTCATCGCGTGTAATTGGAGGAAAGCGCCCACGTACACTCGTATCTGATGTGTACGTGTGGGCGGGTTTAAAAGCAACATGTAGGATGCCATTTCCTTGTACGTGCTTTTCGTGGCGAGCGAGTGGGTGAAATCTGTACTTCTTGTCGGTTCACGCGCAATTACTTCACAGCGTTTCTAGTTCGTACTCCCTGTTACCTCTGACAGCTCTTTTCTGAATTTTTGTTGGGCCTGTTTCCTCAAACAGAGTTCATTTCTCCTTTTGTCCTGTCTCCTCAGACAGCGTAAAAATCTTCTTTTGGCGGGAGTGTTGCCAACGTGCACACGCGCGTATTTTTCACGTTCTTTTTCCAGCAGACGGTGAGTTCCGCACGTACTTAGCAACTGTGCTTGCCCCATGTGTCGCGTTCCCCTTCAGAGGTCATTGTAGGCTGCGTGTATTACGCGTACGCTTAGTTTTGTGTTTCTGGGTGCCACAGCGTAGTGCAGGTTCATTTTTTTACGCACGTGGTATATGAGGGGTTGCGTGCATGTTAATTTTTGATTTTGGGCTGCCTGTGCGTTGCGTGACCCATCATCTTCCCCCAGGGGTCACAGACAGCCTTGTTAGAGCACTAGGGTACGAATTCCATCTGGTATCCTACCCCTTTGACGCCCAATTGCCCAGGACAATAGTTTACTGCAACTCCCATACGCACAACAACATCAGTGCCATGGTTGGGAGGCGACCAAGCGGTAAGGGAGGCAAAGGTGGCCGACCTTCAAAAGGTGGCCGTGGTGGGCGCGGTAGGGGACGTGGCCGGGATTTGCAGGGTGCCCCTATACCCCCATGTGTGGAGGAACAATCAGGGACACCCATGCCCCCCCATGGTTGAGGGAAACGTGGCTCACACCATCCCAGCTCAGCCCCTGTTGGACTAGCCCATTGTGGCACCTGACCTGGGACAGGAAGACTCCCTGGCTGACTTCCAGGTCAGCAAGTCTAGGCCACATGTGGCGGTGCAAGTTGTTGTCACCAAGCCACGTGGATCTGGGGCAGCTATGTCATCTGCTGCCCCAAGTATGCAGGTGGGGAGGCTGCAGGGGCAGCTGCAGCTCCATCCGCCCCAGCTCTGACTCTCCCAGCCAGGCCAGTGTCAGACCCGGTCCATCAAACTGACGTTCCCCCTGCCAACATTACCCTGCAACCAATGCCTGGATCAAGACCTATGGTCATTGTGCATTCCCACACTCCTACTACCCAGTCCACTGGTGATTCTGCCCCTACTGACCAGAGCGGTGTAAGCCACTCTGGCTCTGCTTCACCTTTGACGAAGAGGAAGAAGGGTGCTCTGGCACGACAGGCTGAGACCCCCGACATGGCTGCACACTCCGGTACCTCAATGAAGCATTGCTTTAATGATCCGGAACTTGATGCACTTGTGGCCTATGTGTCGGCACATAGCCACGAAATGCTGGTGACTGCAGGGTGCAAGACCACACCTGGTTAACGTAAGGCACACTGGCAGACCATCGCCGACCGCATGCCCTTGGATTTGTGAGGCACACAGCTGATGATTGCTACAAGCGGTGGAATGACCTGAAACGCAGAGCACAGAACAAGCTGGCCTCAAATCATGCCGCTACACTAGTGACTGGCGTTGGGTCTCCACAAGAGGACAACAAACTCACTGAACATGAGTCTGTTGCTGGGACCTTCGTCACAGAGGAACAGATCCAAGGTGTGGGAGGACTACCTGATTATGATGAATTGTCCGGTGAGTGCCCATGCATGTGTGTGTAATGCATGTGTATGTTGTTTGGGTGACGGGTTCTGATTGAGTGCCAGGTGAGGGTGTGTGTGCCTGAGTGGTATGGGTCACCCATGTGCTTCATCCAAAACATTCAGTGGCCTTGGATTTGGGTGTGACAGTATCCCTTCTGCCCACAGTAGTAATTTAGCGCAACATTACGGCAGTTGCCCTTGAAGTGGCATCTTGCAACAACATTGTTTGTATTTTTCAGTGTTTGTTCAGGATGATTGTTTCAATTCTCCCACTTTTGCTACGCATTCCTCAGCCCTAATGTCACATTTGTGACATGCTTCTGTCATTGATGAACCCCACATTGGACCACATGTGTTACCTTGTTAGGTGAATGATTTGACCATTCAGGCTGCTTGAGTATTGGCCTGATCACATACATTTTTTGGGGCCTGTTTGAATGTGGAACATGATAGTTGTTTCCTGTCATGTTGAAGTGCACAACCATTGATGTGCACATCGGCCTGCAATCACTGTATTTTTGTACACTGGATGTGTTGCAGTGTGTGGCACATGCCTATTTTGTCACACTATGTAGCATTTTTCATCTCATCATGTCCATCTCACATGGATGGCTGACAGTATTCATTTGCTGACATATGGATGTACTTGTGGAATGTACCATGGCTATGGTACATGCCATCTGTGTGATGGCATGTGTCATGTATGTGTATTGGACATGCCACTCACAGGCCAATGTGTGATGGCAGTGCTACCCAGCATGCAGCAAATGTGTTGCTCTTCCATCTTGGTGTCATCAGTGTCTCCCTTTTGCCTCCCCTTCCAACTCAGTGACAGTGCATGCATGGGAGGGTTATAGTCATGTGGGACATGTGTAAATCATGTACTGGTTCTGTAGCTTGTCAGGCCTATTTGTGTGCTATGGCGCTAATGCCTGTTTCCATTTTTTGTCTTTCATGTTTTTGCAGGGGATGACGCACTTGATGCTGTTGAGGTTGAGGAGATGGTGCAGACCCAGAAGGGATCTGAGGCACGACCGGGCACCAGTGGGGGACGTGGTGTGGTGGTGGGTGAGAACCCAATCTTGCTGCAGACCATTCTGTCTAGGGGTGCCTCTGGGTGCACCTCCCCAGACCTCTATTCAGGTGCTGATTTGGATGATGAGACCTATGTGCCGTCGCAGGTAAGTGTTTCTGGCAGGGATTCTGTTCTGTCCAACCCACCTGCACCAGGGGTAGAACCCTCTATGGGGATGTCAGTGTTGGTAAGTCCGCCTTTGGCGGTTACAGATGCAGGGTCAGACTCCACAACATCTGATCCTGTTCCTGATCCAGCAGATCAGAGGGGGAATGCAGTCCTGCAGCCTCAGGCAGTGCCGGCACAGCAAGGCGCAGATCGCCTTGCTCCAAACAGGTGTGGTGCCCGCCGACGCGGTGGCCATACACCATCAGGCAATACCACATGGGAACTATCCATATACGGTATGGCAACCCAACAGGCAGCATCAGTTGAGATGATGGCTCAAGCAATGGAGAGGGTGGCCACTTCCATTGTACCCCCTGAAAGGCAGATGGAGCAACTACAGCAGGCAACAGACTCCATTTGCCAATCACACAGGGAGGACATGTTGGCGTCCAACAGGGACATACGGGTGGCACTGGAGACTCTATGCCAATCGATATCAATAGAGTCCCAGGGCCACAGGGAAGCCCTGAGGGTAGAACTCCATCACCTCAGGGAGACTCTTGTTACCCTTGAGGCTTCCACTAACTTGAGGACAGAACAGCAGCTGGAGCGGCTCACACGTTTGCTCTCAGCTGAGATGCAGGCAACTCGGGAGGAGATCCGGGCATCACGTCAGGTGCTGCATGGGGATCTCCGCACTATAATCCTCCAGAACAAGACCTTCCACACCCGCATGCTTGCTGCCATGGAGGACCATACCAGGGCTTTGCATGGGCTGCCTCCCAGAGGGTGATTAGAGCGACAGCAGCAGTTCTCCCACATTGGCATAGCCGTGCAGGCCATGAGCCCATGGAGTTTTTTTTTCCCAACATCCACACAGGTGGCTGTTGGTGCACACCCTGTCCTCTGTCCTCCTGGGTGGCCTCACCTCCCCAGCCCCCACATGGCCATTTTTGATTTTTTTTTACAGTGTGTTGCTTTGTGTGGCTCCTGTGGGCATCCACTGTATTCCGGATGGGCACATGCAGGCTTGTCCTGAGTTTGGGTTAGATGCTTGGGTTTGTGAGACACACACCCCACCTACTTCCTGTTTCCATGGGCTTGCAAAGGGTGTCCCAAGTGACAGTGACTTACACAGTGACGTTGGACTCCCATGAGCTGTGTGGGCAGTCTGTAGTCAATACTGTGTATACATTCCTAGTGGATATTGTTGTTGTATTGTAAACTGCATGGTGTATTGATATGTGCTTGTGCATCCATGTCTTCCTCCTAATTTGCAGGTTCATTCTCATGTCTTCACAAGGCCGTCTACTTTGGAGATGGAGTTCATGTTGTAAGCAGTGCACTTACACATTTGCGTGGCAGCAGCACTGTACAGTTGGAAGTGGTCGATGTGCTGGCATAATCAGGTTGTAAGACTACCACTACTTTAACTTAGTACTGTCATGTTTATTATATGTTTGAGGTTGTGTAGCTGCATTGTATTGTTGGTAAGTATTTGGTCATGTGTGTTGTTAGTTCTAGATTACTGGGAGCATTTTGTGTGTGGGCAGTTTCCATTAGGGACACTGTACTTTGACACGTGTGTCATGTTTTGGGGATTGCTTTGTTTGCTCTCACATAGCATGACATGCCATGGTGTGTTGGGTGGCGGTGCTGGGGAGAGGTTGGGTGACATGGCACTGTTGTCATGTTGTATTTTGCAAGGGGGTAATGAATTTAGCAGCATAGAAGTGTGTCTTTTGATGACACAGCATTGGTGGTGTTTGTGTAGGTAGGGATGCACACAATGTAACACTTCCAGGTGACCAATCTCAGGCTGGTATGGTTGTGACAGTTGACTGTCCCTTATGTCATCATCATTGATTGTCAGATGGTATGTGCCAGGGCTGTGTGCACTCCACAGGGGTGTGATTTTAGGTGAAGTAATTAGCCACCAGCTGCGTACGGGCTGCCTCACCCCGTGCCCTTTCCCCTCCCATGCACAGTGGGCGTGCATGTGGTTGTGGATGTGGGGGCACCACCATGTCCACATGCAGGCCCCGGGGTGTTGCAACGTTGTGCAGGACACATGCTGCCACTATGATCCTGCACACTACTGGGGGAGCGTATAACAGCTGCCCGCCAGAACGGTCAAGGGAGCGAAAGCGTGACTTGAGCACTCCGAATGTGTGCTCCACTATGCCCCGGGTTACAATGTGGGCTGTGTTGTATCTTACCTCGGGTGGCGTGGTGGGGTTCCGAATTGGCGTCATCATGTGGGTGTTCAGAGGGTAGGAACTGTCACCTGGGGAGGTGGTGATGGGTATCATTAGTGGGGTTGTGACATTGCTCTGTATCTGACATGCATGCATGTGCTGTGGCATTTATACTCACCGAGCAGCCATGTATCGCCATGCCGACCAGCTTCTAGGTCGCGGTTTAGGGTTGACATTATGTAAATGAAACTGTCGTGGGTGGACCCTGGATAGTTGGCATATACTGAGGTGATGATTCCCTTGGCATCACATACTACCTGCACGTTGATGGAATGCCAGTGCTTGCGGTTTCTGTAGATGTGCTCAGATGCCCGGGGGGGACGTAGAGCCACATGGGTGCAATCAATGGCACCTAGCACTTTGGGGAATTGTGCCACCCCGTAAAAATCCTGGACGGCAGCCTGCCTTTCTGCAGGTGTTCTGGGCAGGTATATGTGCCTGCGGACTGATGGCCGTGCAGTCTTGATGGCCAAGACCTGGTGTAGGCAGCGTGACGGCGTGGCCTGTGACACCCCCCCTACTATAGCAGTTGTCCGCTGAAATGATCCAGTGGCCAAGAAGTGCAGTACATTGAGGACCTTATGCAGGGGGCTGAGTGCTTGGGAGCACAGGGTGGGTGATGTGAGGTCATCCTCCCACTCACTGACCAGGTCGAGTATTATGTGAGGTGGAAACCTTTACCTCCCATACACCTGGTCATCAGGCATCCCAAAAAGGCTGGTTCTGGGTGTAAAAATTCTGGGCCTGACTTTCCTCCTCCTGCGGTATCCCACGACCACTGCTGCTAGGAACGGTATATTCATCCTGGCGTCTGAGCTTGTTTGTTGTTTGCGCGCACTTTTATGCTGTGCAGGTCCACGTACGCCTGCTTTCTGCTGGTATGTGTTTCCGGATTAGCGCGTCTTTTTTGGCGCACCCCGTTCGATTCCATGAATACGTGTTTTGAACGTGCGTGTGGGCGTTCCGCGCATTTGCCTCCTGTACTTCCCCTGTGACGCCCACATTTTCACGAGTTGTTCCCCATTCCGCGTGTCACGCCCCCTGTTCCTCCTACTTTGTTGTATGTGCCACGCTATGTGCGATTTCGCTGTGCGCGTAGCGCACGCTGTTTGGAGACGTGTGCGCGAGTGTGCGCCACGCAGACTTTTAACGCACATCCTGGAATTTCCACACGCATGGACTTCCATGAATCGCTGTGCGCGGGTTTTGCTGCGATTTTTGCACTGGCACTGCAATTCTCACGCTCACGCGCGCTTGCGCCAACAATTTCAGCGCACATTAATTCCATGAATCGGCCTCTTGGTTGCATGTAATAATGTCCCAACAAAATGCCTGTGTGGCAAAAAAGTTGCTGCAACAAGACCGTGTTTTGCGGCCACATTATCACTGTGAACCTGCGGGGGATACCCCTGCAACTACCATTTAAAAAAAAAAATGTTTTCCTCAAGGTGAGCAGGGGACAGCCCCCCTCCCCTCAAAAATGGTCACCATACATAATGTTGCCACAGCATTTTCCCGGTGACTATATGTATGGTGACCATTTGTGTGTGGTAATATTACCGGATGCCAAACATTTGTGGTGGTATTTATTTTGTGGCAATACAGGTTTAGTTCCTCTGAACTGAAAATGTTCATTATTAATTCCTCCTGAACCCAAACAGACACTATAACTGCTTTGGGTCATGTTTTCCATTCAATAAATGTTGATTATTCTGACAAATGGTGAAGATTGTTATATGGCAAAATATCAAGACAATAGTTCACAAAAAGAATTCATCAAAACTTGCATGCATATAATCATAATTTGTACTCTCTGGATGCTGTATGCTATAGTGATTGGCTATATGAAACATTGTAACCTGCAGATTGTGAAAAGCATAAAAGTGACGCATGCCATTGTCCACCATTACAGCGTGGTGCCACACCAATCACATTATAAACACTCCCATCCCCTGCACATAACAACAAATGATTAAAATGAACAAGCAAACGTATAAGGAAAAAAGACTCACCTAAATGGTGACAACCTCTCCCTGAGCCTCTCCCTGGACTGGCACTCTTCTCCATGCAGGCCGCCATGATGCAGATCATGTTAAGCTGTTGGGAAGCTGCAACATTGTCAACTGGTTAACATCCGAAGAAAGCAGTTAAAGGCATGAAAGTATTGCAATAGCTCGCCCTGCTGTTCAAAGGCAGCAAAGAAGTGTAAAAGATAAATAATTAAATCTGTTGGAAATTAACAAATCTGAAGTCAACGTGTAGCCACCAAATGTACACATACATCTTTAAACGATGGGCAGTTGAAAGCAAATTATCATCCAATTTTGAAAATATGCCTCTAACAATTTTAAATAGATACCTACAAAAAATCTATGACAAAGTATGTTATTCTTCTGGAGCCCATTATCAGCATAAAAGCCATCGGTGCTGCTCATAAATTACAACATTAATAATGGTTCTTACGCCCACAATCTGAGTTTCATTGAAGGTGAGGACTTTAAGAAGGCCAACAACGTAATTGATTCTATCATTAAAAAGATAAGAGACCCCTGTTACAGAAAATTAAATCAAAACCTACACATTTCTTGGCTTGGACGCATTAATGTGCTAAAGATGGTGATTCTACCTCAGCTTTTATACCATTTTACAGCCCTTCCAATCATTGTCCCACATAGCTTCTACAGGGCGCTACACAAGACCACGAGCAGGTTTATATGGGAGAGGAAGAAACCGAGGTTGCCTGCATCACTTATGAGGACCCCTAGCCACCGGGGGGAATGGGAGTACCGGATTTTACGGAGTACTATATAGCGGCCCAAATTAGAATTATTAGAGACTGGCAGAAGGATGATCGTAAGAAACCTTGGAGACCAATGGATAGAGCGGTGGTGGCAGGGCAGCTGGAGGGAATGCTCTGGAATCTAAGGTCAGATAGAACTCCTCAAATGTATGCAAGTGATCTCACATCGACAGTGGGAGAAGTGTGGGACTCGGCAGTGAAGGGATCCCATATCACCACATTGCCCTCTCCATATACCCCTATATCCGAAAACCCACAATTTACCCCGGGTTGTAATAACACTGGATTTGATGCATGGTATCAGGGGGAATGTCGAATGCTATGGGACATGTATCAGGGGGGTAAAGTTAATGAATTTGAGAACTGCAAGTTGGATTTCAATCTGGATGAGCGACATGGATATGAGTATATACAATTGCGACATTGGCTGTCCCATTCAGAACTGCGTCAAGCAGGCTCATGACCGCCAACGCCCTTCGAGTAGTAGTTGGATATGCACTCGGGGGACAGGGGGTTAACAGCGTCCATTTCTAAGCATATAAAGGAGGGGGAAGATCCCCCACCCAGGAAATACATGCAGAAGTGGCAGTTGGATACAGGGGCAGTTATCAGAGATCCAGAATGGCAACATCTGTGGGACCAAATACCGAAATTAACAAGGTCCCTACAGATCCGGGAGATTTGGCTAAAGCTAATGGTACAATGGCTTCTAACCCCAGTCAGGTTAAATAAGATCTATCCGCTATCATCCCGGGGATGCTGGAGAGATTGTGGGGAAACTGGCACATGGGCTCATATATGGTGGGAATGTCCTAAATTGGATACATTCTGGGGTCAAACACGGCAGGCTGTGGTTTACACTCTGGGGAATGTGGGAGGTAGGAATCGAGGACTGGACATGATAGGCTTGGGCGGAGTTATGAGTGACATTCCCACCAAGTCCTGTCGCAAGGTTTATGTTATAATGATGTTGTTGGCGGCCCTGGTGTTAGCGCGTCGTTGGAGGTCCAGAGATCCACCACAAGAACACGAATGGGTGACCAAAATGTGGTTGGTGCTAGCTATGGAGTGGCTCACTTACTCATTAAAAGGGGAGCATATGAAGTTTAGGTCGGACTGGGCTGACTTGATAAACTATCTAAAGGAGGGAGCATGCAGAGCATGGTGCCCGAAGTCGATGACGCTGTTGGGAATTGTAAAACCTCAGGAAGAGTCAGAACTGTAAGTGGAGCGTTCAGCGAGCGAGTGGAGTTGAAAACAAGTTGGATAGTTTCTCCTGGATCGGGGGGAGGGGGGGTAAGGGAGGGTGAGGTGGCGGTGGGTGAGTTCTTTATTAGTTGAAAGTGTTGTTCCTTTTCTCTTTTCTTGTGTTCTGTTGGTTGTTGCGAGAATAAGAAATGCAAATAAAAATCAAGACTAAGGACAGGACCACATGACTCACAAGCCTATAATCTCTGACAGTGATCTATAAAAGCTTAAAACCAGTGGCATATTCAAAACAGTTAATCTCTTCAAGGTGTTGTATGACATTCAGCTTCACTTTGCTAAGTGATGAAGAGCCAGTGAATGCAGTGCCTCATTTTAAGTCGGGAGGTGTGGTAAAAAAGTGCTGGTATTCATGGATACCGGCACTTCACAGCACTGGCCAACAACGTGTTTGCCTGTGGGGCACCTGGGTTATCTACAGCTAAATGCCGAGGTAAGTTAAGTGCCCGACTGGCAAAATAAAACCTAATTACCGGTAATGACGGCAAATCCCCTCATGGATTATGGAACTCCATGAATGGGGATTTTCACCATGACTCTCGCACCCGTAAGCCGGCAGCAACGCTGCCGGACCGGGTGCCAAAAGCAGTATTTACATTGTTCAGTATCCTGGCGGCTCTACCACCAGGATAACGGCAGCCTCAGAATGAGGCCCAAAGCCTCCAAAAAACTTCTCCTTTTGCACAGACTACAGTGGTAAATGACATGCCACCATCAACTTAAATGTCGTCAATAAAAAACATCCACCAAGTACAGAAAAGACCATAGATGCGCTTTGCAGTGCAATGTACACAGTTCCTGGAGATGAAATTTGCCCTCTGCATTCTCTCAAATTTGTATGCACATAAAACATGCACCCTACTTCTTTGTGCTTTGCTAAAAATATTTTGTCCAAGAAGCCAAAATTGAGCCCATCTGTCCATCTCCATGCCATTTGTTAAAAACACTCTGGGCTCTGTGATGCACAACATTAGCTAACATGACAAACTAAGCACCATATATACCAATCTCTGCCTGCGAGGAACTGCTATTTACATTTTAGGCAAGACTGGACTACTAACGACTGTCACCAGACTATGGAAATAATTCTCTACCCAAAGCTACTGGGCCACTCAACATGCCAAAAAGAATGATTGTGCACACGCCTCATATTGCTGGCAATACAACTCCCAATGCGGCATCAACCGCCCTACCAGGATCATCTAACCATTACCTCCACCACAACTATCTTAAACACATGAGTTGAAGTCGGCAGCTTTTTCCACAGGGCAAATGTATAAACTGCAACTTCATTGTTCACAGATCTTTTCAACTGCAACTTAAGTAAATACCTTGTATAACGCATCAGTTCTCATATTTAAAATATTACATCGGTTAAATGCTAATGTATACCTGAAATAAGCTCCTTGTATATCATACGGGTATTAGTATGCACATTACAAATATGACTCAATATTTTAAACAAAAAATCTTTGATTATGCCTTAAAGAAGTTTCTTGTACAATGTATCATAATTAAAGAGCAAGGGGTTTTTGATAGCTCTATAGGCCTTCTATTGGGCTGTACTGAGTGTTGTGGACCCCTAAACCTAGTTAAACTTGAACTCTGTCTTCAGTGGCCATAAAGCTTAGTTAGGTCATGGATTCAATTGTAGCCATCCTCTCAACCAATTAGAATGCTCGGAATGCAGTCTGTATTTTCTTATCTACCTCATTCCTAACACCCAGACTTGAACAGCCATCGTATAAGCAGCACAGAAGCAATTCTCTTCAACTGTCTAAAGGCAAAGCGAAGTATCCACAATTCAATTATCCAAATTAAGAAACAAACACAAAATGCGTTAATATTTTTGTGTTTAAATTGACATTACAAGTTACTTGTGTGTGTTCATTTTTCCCAAAAACGATCACAGTTTTCTTTCTAGTTGCACAACCCCATCTGCTATTAGCCTAACATACCTCAGGAATAATGCCCCTTTCCCAGGTATAATCCATGGTTTTGCCTCAGGCAATAACTTGGGGGCATGTCATTACCCCGCAATAATGATAACTTTCCTAGCCAATAAGGCTTAAATATATGTGGCAAATGGAAAAAATCAAATTGTAGCTATATATCTATCAACTGTACAAAAAACCTCTGGTTGGCACCACAAATTGAGCATTACAGTAGCATTCAAGTTTTGTTTCATGAACACAATCCTATTAAGTAATTGTACCAATTAGAATTGACAAGTGCCTATGTTTCCTTCCATAGCCAAACATTGTGTAGGAACAACAGTATTGCACCTTCTTGTATAAAGCGACAAGTCTCAAATTATTTTCTGGTGAGCACCCAATAGATGATCCTATTGATTTTTTTATTTCAAACATCCTTAATTAATTCTCGTCCCAATAGCTCTTTAAAGAAAGACACAGAAAACATATGACCTATGTTGGCGCCTGTAAGCTTGCAAAATGGGCAACAGGCGTGGGCGTTATAAGTAATTACGTGTATAATATGTACAATATAATGGGTACATCTCTTGTATTTGACTAGAATGCAGAAAGGCATTCTTGAATAAAATGAATTTCAACACAGCTGGATAGCAGATCTCCTAACAACAAGGTACTCTCTAGAGCCCGTACACACACTACTAAAAGGAAAACTGCAAGACACATTAACATGGCTCACTTTGCTGAAAGTGGTTGTAAGGAGCGAGATTCATAAAACCCCAATGCCAATAAAAGGGTATCAGGTATTAATATCCCCAACAAAAATATCGCCATAGGTGCGGGATTGCAGGGGTGTCCCCCGCAGGGTCCATTGTGAATTTCGCCGCAAAAATATGGCGATATTTTTGTATCGCAATATTTTTGCCACGGAATTATCACATGGAACCAATAAAAGGACAACACGTTGCGAACATTCCAACATTAGGAGTACCTTTATTGAAAGGGAGATACACAAATACCCTTGAGCAGATTGCATGCCATAAGATGAGCCCTTACTTGGACCACGTCTACAGGGACATGAAATGAAAAAATAACAGTGTGATACACATTAATACTAAGATATTTCAAGAATTAAGTTAAATGAAGATAAAGATTCCCAAACGTTTACCAACTGAATTACATCTGAACACACATAATTAAAGTGCCTGGTAATTATCCAGTGAGCCCAAACACCCGAGACAGCCAGATACACATGTGTTGTGGTATGGGCCCAGACTGGAGACAAGAAATGAGCAGCTTCTGCCCAAACACCATCCATTATTAGGAGGAAACCTTCAGGAATCTATGGATGAGTTGACCTCCCGCCTTCATAAGTAGTTCCCTGAATCCTGGCAGAATGACTGGAAAGTCCCAGGTTATTTCCAGCGCACTCAGGGAACAAGGTCTGAGCTGGAGAGCGAGCGGTGACTAGAGGAACGGATGCTCATTGTTCATGTGGAAACTGAAGTCTCCTGGAAGTCATGCCAACAGGGGTAAACACATAATGGAACCTTAGACCATCGCCTCAGCCTACAACGGCAAGCTTATTAGGGCCAGTAGACCCTTCCTATCATCCAATAGCTGCCTCACTCTTGCCAGAGCCCTGATACAGTCCAAACTGGACTATTGCAATAGCCTGTACGTAGGTGCTAACCAATCTGTAATTAACAAACTACAGGTACTTCAAAACAATGCACTATGTGCAGCACTCAACATCCCTAGGCGAGAGCACATTTCCACTGTCAGGAAATCGTGCAAATGGCTCTCAATGCCACAAAAAATTGATCTGAAAACTATTTGCCTCACATACAAGGCATTAAACCACCTAGCCCCACCATATCTCACTAATAAATGTACCATGAAACCCGCCACCAGAACCACTAGATCCTCCAACACTTTATGCTTGACAGTGCCGAGATTCTCCTTAAAAAGAGCTGGAGGGGCTAGCTTCACAGTACTCGCCTCTCAACTCTGGAACACCTTACCACTCAACATTAAAACTATTGAGTCATTCCAGATCTTCAGGAAGGATGTTATCGGTGGGCTCCTAAACAAAAAGTAGCACCACAGATATGTGGGTACACCTCCTTCTGTTTAACTATGTCTGTGAATTTTGTAAACTGTTGTATTTTGAAACTGCAGGACCCCTCACTGCTTAACTATGTTTGTATACTTTGTAAATTGCTGTATATTGAATTTTTATATATCACATTATGTAACCACCTTCTTTAAGCGCCCTTCTACCTCGGGGATGGAGCGCTATACAAATAAAACAAACAAACAAACTGCTGGAAGAAATTGTCCATTGTTAATGAAACAGATCTGGCTGAAGAATATTAGCATCTCATTGTTGTCCTAGAGGTAAGGTGATCTTTCTGGAAAGGACCTCCTGGGGTATCAATATGCCTTTTGATTAAAAAAGATGGACTTTGAAGTGGAAATGTATGCAAAAATCCCCACGCTAAAACAACAAGCTACATGTGCATGCTAAAATTCAGAGTCCCTACTCCTACTGTACGATACACATGTTAGTGTGGGTTTGAACTGCAACAGGGGATCAGGGCAAGACTCATTTCTAGACTCATGAGTATGAGTCTCATGCAGAATTATGAAAATGCACCAGGCACATGATTGCCAATGCACACAGCATATGTTTGCCAATGCAAAAGGTACACGACTGAAAATGCACAGAGCACATGCTAAAATTGCATATTATGTCAGGATCATATTACAATTGACTAAGTTGCACTTAACATACTAATCCATCTCCAGTGACATGTAACATGACCTCAATAATATTTAGTGCAAATTAGTTTATGCAGAATAACCTGAAGACAAATTTGGAAAATGCATGATGCTCTTTTAAATGAGAAAGTAAAAGTGCAGGCTGAGTTTGTGTGGTAAGCTGAAATATGTGAAGATCCGTTCTACTTAAGACAAGCTATTGTTGAAGAGGAAACACAAGAGTAATGTTTCATTTTCTTTTCAGCAATGCAGTTAACACAATAAGGAAAATACATAGAGGAAATTGTGTGGTGGGTTGGATCTGGTCAAGGGGAGGTGTTTCCATGATTGATAGAGGGATCTGTTAAAAAGGGTTTGAGAGGGAGTTGTAGGGGAGACATTTTCAGGCACTGTACTGTGAGAGATGGTGGAACAGGGAGCTGGCTGGGGAACAGTGTTCAGTGTTGGCAAAGTGCCTCGTGGCGTAGCAGTTCTTATCAAGTGACCAACCATGGGGAGAAAACAGGCAAGAAGTCTGATGAAGATTTCCATGCCAAGCTGAACCAGAAATATCGCCTACATATCTGGGTAAATATTGGTCTAAGTGAGGAATTGCTGGGATGGGTATTGGTAAATTAGTCAGATAAATAGAACATTTCATCCTAAATACTGTCTAGTTAAAATGCACATGTAATCCAAAGTGTATTTCTTGGCATTGCTGTTTTTTCTCTTTCCTTTTCTAAAGTGAATTTCTTGCCAAGTTCCACATTTTCGAGGACGGTCGGTAAGACTGGGCATAGCTTATTCTATTTTAAATGTGCCATTTGTCATTGCAATACATTGCACTGTGAAATATCAAGTGTGCATAACTGTTACTTTTTACAACTTGCATATTTATACGTTACGATAAAATAACATATTGCAAAGTCACTTGTAGTCCTGGTGTATTTTTGCTGCAGTTACAATATACCACCAAGAATTATAAAAATACAGATATATGCCACCATAATCCTAACATATATATCCAACATATTTGGTGCGTTAGCCGAGAAACTTTAAAACAGTTACTGGGCATCCCTACTCCTACACTACTCCTACACTGCCTCCTTTTTTTTGCTGCTGGGATGTAACCCGAAATCACTGCAGGAAAAACAGATCCAGATGTTTTAAAACACATATGCTTCTCCCAACTCAATCTTCTCTTATCATTTGAAAATAAATAACACGTAAATGACAACATCCATATATGAGAAACATGATGTATACACTTTTAGACTTGAAAAAAATAATTATGAGTCTTGATCAGAAGAATAAACAATATCTTAAAACAATGTTTTTTAAAATCTCTTGATCACCTTTATCTTTTGATCTCTTTCTTATTTAGTTCTTGTTTCTTTTCGTAATTGGTGATCTGCTTTTTATTATTCTTTTAAATTATTGTTTTAAAAAAATAATGAGATCTTATCTTTTGAACTTTTTATCACCTTTATCGTGTCGTCTGTTTTAATTGGTGAAAGCTGGATAAGAGTGAATAGACAAAAGAGAAAAGAAAAACTCCAAAAGAAGAAAACATACCCAAATCTTCCAACCCCAAATGGTAACAGATGAAACAACTCTAGAAAAGTCATCAACACTCAGGAGAGGTGACAGATGAAAATTAATCACTTCTAAATACGATGGCAAGAACCTCAGGTAACATAGGAGCTGCGTCAAAAAACACAAACAAGAAAAAGCAATCCAAAATACCAGTATTTCTGGAGCCTCCTGAGGTACTTAACATTGACTCCATGTCTTCTCAAAATGCTTCTGCCTCTAACAACATTGAAAATGAGCCTGATCTTCTACTGTGCCAACGAGTTTGGTGGCTATCCCATCAGCTGAGTCCAATTTAGGCTCGGTGGTAGCTGCCCCTACTAGCCAACTGCAGAAGACATTGGGTTCCAGCATGCAGCAACCAGAACCTGAGAACTTTCAGGGAACAATAATGAGTTGGCAAATTGATCCACAAATATGCGGTTGACTCCACATCAATAGGGGCATGATATGATATGATATGATATTTTATTTGTATCGTGCTCATACACAAGTGTTTCAGAGTGCGACTAGGCAAGGGAGGGGAAACAGGGGAGAACACAAAACAACAACGATCATTACTAGATCCAGTGACATTGAGAATGTCCAAGTGCTTGGGAAAGGGAAAAGGGAAAAAAGTGCATGGAGGGGGAGAGTGGAAAGTGCAGAGAAGAGGAGAGCAGATAAAGAAATATTTTTTTATTTTTTATTTTAATTTTATCGGTTTATCACAAACCTTTTAAATGTTTATAAACAGAAACACAAAACACAACACATAATAACGTAATCCTTTACGAATACCCCACCCATATTCTCTATCAAACAGTCCGGTCACTATCCTCATTACTCATCAACCGATAATGCATTCAGGCGATTTTCGATTAACATTAGGAAACGGTAATATCAATTTCATGTCTAAACCTTGAAACATGTTGGCCCACCAATCGTCGGCACAAAAGGAGGGGTACTTTAGGCCCCAAGGCCCCAGGTGAATTGTCCTTTCTGATCGAAGAGCCGTGCAGAATAGCACCAAATGTTTCAGGGTTTCCTTATCCTTAGTGCATAGTCTACACATTAGATTTGAGACTTCTCCATGAAGCCAACCGACCTTTAGTTTTAAATACGTTTCAACGCAGCATCATGAACACTCTTCGAGCCTGAGAATCTGGAAACAACTCGATGTAGCGTTGAGGAGCGTTAAATGCCCGTATTTTGAGCGGCGCGTCCCTCATCATTTTAGCTCCAGCTCGTTGTGAGCAAGTTTGAACCCAATCCGCATGGCAAATTTTTAGTTTGGCAGCGTTCGGGTCATTATGCAGCATGTCCAGACTAATTCCATATTCACACAAGATCTCTTCGCATCTTTTGGACCAAAGTGACACCATGCTATTATTTGTTGGCGACAGATCGTAAAAGATGTCAAATTGTGGGATATGCTCGCGCTGGCGAGTTTTCTGAAACAAACTCACCAGAGACCAGCATAACCTAGCTTGAAGCGAAATGAGCGACAAATCATATCTCACACATGATATCAGAATTTCCCTTGGGAGAGACAGGACCTTAGACCAGAAATAATGCTCCAGCGATGACCATATTTCGTGACTGCAACCCAAGGCGTTTTCAGCACCATATAGTAAAACTGGGATTACTTTTTGCTGGTAAAAAGCTAGAACTGGTTTTAGTGAACATTTCCCAAATTTCTTATGCATGATGACAGCTTGACTTGCCAGTTGCTTGCAATTCCTTTTCTTTTCAGCAATCCATGGACCATCGTTGATTGATGAATGTATTAACATGCCGAGGTATTTTACGCTCTGGGCTATCTGAATGGCCTCCTGACCCAGGTGCCATCTTAGATGACTCGATTTTTTTCGGCCTTCATTATTCAAGTTCTTTAACACCAGAATTTCACATTTTTTTGTGTTTATCACCAAATGGTTAGATGCAACATAATGGGCGACCACATTCAGCTT
Organism: Ambystoma mexicanum; assembly: GCF_040938575.1. Classification (NCBI taxonomy): domain Eukaryota; kingdom Metazoa; phylum Chordata; class Amphibia; order Caudata; family Ambystomatidae; genus Ambystoma; species Ambystoma mexicanum. The sequence goes on from NC_090931.1 coordinate 769,043,585, forward strand.
CCTCTGAAGGCCGACAGGTGTCAGGTCCATCAGGACCAAACTGTCGGCGTATAACAACCAGCTTAGATGGGACTTAGCTACTTTTGGTGGAAAAGAACTTACCGAGTCGATCGCTAACCCTATGTCAGATATGAATAAGCTGAATATTGCGGCAGCTAAGGGACATCTTTGTTTAACCCCTTTATAGGTTTTAATTGGGGTTGTTAGATTTCCAGACCGATCCAGCCAGATTTTTATGGAGGTTTCGGAGTGTAGTTCTCAGATTGCGGCTACTAAGTCAGCTGGATATCCCCAACTTTGTAGTTTTAGCCACAAAAGAGGCCTGTTGATGGTATCGAATGCACATGAGAAGTCAATGAAGGCCAAATATACCTTTGTGTTCGACTTCATCGCCTCCATCTTCATCAGGTTCAGAAGTAACAGATTTAACAAGCAGCCCACTTGCTTTACAAAACCAGATTGTCTTTTGTCTACGTGATTAGACTCGATTGCCCATGCCACCAGTTTCTGCTGCAACATTGTGGCATACATTTTCCCCAGAGTGTCCAATAATGCCACTGGGCGGTCATTTTTTGGGCATGTTCTGTCCTCCTTCTTAAATATAGGGACAATAACAGCAGATTTCCAGGATTTAGGGGTCCTGTGGCACTTACATATTCTGTCGAATAAAGCTACGCATATGGATGCCCATAGCTCAGGATGTTGTTTGATCGTGAAATTGGTAAGGCCATCAGGGCCAGGCGCTCGTGAGTTTTTAGCCTTCTTAATTATTGACACAATCTCCTCTCTTGGAAACGACAAAGCCCACGGTTTCAAAGATGTTTCCAATGGGATAATTCCATGATCCTCTGCTTTGTACAGGACTTCAAAATGGGCTATCCATGCGGCTTCTGAGACCATGCAAGACTGCAATGCCATTTGAGGAGCTTGAAAGTTATTGATAAGTCTCCAGAAGTCCCTCGAATTTCTGTTCCTCAATATGGCTAGCATTTGCTCCGCATCATTTTGCACTAGGGTATTTTTGTGCATCTTCAACCAGTTCTTATATTTTTGTTTCACCTCCTTTATTTCCAATTTTCGAGTGGCAGCATCGAGGGACTTAGTTCTCCTAATTGCAGCACGCATCCTTCCTTTTTGGATCAGGATCTCGTGATCGAAGTGATGAGCTCGAACCATGTTAGGGTTTTTTAAGCCTACCTTTACAGTTTTAAATTGTGTCAATAATTGATCGTATTCTAGATCTTCATTCAGTTGACAGTACTGGATCATCACAACGTTGACTTCACTCTCCTCCAATCTTAAACAAACTCTATTTGATTCAACCTGTAATTTGTGTGACCACTTTAGCCTTTGGGCTGAGCCAAGTATCACAAATTTCATGAGTAACATGTCATGATCACTATTTGCTTTTTCACAGATCCTCAGCGATTGGATCCTAGGATGAAGAGTTTCGGACACGTACATGCAGTCTATGGTGGAGGATGAATCTGCACGATGCCATGTGGGAACAGATGGTATGTACCCACAGGTGCTTCCATTCAACATCTGGAAGTTACGAAGACCCATTTCGAGAATCCATGCTTGTGCCAATATGTCTAGATCTGTGTTTGCTTCCTTAATTAGGTCGATGTCTAGGTCACCACAAATAAGAATCTTGGACGAGTCTAATGATTCCACTCGAAGATCAATTAATCCTGTTATCTGGTCAATAAACTCCATTTTTCCTGCCCGTAGATGATTCCAATACAAGTTCAGTATTATAATCTTGTCTTGCGTATGCTCATGTACACCAACTCTTTCAATAGCCGTCTCCTGAATATAGGGGGAATGGTTGACAGAATTTGTAATACGCCAACCCGATGTTCTTCTCACCATCGTTAGTAACCCTGACATAGGGCGACCATGCTTCGCTTTTATGGCCGGATTTATTGGGGAGATGACGGATGTTTCCTCCTACAATAAAGCCTACACACTATTTACCCTTGCCTCTGCTATTCTTTCTTCATATGTTAACAAATAAATTCTTTCCTATTTACCATTTTTTCTAGACAATCTCTTCGTATGGAAAAGAAGAGGACTACTCAACTTAGTTCTTTGCTCTAGAACCACCCCTCACCAGTCCCGTGGTTCTGCATGTGCCAAGGTCAGGCACCTTTAACTCCCATTCCTTTGGCTTCAGCACAGTTCTATCATTCCCTTTCCCTTTTAACTCATCTTTCATTCTCAAATTCACATCTTGTTCTTCAGTCATGTATATTTTACCTTTGTGTTGGTTCTACTGCGTCCCCCTTAGATATCTAACCATTCCTACCTCCTCTTTCATTGTTTTTGTTGAGTTAGTTGGTTTCCTTTAAAATGCTTTGATCTCAAGGGTGATATAAATTAATTGGGGATAGAATAGTGTTCTGCTTTAATTCTATATGTGTGGATCTACAGGGGTCTACAAAACCAACAGAGAAGGCCAGGGCCAGGTCCAGACCAATAAAGTGGAATCATAAGGACAACACTCACTTAGGAAAAGGAAGCTATACACATGTAATAAAGCATCACAAATTCCTGCAACATATGATTTACTTTACATTTACATCTAACTTGTGTTACCCCATCAACTGATATCTTGCCTCTATTTTCACACAGGCACTGGCAATTCATCACACTGGAACTGCACGGGGATCGCTGTAACACCACACATGAGTCACAGAAACATTGACCAACATATGCACCTTCACTCCTCCACAGCATGCATCACTCCATCCCTATCTTGCACCTGCCGTCTTCCTGACACTTACTACTCCCACTAATTTCTGCAGTGCAGAACATTCCTCCATTTACCCTTGCACTCGAATTCATGAACCGTTCTTACATACTGCAAAACCTTTTAGTCTGGGGGGTGTGGCTAAATGGCTACGTGAGAGGACGTGCTCTTGAGGAGCTCCCACAGATCCGCCACCGATCCTTTGAAAAAACAAAGTTTCCTGGAGAAAAATCATGCCAGGAGCACACCCAGGGATGTATGAATGTCCGGTGCATACAACGAGCGCCGCATGAGGCTGATCAGCAGCAAGCAAGGGAAGCCACAGCCACTGAAAAGAAGCTGGGCATCCGGGATCGGGAGACTGGCAAAATGGTGGACTGAGGACAAAGGGCCATAAACTGACCGCAGTGTCACGGCCGTACACGTAGGTTGGTGCAGCCGCGATTGAGCCCGCTGTGGCTTTATATGATGTGTGGAGCCCAGCCCTTGAGCAACATAAGGACCAGGCCGGAGGGGGGCCTGTCGGACCGAGAGACGGACACCGTGGCCCGAGACGAGGATAGGAGTGGCAGGAGGTCCCTGCCTACATCGATTGCTGGAAACTGCAGGGGGTTGAAGCGGATCGCCCCCGGCGGCGCCGCCACCACTGAGCACGGTGCGGCGAAGCGGCTGGCACTGTGCTCTCCGAGCTTCGCAGTTGGATTCTGAGGTGCCCGGCGGAGCGGAGGCCACCGCGGTGTCGGAGCTTGGTGGGGACTGGACAAGGCAAGAGGTGCCGGCCCCTACAGCGATCCGGACCACCGGGGGGATAGTGCCGGAATCAGTCCAGGACGGCCGCGGAGGGGTTTAAACACAGCTAGCTCCAGCAGGTGCTCTGACTGGCCATGCTGTGACCTGACACACCTGAGAATGGTGTAGGGAGGCCTGCAGTGGAGGTCTCTCCGGACACTGGGTGTTCCATTGGATGGTCGGAGTGCCCGGGGGTTGCGCCCAGTTAGGCTGCTCGGCGGCACCTAACAGGAATGAAAGGAAGCACATCCAGCCCTAGAATGCGTGTGTGAGCACGCGCCCCCTATATATTGCGACATCCACAGCAGCTGAGCAGGTGCCGCTGTCAAACACAGGTTGGAGAAAGGGGAAACCTAAGCACCTGGGCCTGAGGACGGAAGAGGGTTGCACTGGGGCCAGAGACATCCACACAGTGAGAGCACACAGAAGGTAACCTGTGCCGGTACAGGGTTCGGAAAAGGCGTTAAAGACACTACTGTGGCTCAAATAGCCGAGGGGTCCTGTCGGGTCCCGGAGCAGAAGTGTGTGAAACCAGCGAATGCGCCCGACCACCAGTGACTGAGAGAATTACAGCGTAAGCCTGTGGAATAATACTGAGCTAGTCCTGGCACGTGGGAGGACACAGCCCATTCCAGCAGTGCAGCAGACAGTCGGCACATAACCCCAACGTGGTCAAAGTGGGCCCTAAACACCAGGAACAGTCCGACACTACGCAGACCTTCAAGCGAGAAGTTGCTGTGCTGGCCCACACCTAGTTGTTGCAGCACGATGTCTAACAAAACTGTAAGATTGAAGAGCAAGCAGCCCACACTGGATGACTATGCCAAGACATCGCCAGGTGCAGAAGGGGCCAGGAGTAAGGACAAAACTACCACCGGGATTGCAGAGGCTCCGGTCACAATCCAGGAGGTGCTAGCTGCAATTGCGGACCTGAAAGTTGCCTGGGAGACAAAATTGGGGCTGGCCATGAACGAACTGAAGGTGGCACTGGACCTTAAGATTGGGGCGGTCCAGGAAGAGGTAAACCTACTTAGACAAGATGTGAGAACACTGGCGGAGCGCACCGGGGACTTGGAAAAGGAGATGGCCCCGAACACGGCGGATTGCGCCGCCCACAAATTGGAACTTCATGCCCTTGTGCAGCGGGTGGGCAACCTAGAAAGCAGAGCGGAAGAAGCCGAAGGACACGCCAGACGTAACAACACCCGCATCATTGGATTGCCAGAAGGAACTGAAGGGCCTAATCCAACAGAATACGTAGAAACCATGTTACTGCAGGAAATAACTGGAGGGGTACTGACCCAGGGGTTTGGTATTGAAAGGGTGCACAGGGCTCTGACGAGGAAGCCACCTCCAGGGACCCCTCCCAGGCCATTGATTGCAAAGATCCTGAATTACCGGGATCGAGAGAAAATACTCAAATTCTTCCGGAAAGGTGGAACGATCGAAAGGGAGCCAGCGAAAATAAGCGCATACCCAGACTACACCTTGCAGGTGCAGTGCAGTAGAATGAACTTCGGAGTGGTGAAAAGAAAATTGCGGGAAACAGGCCACAGGTATATGCTGCTTTACCCGGCCAAACTGAAGGTGTTCCACAAGAACAAAACTTTGTTTTTTGAAACCCCAGAGGATGCCATGGGGTGGCTGGATACGCAGAGCTGCCCCGAAGAATCGGGTATCCAGACAGGAGCTGAAGAAGATAAGTAATATGCGGCTGTGGCACCCATTGTGACATTGCGCGAGACACTGGGACTAGAATATAGCATTAGATAAGGCTTACAGGGAATATGCTGTTTGGAAAGTACATGCTTGCAAGATCCGTTTGAACTGAATAATCCTAATCATATAAGCGGGAGCTCCCGGGAGACAACCCTTGAACCCCCATAGCAGTAAGCTTAGTTAGGTCACTTGTAGTCCGGTGACACTCCGCGGGGTCCTAGTCCTCAGTGTTCCGAGGAGGGACCAGACGCGGGTGGGCCTGAGATCCATGGATGGAGCTGGGCATTTGTTGGGGCTGGGCGGGGAGGGGGGAGGGAAATAGTTGTGTGCAGTGGGGAGTGGTTGGGGAAGAGAGGGAAGGGGAAGTTGTTGGGGTTGGGAAGGAAGAGAGCCAGACTCCGAGTCATCGGGAACGACATGGGAAACGGAGGGGAGAGTAAAGACATCAAGTCAATGGCGTTGGGTAACCTCGGAGTTGTGACCTGGAACGTGCAGGGCCTCAATAGTTACCTAAAACGTAATAAAGTAATGATGTATCTGAAGAGGATGAGGATTGATATAGCCTTACTACAAGAAACCCACCTCACATAAGAGAAATTGGAGGTGGTCAGGAGAAAATGGAAGGGAAGCGTCACGGGAGACACATACTCAACATATGCAAGAGGGGTTGTCATATGGGTGGCACCGCATGTGCCGTTTCAGCTGCTCCGGTCGACGACAGACCCGGAATGTAGAATGCTGGTGGCGGAGGGACTCTTGGAGAACCGAGAAGTGAACATTATAAACTTATATGCTCTTAACCATGATACCGCATCTTACCTTAGGTCTTTACATAGTAAAAATACCCCCCTGTTAGGTGGCGTGATATTGTGGGGAGGTGATTTTAATTGCACCCTGAACCCCAGGATAGATAGGTCAGATAGCAAGCTAGAAAAACCCACTCCAGCAGCCAAAGTGTTGGGGGCACTGTTGACAGACCTCAAACTGGAAGATGTGTGGAGACGATTGCACCCAACAGACAGGCAATACTCGGATTACACAGCGGCGCATGACCGGCATACTAGGCTGGATTACGTGTTCGCTGCCGCAGAGATAGCAGGAGAAATGGTGGGCGCAGAATTTAAAGCCAGGGTGCTTTCGGACCATTCACCTTTGTTCTTGGAGTGGCGGCACCATCCCCCTAGGGCGCGTATCCGGACGTGGAGGCTCAGAGCTGTGGCCCTACAGAACCCAGGATTCCAAGAGGATTCCAAGAGGACCTCAGGGAGGCCATCACGGAATATTTCGACATTAATACTGGCAGCGTGCAATCAATGGGAACAGTATGGGAGGCATTCAAGGTGGTGGTGCATGAGATAGCTATATCAAAATCCAGGGGGCTCCAAGGGGGTATAGAAAAAGAGTTGCAAGAAATAGAAAGAGAGTTAGAGGACTTGATGCGAAGGGGGGATCACCCGGGAAGAAGCCATGCAAAAATATCGCCGAAAAATTGCCGTTTTTTGTGCCGAGATTATTGCATGGAACATGCGGGGGACACCCCCGCAACCCTTTATTTAATTTTTTTTGTCTTTTTTTTTTTGTCCCTGTCCTCATATATATGGTCACCCATATAATATTGCCACAACCTTTTCCCATTGATATTATTTACGCGACCATATATATGGGGATAATATTACCTGATACCCACTATAAGCCGATGACATGCTTCTCTACCTGCGCTTCCCGGAAGAGAACCTGCAATATGTGTTGGAGGTGATGGAACGCTACGCCACCCTCTCGGGTATATCAGTAAACCCCGGGAAGTCCAGCGTGTTCCCCTTGGGGGAATGCAAGAGTATTCCACTAGAAAAACTGCCCATTCTGCAGATACCCTGGCGGACCGAGACGTTTCGATACCTAGGCATAAACATATACCACAGGATAGAGGTAGAGCACAAATACAACACAGAGAAAGCAGTTGAAGGTATCAAAAATAGCATGGTGGTTTTGCCCAGACTGCTACACTTTTTTGTAAATGTCCGTACTTGATCCCAAACGTTTCTTTGTCAGACTTCATGGCCTGTGCAGGGGCTTCATATGGCACAATTCTAGGAACAGGGTGGCCCTTTGGAAATTACAAAACCCATGTGATAAGGGGGGTATAAACCTGCCGAATTTTGAATTGTATTACTTGGCGGGACAGCTACTATATGTAGCTAGGTGGTTGTCTGAAGATGAATCAGCGGACTCCAGGTTTTTGCAGGGTGATTCTGCCCCATACTTCCTAAAAGAGATAGTGTGGCTGCACAAAAACTAAAGTGTCGGAGATAGGGAGACTGTTGGTGCTGGGCTGGGAGGTCTGGCGTAGAGCATGGCGAACTGTGGGTGACCCGGACCCGCTCTCTCAACAGGTCCCGTTGGTGGTATTATGTGGGGGAGACTCCCAACTGATTAAAGGGGTCCGCAGATACTGGGAACTGGTGGGCTTGGCCACCCTTGGAGACATATGGCAGGAGGGGGAGGCATTACGATTTCAGAGATTAATGGAGGAGACCGGGGTGCATAAAGGCCAATATATTACTTACTCCAGGATTATGAAACGGGTGAGGGAAAGATGGCCCGAAACAGTACTTGCAAAAGAACCTGATGCCACCATAGAAATGATGTACGATGTCTCGGAGGGCGGGCACAAAATATCTTGGATATGTGAGCTACTGAGTACGAAGGCGGGGAAGGAGCTGCTTCAACTGAGGCATGACTGGGAGGAAGAAGTGGCGGAACCCATGATGGATGGACAATGGGATAGAGCCCAAAGGTACCACAAGAAGGTGTCCCAGAGTGCGAGACTCCAGCAGATCCAACTATATGTCACCCACAGAGCATATTTGACCCCGGCAGAATAGCCAGGTTTGGTGGCTCGGCTATACAGAAATGCTCGAGGTGCGGGGAGGAGGAGGCTGGGTTGTTGCATATGTTCAGGGCTTGCCTGGAAGTGAATACATTCTGGGTAGAACTGAAAACAAGAATGGCCAGCAATGGGGTGGTGCTTGACGTGGGGTCTGCTTGGGCATGTATGCTTGGGAGCTTTCCTAGGCCACGTAATCTGAAACATATTAGCAAAATGAAGGATCTGGCTTATATCTTGGCCAAGCGCAGAATTGCAATGTGCTGGAAAGCGGCCAACCGGCCTAGAGTAGAGATGTGGTGGGCAGACCTCCTGAAATGGGCTGAGGCAGAAACTGCGGCCTGGCATGAAGCAGTCACTAGAGGTGGGGAGGAAGAGGTGGGTCCCCTGATAGCCTGGAGGCTATTGGTGACTTCGATGGTAAACCCCCACCAGGCCAAACACGAAACAGAACACTTGGATGAGTTGATGATAATAGGGACACCTGAAGATGCTCAGGTGGATGGCACGGATACGATGGCTCGAGTTATTGGGGAGGGAAGGGGGAGGACGGAAGAGACCATTCTATAATGTAATGTTTTAACATTGATCACAAACGTCCTAAATGGTTGTAATGTTTGGAGTGTTGTTTGTTTAAAATAATAAAAAATTGTTAAAAAAAAAAAACGTTTAATCTCTAACCCTGCACATGGACCAACCACACTCCTCTTCCTCTCACCACAAACCCTCCAAATCTCAGACCAGAGGAGCTCTCTGGCTCACCATGAAACAGCCCACCCCTGCCCATTACTCAACCTTCCGCCCACACCGCCCTCATTTACAACCCGCCTTTCCCATCTCCCATACCGGATGACATAGACCCAACCTGCTCCACACAGCTTCAAATTCACAGACAAGAGGAGCTCTCTGGTGCACCAAGAAACACCCTAACCCTGCCCCTTTCTCAGCTACATCCACCCACACCCTCTCCATCTCACACCTCCTCATCCCGCCTACCCGGCAGGAAGACCTACACCGACTCATAGCCACACATCACACAGCGTCCAACTCTCAGACCAGAGGAGGCCTCTGGCATTCCAAAAAACATGACTGCCCTACCACCTGCACAATTCCTGCACCAACTCTCAGGAACTCACTTCCACTTAAGTCCCCCTGCTCCCGTCCCTCTCATCCACAGCCCGAACCCTAGGGGCCTCTTTGCATCACACTTCATCAAACATTGTACAAAGGGAACTCCCCTTCATCCCACAAGCCCCCCTCACCTGTTACACCCTACAACCTCATACCCACTTTCTCATGAATTTCTGGCCCATCTGACACCCTCTTCAGTGCTGTGAAATCCAGTGCCCACTCCCACTGCTCCCCACCCCTGCCCCTACCAACACGACTGGGCAAACATCCCCTTCACCTGCTCTATCCACACCTCCCTTGAAAATCATGGCCCCGCGCCCACATAATATGTCCACCCCACCGACCACCACCACTAGACCACCCCTGGCCACTCATTTCCCTTCACTCAATATAGCACGTCTTGCCCTTCCCCAAATCATTGCTTCAACTCCTTTTCCTGAAGACCCCCCAGCCTCTCGGACACACCTCTAACACCCAAACACAGAAAACACAGAGGCAGGGACAACCCCTCAACCTCAACTCTACATGCCTCGCAAACCCTGCATCAGTATAGCCACCTCACCTTTCCTTGCCCCTCTATTATACCCCCTCGTTTAGCCATGCCTCCCACTGCCCTCTTTGAACATGACCTTTTCCCCTCCATTTCCAATCACCCAAAACATCACCACCTCGCTATCCTCTGTGCACTTAATACAAACAGCACCAATCTTGACCCCACCGAACAGCCCAGCCCCACTTACTGCACCCCCTTACCTCCATACCCATGCCAGTCCTCTCCTGAAGGCCTGTGACTGCCCACGCTCTCTTCCTGCTCCCGATCCACCACCCAGACTCTCCGCTCTCTCCAACTGAATCCCTCCCCCTGACTAACTCTGTCCCTTTAGTCACACCGACCGACCTATACTACCCGATGAAACCATCCTACCCAATGACCAACACCATCCACCGGCCACACTGACCAACTCTGTCCTGCCAGCCCCAGACACCAGGGGAAGCAACAGCCCCACAACTTCCCACAAAGTTACATGCCTCCTTATCAATGCCAACTCCGTGGACAGAAACGGACGCGGCATCCATGACCTCCTAACCTCCAACAATCCTGATCTCATTTGCATCACGGAAACATGATTCTCGGATGATTTCAAACAAATTGCACACAAAGCAGAGGTCGAGGAGTAGCCATCCTCCAAAAACCTCACATTTCCTTCAATTTCACTGAAACACAGCGCTGCACAGCTAACTACAAATCTCACTCCTACCCACTCTTTCACACAGCTTTCTACTCATCTACAGGCCCCCCAGATATGACAGACATTTTGGCAGCAGCCTATTTGACTCGCTAACAGCCACTTTAGTTAACTACCCGGCCCTCGCCCTACTGGGGACTTCAATTTCTGGTTTGACGTGCCCACCAACTCCATGACTCAACCCATGGTCGACAGTCTAGAGGCACTCAACCTTACCCAGCATATTTCAGTATCCACCCCCACTGCAGGCCACATCCTTGATGTCATGTTCATCTCCTACGACCTCATTTCCACATCCACCCATATTCTGGACACATCATTCTGCCATACCTTTCTCTCTCCAAAAACCGCCCATGCCTTCCAAGGTCTCCTCTACCCCTCCATCTCAGTTCAAGTGCTGTAATAAGCTGAAGGCATTACCTGACCTGACTTAAGCCCTGCTAAGCGCACTCCCCTCACTCCTTGCTACAGATAGACCCATAGCTATCAATCAGTTTGACTCCTGCATAAATGACTCACCTGCCTCTCACACTCTCCAGCTACACACCCTCCTGCAAAGGACCAACCCCCAAGTGGTTCACCCCTCACCTGAAGGCATTCCAAACCCAAAACCACTCCCTCAAGCACAATGGCACGCCTCCAGAATGCCTTAGAGCAAATCAGTTTTCGCCCACCATCAACAAAACTACAAATCAGAGATGTGAAAGGCAAACAAAGCCTATTACAATAAAAGAATCCTGAGCTGCCGCAGCAGCATCAAAGAACTGCACAGGATCATGGAATTCCTGAACCCTTCTTGCACCTTTGCCCCAACCACCTTCTCACAAACGCCCTGCAACTCCCTCTCTGAACACTTCCACAAAATAGCCGTGGACAGGAAGGCCACCCTCAGCACCAAAATGTCCAACCTCACAACCCACCCCGCACCCGCTCTGCAAGAATCAACCCTTCTGCCCTCTGAGATCCCTTTGTTCTTTTCTTTCAACCCTATCTCAATTGAGGAGTTCATCAATCTACTATCTGACAGCAGACCCTCTGGTGGCCCCCTCTATCCTTGCCCCGCTTCTCTCCTGAAATAAATCGCTACCAACACATGTTCAGGAGAACTGGGCAAGTCCATCCTTAATGACTCCCCTTAACTTCAGCAACTTCCCAGAGCCCTTCAAGATTGCACATGTCAAACCCCTTCTAAAGAATGATCCCTCAATCCTCTCCAACCAACCAGCTACAGGCCTATTTCCAACACCCAATTTTTGTCAAAGCTCATCGACCACAATGCATACTCACAGCTCAACTGTTTTCCTTGAATCCAACAACCTCCTAGACCCAGCACAAACAGGTTTCTGTCCACACCACAGAACAGAAACTACACTGATCTCTATCTGGACTGACCTCAAAGTCACTGCAGACTCAGAAGGATGTGCAGCTTGTGTTCTTATTTGCCTATTGGTAGCTGTTTACACTGTTAACCACACTAGTCTCCTTGACAGAGTACAGTCTCTAGGAATCTGAGATTTGACTCTTAACTGGATTGCTTCATTCCTCACTAATTCCTCTCTAACAGACAGCAATTCACATGTATCCCCCTTTCCTCTCCACCACACACCCAGTGAGCACTGGAGTACCACAAGTCACCTCTGCCTCTCACCCGTTCTCTTCAACCTTTACATGACCCCTCTGTCTTGGATCACCCACTCTAACAAACTCACCTGCTACAACTATGCTGATGACACACAAATCATCCTGATTCCCAAATCAACCTCCTATCTCCACGCTGACCTAGCAGCATGTCTTACACACATTGGCCCTCATTACGACCCTGGCGGAAATCGAAAAACGATGGCGGAAATGCAATACCGCCATCGAATAGCACTCGGTGCGATTATGACCCGTCACCGTAAAGTACGATGCCATTAGCGACACCGTAGTGAACGCCAACGCTAACTGCACCAAGTACGCGCACGCGCGCCATGCGAAACCGTAATTACCACCATGGCGCAACGGTACGCGAATTCTGACCCTAGCGGACATTCACCTAACGCCATCAAGCATGGCGGAAAGTACCATTCCGCCATGGTGAGAAGTACGGCATCGCGAACCAACCGTAAAAGGCCCTACTGAGTGCCCGTACACTACTCCCTGGCCACATTGCACAACTCCTCGTAGGTGCAATGAAGTCACACAATGCAACCAGTGAAATGTACAAGTCACCCATGCATGCCAACGAACAAATGAATGTAGGGGCTCCAAGTGCCTTGTGAGTGGCCATCCATATTTGCCATGGCACCATTGCCGTACTGATGCAGCACAGGCATGTGAAGGTCCAAGTACAGCAACATGGACTGAAATATGAGACAAACAAAAACAGGCCCCCCATCGCTTGACACCAGTGTAAGGCAACATTCAAAGCAGTATCCTGAGTGAGACTGCCCCAGCCCTGTACTCCTGCCAGTAAACAAACCAACCATCAGCATAAGCATGTACCACACAAGTTGGCAGAGTGACTGAGCAGCCAGGCTCATCTCAAGAGGGGCCAATGGGAGCTGCAGGGCACAGATGGCACGAATACAGAAGCTATTCCAATGGACATGACCTCAGTCTCCCTCCAAGAAACGCACGCAAACACAGGCACCTGTGACCAGCCATATTCTGATAATCACATCATTCCACCAATCCACCTGGCTGACCGGCATCTGTTACACAAAAGCTAATCCCTCGCCCCTGAGCATGACATCATTAAAACAGTCATAATGGCAGCCCCTATCCCTGACCTCACTGGGCTTTGTAGGCAAACGCGCCCAGTACAGTACCACGCAACTATACTCAGAAGCCGGAACCCAATGCAGATCTTCTCACAATACATCGCTCCACAAATAGGAATATGCTACATTACTTGCAAAGAATAACGCTACACGGTCAATATCATAATCAAAATTTAATGCACAACAAAATCACCAAGCCCATACAGCTATTAGGTCATGAACTCCAAAATATTTTTCATCATTGTAGGCTGCATCCGCAATAAATGACCAGCCTCTTCTTGTGTGACGCCCTGTTCCTTCATGGTACACAGGGGCTACATTCACGTTCAAAAAGGCAAAATGGAAGCGCCTAGAACCGCAGGGCCGTCCCATTAGGTAGGCACTAGTCCAGCTGAAAGGTCGATATGTTGCTCCTAGCCACTAGTACTGCGTAAGGGCATGTGGCCCATTGGCGATCGTCCCATAAGATCGTAATGGTGCTCCACTGATTAACACGAAGCAGCAGGTGTCGGGAGTAAAAGCCATCTGCAGGAGTGGCATACAGATGGCAGCGGCAAAAGGGGAGGAGATACCTGTCACCCAAATGAAATGAAAAAGAAAAGTATGGGCATCAGAACTTCATTTGAATTACTCACTTCAATGATCACACTAAATCCACAGCCATATGCATGCTAGCCCACTCAAAAGGATTATTCCCACCCAAAAACCACTTGCGAATCTTAACTATATAAATCGAGGTGAAAACACTATTACAAACGAGTGTTTGTGTGCATGCGTCTGTTAAAACAGAATCCATTAGATGGGATTAGTAACGTGCATAGACACAAGTGTATGAAGGCGCGTCGAGACAGGGAGGGTTCAACAAGGGCAGATAGACGATGGTCCCACTATGGCAGCCCTGCATCACATAGCGCAGGGGAAGTGGATAGATTCCAAAAAGCCATGTACATGGCAAACTCTCTATTAAATCATCTGTCCATGCATCCATACATCATTCCCTCATCCCGGTATGAAAACGCCTGATTATTTACTCACATAACATGTGAAATTTCCATTGAGTCTGTGCGTAATGCAGTCTGCAAAATCCACTGTGCTCCAGCCCGGAATTCCAGTGTTGTGAAGTAACATGTATTTGGGAACGTCCGGCCTTATCGTCCACTACGCTATTGCGCATCCCATACTATTCATATCAATCATTGCATTCTCGCCATGGCCCCTGTCCGAAGGACATTAAACAATAGAACTTTATATCTGCAGTCAGACCTGTGGGCATCTCCTCGCCGCTAGCTGAAAACCGAAAGCTCTGTCCTTCGAATTCCTCATTTGCAACATCACGTCGAAAAGGCATCTGTGACCGCTTGAAATCACAAATCCATCCATGTAGTGCGGCAGTGTGTGAAAATGGCAACTGGCTTCACTCACAAATGGGACGCCCCGCCCGTCGGTGAACCGCGGTACAGTGCTGCATGAGGGTCCACCGTTAATCGAGTACTACATTCCACTGACCCTTCACAAGTTTGTTCGCGACTGCAAAGATAGTATGTGAAACAATGGGACCATAGCAGAATGAACATATGAACCAATATTTCACTGCCATCGGGATTAAATACATGATTGTAATAGCAAGATGCCATGCGTCGAATTGCAGCGCTGTGTGCGGGACGTGCTCGCCCAAAGGGGATTGCAGCTTGCACAGGTGGAATGAATCACCACAGGTGGAGGCTATACAGCCTGAAAACACATAAATTGCACACCCAACCCCCTCCCACAACCACACCCACTCCAACATGCTACCGGCAGGACTAGCGATGTTGGCCCTGGGGGACCTGATAGCACTGCAAGTACTCCAACTTCAAGAAGAAGACGAACACCAACTACTACAACAACCGGCCGCACAGAGGAGACGCAGGAGGAGGAGGAGGGCAAGGCAGGGCCAGCAAGGCCCACCAGCACAGCCACTACCACCACGCAGGCAGCCCGCAATCCCACGCCTCCGAGCACATCCGTTCAACCTCACTGATGAGCAGATCCACACCCTCTACCATTTGGACCGGGACACCATAACCGCCATTGTGGACATGACACACGCTGACCTTGTCAGCATGATAGATAGCCCAACCGCCATCCCACCCCTACTGAAGGTGGTGTCTGTACTCCACTTCCTGGCCACAGGCACCTACCAGCACACAGTCGGACAGTTGCATGGCATTTCACAGCCACTGTTGTCACGGACACTATTGCAAGTGCTCGATGCCCTCCTGAAGCACGCAGACGACTACATCTCTCTACCACGCTCGGAGCAGGAAATTACGAACACAAAAGTGGGATTCCATGCACTTGCCGGCATACCGGGTTGCATTGGTGCCATCGACTGCACCCATGTGGAATTGGTTGTCCCACATGCCATGGAGGCCCAGTACCGCAACCCTAAACAATATCATTCTCTTAATGTACAAATGGTGTGTGACTCCCACAGGATCATTACACATTGTTGTGCCCGATTTCCTGGATCAACCCATGATTCTATGGTCTTGAGGAACTCTACAATACCACGCTACATGGAGCGACACGCAGGGAACAGATCCTGGCTACTCGGTGAGTCTCATTTCATGCATGATAATGTGGGGTATGTGATGCGGCAATGACCTGGCAGGAAGGGGGGGGAGATGCGTACGTAGCAATGTCATTCCACAAACATCCTTTATTGTCCACATACAGGTGATGCCGGGTATCCACTGAAGAGATGGCTCCTTACACCACTCCGGAACCCTCAGAACCAGCATGAGGAGGACTACAACCATGCCCACTCACGTACCCGTGTAGTCATAGAACAGGCATTCGGCCTACTGAAGGGTCGTTTCCGCTGCCTCAGCAGGTCTGGCGGGGCACTCCTGTACCGCCATGAGAAGGTTGCAAAGATGGTCATGGCATGTGTCATGCTACACAACATGTGCGTACGTAGAAATGTGCCCATGCCCCCTGACGCAGAACTGCAAGCACCTGAAGATGGTCATGATGAGGGTGGGGATGTGGGAGCACCTCAAGGAGTCCGCGAGGCACAGGAGGGCCGTGAAATTCGTCAGATTATCATAGATTCATGGTTCTAGCACTCACGCCTGGTGGCTGATACATGGACACGGGACTTGTGGCACTGTGTGTGTCTGGAACATGCACAATATGGACTGTACGCCTATAAAGGCCTCGTACACAAAGATCAATGTCCACACATCTCATTGGATGATTGTGAAATGTTTATAGCATATGTGAAATTATGTTACACACCCCATCGACCCGCCACCCAAGTGAGCCCAACACACCCCCTCCACCCTCCTACCTCCCCCCCGAACACCAGTGTCCAAAGATGCTCATTGTCAGTGGGCAGTCGCTATTGCAAGCCCCCTCTCCGGGTATCAGGGGCACCCCTGCCTGTGGAGCGCAGGTTCCTCCCAGATCTACGTTGGGGGCTGCCCTGGACGGAACTTGCAACGGATGATGTCTCTGCCTGCTCACGTCCATGCATGTCCCTAAGGGTTTGTGAGAGCTCAGTGAGCACACGGCGCACAGCGGCAAGTTCAGCACATACGTTTTTGGAAGTCGCATGCAGTTCCCCCCTCAGGCTCTCGGTGCTTCTCTCCATTTGTACCCTCAGGCTCTCGGTGCTTCTCTCCATTTGTGCCCTCAGGCTCTCGGTGCTTCTCTCCATTTGTGCCCTTAGTGTCTCAGTAGATGTTTCTATGGCTGCCTTAGTACCCCCACATTCATCAGCATGGTCCTTGAGGAGCGTGGCCAGTTGCTGCTGTTGCACGATCACCTGGTCGAGGGACTGTTGCCTCTGCTGGGCCATGCCCATTTGCGGTGGTGTCACAGAGGGGCTGATCACCTCATGTTGCCTTGACACAGGGCTTGTGGGGGATGGCCAGTCGTCGTCTTGTGGGTGCCCCTGCGTGGTATCCTCATGGTGTATGGGATGAAACAAACAGGGGGATTGAGACAGGTCATGGATGGATCCTAGATCGACATCACCGTTTTCTGTGTCGGAGCATGCTGCCATTAATGCAGTGTCACCTATGGTGCTGCTGCCACCAGAAGCAGTGCCTTCTGTGGCATCCATTGGGGGGACCTGTGGTGGTGCTGTTGTGGGCATGCTGGCTGCTGGGGTGCCTGTTGAAGTCCCCTCCTGTGTGCTGCCACTTGATTTGTGCTGCTGCCGTGTCTTGATCCGTGCAGCTGAGGTGGAGGGTCTTTGGCCGTTGGTCTTGGCCCTCTTTGCAGGTGTGCTGGTAGGGGTGTCCTGGAGCTCGTCGTTTGAATCGGACCCTGTGGTGGAGTGAAGGAGGGCGAGCGTTATTAATGGGTCTGTGGAAATTGGAATGGCAATGTATCACATGCATTGGGGTGGTACCTTAGGGTGATTTGGGTCAGGTCCTTGGCGGTGGTTTCATTTTTGTGTGGATTGAGGATGCAGTTGTTTTGCAGCCTGCAGTTAGGGTGTGCCTGCTGCACGTGTAGAGGGTGTTTTTAGGATTTTTAATTATTTATGTATTTAATGTCACTTTTAAAGTGCGCTATCAGGCCAATGTATGTGGACGTTCTCCTGGACATGTGTTTCTGTTGCACTATGTGGACACATGGTACTTCACATGATTGGACATTGTGGATTTAGCATTGTTTTATTTGGCCCACCTACCTGATTCTTCGGATGTCTGCACTCCTTTCTCCATCCCTCCGACTCCCTCTATACTCTCCATTCCAATGGTGGAGGCACAGATTTCTTCCCAGGGGGTCAACTTGATGGGTGATTCCGATCCTCCCCCGGTAGCTGTGGCAATGTTATGGTTGGCGGATAGTATGCTCCGTACGCGTATCCGCAAGTCGTCCCATCGCTTTCTGCATTGCTGTGGGTTGCGGGGTGCGGTCCCCACCGCACTTACCCGCTGTGCCACCAGGGCCCATATGGCCTTCTTGTTTGCAAGTGCCGTCCCGGTCATTTGCGTCGAGAAGACGACGGCAGCATTCTCCTGGAGGGTCTCTGTGAGCACGGTGAGTTCCTCAGGGGAGAAGTGGACCTGCCGCTTGCGGTCGCACGCTTTTTTCGCTACTTTTCCCATTTTTATTGTTTTCACTAGGGTGGATGACGGGTTGGGATGTGTCTCAGGGTGGTATTTTTAATGGTTGTGTGGGGATTCTGATTTTATAGGTGTACGGCGTGCTGTTTCCCGTTCCGGGACCATGTTTTTACTTCCGTTTCCGTATATTTACGGTCACCGTATTTTCCGATTGCCGCTCATTACGGTGACCGCTATGATGGGTGGCGGAATTGCACCTTGGGCGCCGTACGACGGCGGTGAGGGGCGTTTTGGGGACATTTCCGCCATCGCGGACTTTGCACTTCCGCCATGGCATAGTGCTCGTGCCCGATGGGTCAGAATTAGCCGCACTTTACTCCGTCGTGCAATGGCGGAAACGCTATTTACGCTATGGCGGTCAGGTCAGTTACTTTCCGCCAGGGTCGTAATGAGGGCCATTGACCTCTGGATGATAAGTAACCATCTCCTTCTGAACCCAGGTAAAACGAACATCACAGTGTGAGGCAAAACAGCTCTATTGCCACAACTGTCTCCCTGATTACCCTCCCACCACTGTTGAAACCCTTAGCTGCACAATGGACTCTAACGCGCATCTTCACTTACCTCACCTACCCCAATAGATTGGCTGCAAGTATGTCAATTATCATGTCCAGACTTGACAATGCAAACTCCCCCTACCTGGGTGCACTGGTGTACCAACTAAACAAATTCCAAAGAGTCCAAATCTTGGCTGCCAGACTGCTTCTTCTACTGGGATAAAGGGATCAAACCTCCCCTGCTCTTCACACCCTACACTAATTCCAAATTGGATGAAGGGCCACCTTCAAAATCCTGTGCATTACTCACTAAGCAGTGCACAAAGCCCAAATTCCAACAAGAAAAGATGTTTCCTTACCTCCCAACCGGCACCCTAAGGTCAAGCACAGCCCTCCTCCAAGTGGTTCACGCCTCCGATTCAGCCAGGAATGGAGGGTCTGCCTACTCACCCTTGGTGCCAATATTGTGGAACTCCATCCCTCCCTGCATTCGACACAGCCAAGCCTACATGGCTTTCTGGAAAGAACTAAAAAATGAATTTCCCCCTAAAATCATGTAAGGGACCATTTAGGACACTCAACCTACCAACACCGGCCAAGAAATGGCCTGGAACCCCATCAAAACGGACAGGTAAGAAGAACCGGGACACACAAGCTGGCTCCAGTGATCAAATGCATTCCACACTATGAACCTGCTGGCCCCCTACATGTTTGACAATAAACACAGAGTTGCTCTCATGGGCCAGCACGTTGATTGTGCTACCTTAAACCAGTCTACAAATGAATTAATATCCAGGACTCCAAACCTGAGGCTTAGTAGCACTTATGTTCTTACGCCATGACTGAGCTTGATCATTGTGGTTCCTTTAGGTATGCACTATGTTATCAGTCCATGAGATGTCTATCTTTGTTAATCTCACTTATCTGGAAATGAATGCACAGAACTAAAAACACAGGGCCTAGTAGCACTTATTTTCAAACAATATGCTTACCCTGATCTGTATGGGAATGAATGCTCTGAACTCCTCTTCCCCAAGGCCCAGTAGCACCTTTGTTCTCAAGCTTTGTTGAGCTTGCTCTTTGTCTCTTGCAGATATGCACGACACTCTACTGTCAGATGAGCTCCCTAGCACACACAGCTTGCGCAAGGGACAATGATGCAGTGTAATTTCACAATTCAAACCATACTCTAGGACTAGAATACCCAACCACTCGAAGTAAACAAATACCTGGGACCCGGAAAATGGGCCCATAAGCACTTATGCTCTAGCATTAGATATGGACTGACTTTGTTCCACCTTCAAGGGAATATGCTCATAAATCAGGTGCGGAATCTGACAAGGCAAGCTCCTGCAAGTGACACTGATGTGCTGTCGCCAGCTATCAAAACTCAACCCACAGACCAGACCTGGAACACTCAAACCTATGCTGCAAGTAATAATGTCAGTCTGATATAGCATCAATAACATGGCCTCGTCTGATGCTGGACCTTTGGGTTCACTGAGTGCCAGTCATCATTTCTAGGATGTACTCGTAAGTCTGATAGAACAGAACTGGAGGTAATTGCACACTGAGAAGGTCTCATCGAATAAGCAATTTCAGACTCAACAAGACACAGTGATGACCATAGACCTGCAATCGCTGAGCCCAGTAAAGGTTTGGAATCGGGCAACTCAACACAGATGGCACTGCCAAGCAGGGAAAGACACGCTAAAGTCCGTTAATCAGGACAATCTCCATACTAGACAGAGAATGTCTCTTGGAGAACTAAAGCTCAGAACCTCTAAAATAGGGAGATACAGTCACCTCAGCAGGCACTGGAAGGCTATCAGGAACAGGGGACTCCCTGCACTCCGCACAGATGCTCACACATACCAATATGCTAGTTCTCTCCTCTGCACCAACAAACAATAGAATGCAGCTATACCCCTCGATTAATTCGACATAGCTGAACACATACTTATATAACTCCATGATCACCTCAACAGTCTTTAGAACGCAGCTAAACCCCATGAAAAAATCGGCCAAGCTGTACACATAATCTCATACAGAAGCACCACCACCAGAATGCAGCTAACCATTTCAAATCAGTATTGCTGCACACATTCTATTGATCTCACACAACCACTGCACCATGTCTACAATTAGAATGCAGGTACACGCCATGTAAACTGCCATGGCTGCACACATACTGAGTGCACCCAAGCTCTATTTATTACCCCCACTGACCTGGACTACAGTCCCAGAGGTCATTCATCCAACACTGCTTCCAGATCATACCAATGGTAAAAAAAAGAAAAAAAAGGCTATACAAATGCCCAATAACATAACATGACTCCTTCCTGCTTGATTAGCTCAATCCACGAAAGGCGTTAGGGAAAATGCTGTGTCTGCAATTCACCTCAATATTCTAATGTCAGTCTGAAGGCATACATTGCCACTTTCTGTTTCAGAGATGTGCACCACAGAGAGCAGGCAGCAGACCACCGCAGCCTTATTCATCCAATAACAGATCCATTATGTACAGATAGGGGGCAGCGCCGCCAAAATGACTTGACTAGCTAGCTGCCTCTACTTCATCAATGCTGCCAAGTCAGTCCACAGTTTTCTATCAAAAAGAAAGCAGCTCAGCAGATAAAAGGACCGTTGGTTCTTCCACCAGCAGCACATTCACTCCAAGAAAATGTTTTCCAAAACAAAAACAGCACTCCATCATCTTGGTCATCTGTTTACTCTGTATTATATGCTGCATTTATACAGGGCTTCATTTCTGAAGTCAGAACCCAATGTTTAACCTTTATGCAGTTTGCATACATGATGGTACATCTCAAATGGAAAAAGTGTAATAGAAATTCTGCATGAATGCGATAGCTGTCTAAATATCAAATTCCTATAATGTCATTTAGTACACAATAAAAACCTCCCTCCACAGGATACGTATATGTCTGAAGTAATTCTTGTATTTTATTGGTTATAACTGGGGTTAAAGGCAGAGCTGTAATCTAGCAGCACATTGAAATGCCATTGCTAGAGACTGGAATGTAAGACATATAATCAAATAAGATAAAAGAGCTTCCTAATATCAACGTTTAAGATGCTGCCCTTTGCAGACATATTGAAAGGAATTGTTCTCCCTGATCAGATCTCATGTGTTCGATGGAGCATGGTCAGGCCAATGATCAGTTTGCAGCTGACAACAGTGAGGGATGTGTTTGTGTAACTATATGGGCAAGGTACATCAAACTACTCTGAAAGTATGTTTTTTGTAACTGATATGCCATTGTAATTGTAAGCTGATTATTTATACTGTAACGTTGGACTCCCCTTATGCAAATAGCATCAAAGTTTGCAATGGACAATAATGATTAAGCTGTGTGTGGCACGTCATCAAGCAAGGGACATATTTTAAGAATGACACATGAATATTAATTTGATGGAAATAATATTTACAGCCGCGTTTTTGAAGAAAAGTGTTTTCCGGACTAGCAGACATAACAACGACAACACTACCACGGAATAAGTCATTTATTTCCATTAGAGAATACATATGATTAATTCAATCAATCCGGCTTCCTTGATGCCTGGTACTTGTGATTGAGCTCTTCCATGTTTAAATACAGAACTACGAATGAGTAGTGCTGGACAAACATCCTAAAACACGTTTTGCAGGACCCTTCAATATTTTGGGGGAGGTTCAACCTATTTCGCCACCATACAGCACGCTTTTTGATGCTGCTGAATCTCAAGTCGAATCTCAGATCTTATGACAAATCTTTGATTGTAAATAGCCAGAACCTCAAAAACTCTAAATGAAATCGGAGGTTCTCTATGAAAATCCCATAAACATTTTCACTGAAAACACTTTAGTTAATACAATGTTAAAATAATCTGGCTTATCACAACAAAACCATGATATCAAGTGGTTGTGGAAAGTGTCGACATTCTCAACTCGGAGCCTACCCCATTGATGTCACCCATGATGTTATTTTGAAACTGATGGTTAATCCCTGCTGAGATGTCATGCATGTGTTCATCGGCTAAGTAATGTGGGAACTCCATGTTAAGATGGTGTATGGTTGTCACTTCTTACAATTACTGAATTTCTTGAGTATTGTTCTGAATAAATTGATAATGAACTAATTGTATTTACTAACATTTTTCCAAATGAATTTCAAGCGTTTCATTATGCTTTATCTTCTCCATGACCCACTGGCCATTGACTGTGGCCATGGCCACAGTCCTTTTAGCACCATTTATTATAAAAGACTGAAGGCTATGGATGTGGCCCGCATCCCACTGTCTACTAAGTAAACAGATCCCACCAGCCATGACCTTCGGCCATGTTCACTGTCCATATTGCAAAGATTGAGCCCCTATCATCCTGCCCAGAGCCAATAGGCTGGTGCTCCAGCTGAAGTCCATATGCCTCTCATTCATCAGTAGCCCACATCCCCCGGCTTAGTAACTTACTAGATACCACTGGCAAGAGCCTTTTGGGCATGTTTACTGTTCACATTGCAAATGTTTACCAATACAATTGTGGGTCGATGGTCATAACCTTCAACCATGGCCAATGGCCACAGCCTTTGGCCGTGTCCACTGACTCCTTTTCATGAAATAGGGTAAAAGACTGATCATGGCCAGTGGACCAGGACTAGTGGTGGGGCCCTTATTCTCCTCACCATTAATTATCAAATCCCATTGGTCATGGGTGTGATGCTGAAAATGCATTGGAGGTACAGGGCCTCCCTGTCCTTGTCCTGTACTCCCTTATCAGGTGTGTTCTGTGTTATGTGTGGCACAGGAAGCCAGTTGGGACTCCTGGCAGTGCAGCTCTTCCTATTTTTGGTTGTGGTGAATAGACAACATTGGGATACCCTTATGGCACTGATGGGATGGGGTACAACCCTGTACCACTAGTATATGTTTTTGGGCACCTTTGTGTTGCCCACAGTGCAGGGTATGGGCTGGTGCTAGCTTCATGCAGATATGACTGGAGCTCTGAGGTTCCTCCATTTTGGCATACCAGGCCCTGCCATAGGAAACAGTGGATCCCTCATATAAGGTGTGCTGAAAGGCTGGGTGCTTGCCCCAATCTATATTGTGTGATTGGCTGACTGAGCTTGGCTCAGCCACAGTAAAGGACGGACAAATGTGTATATCTGGGAACTTATCACTTACGAGTTTGTTCAGTAGCTGAAGTCAAAAACTTGAAGTTCTTCCTTGAAGGCCATCTCTAAGAAGAAGATTGCTGCTGCATTTCCTTCAAAGTAATCTGAAAACTGTTGAGTCTGTCGAAGACTGATCCCAGAGAGGACCTGGCTAGGAGACCTCTCCCTGAGCTACGAAGGACCATCGTGCAAAAACTACTGCTCTTCATCGAGGCACCCTGGTAGCCAGTTCGGTGAGTCTGACATCTGGAGAAGGGGTCAGCCGAGAATCCTGAAGAGAGCGCCAGGACTTCAAGGCCATCAAAGTCTATTGACGTAGACCGGTGTTGGGAAGATTTATGTGACCACTGGAAGCCAGTCAAATCATGTCACTCTGAAGGGGGAAACCTTGACGCCATGCTGTATGACGCCCAGAACCGAGAAAGCTCCACCTTTGCCTAAGAACATTTGACAGAGGGCTCCCTTACAATCACCGTTGACCCCTTTGTCCCACTGCAGAAAGTCGAGGTTGCCGGCTACCAAGGAAAGTCTGCCAGTGGGTTTCCCACCACCAGAAGCTGACAATGACATCCCGAGGACACTGACGGAGTGAACATCTGAGGTCTAGCCATGGTCGAGTTCCGATAGCTGAAGCTATTGTTGTATTGTATTGTTTATTCATTTATTTAGCAAACTGAGCCCAAGGGCAACTGGGCGCATTACAAGTTTCGTAGTTACAGATGACATGGACATAAAATGCAAAGCATGCAACATACATTTGGTGGCATAAATGTACATATTTACAGTTAGATACATTGGTTAGATACAATAAATACAGATTCTTGCTAAGTTATGATATGCAGGATTTGGGACGTGGATACATGCACCTGTGATCACAAGTCTCGCGAGTGCAGTCACCTCTATAGCCACCTGCTATCCCGAGGTACGTGCTGTGGCCGTAGCACCTACAGGGCCTGAGGGCCACCGACCGCGAATCCCCACACCCAACACCGTTTCCAGGCCTGCATCCATCACAGAGTCTTCTTTGCAGCCACCAACACTTTGCATCGAGGTCTACCGCATGCCTCATCTTCCCAGGACTTCCACAATCGATCCTCGAAAGAGCACCACAAAGGTCAAAGCTTCAGCATCACTGCAAGTGTTCCACCTTTCCTACAGGTTCTCAACGCCCAGGGGCTTCTGCTTGAAAGGTAGTACCCCCTCATAGGATCCCATTGACGAACCATCAAAGAAACTCTTCCACTTCAGGTTCATTGTGGTGGTTGAACTTTTTAACCAAGAAGCAAGGCTTAGTGAACATTTATGGACTGGGCTTGTTAACTCTTTATTACAGGCTGCCCAGGTGGGGGGGGATCCTCACACAGAATGTATCTAAATATCAACCATGATTCACTGGTATGGATAGCCCTCCATCACACTGCAACATAGCTGTTTGCTTACCGGGGCATACCCACCAACCCACATACATCTGCAATAATCACTACTCGACTTCATAACACACATCACTGCCAATAGAATGCTGCTGCGTCCATTGAATAAAATGTGTTACAGCAGTGCACATAATCAGGCTCCTTGACTCCCCTACTCACCAGTAGGTGCTATACAATTGACATATAACACAGCAAGTAAAAAGGATAGTCATGAAACCATGGCAAACATACGCCCTAAGGCCTGTCATCTTCTTGTGATACGAAAGTTTATGCCTTCTGGTGTGAAAGTCCTGCCTGACATATTCAAAGCTCTAACATCAAAAACCCTTCTAAACGATGCCAAAAGCATAAGCATAAACAACATTGTTCAGAGATCATATAAGGGAAAATGTCCACTATCCAACAACTATCCAACAACCCACAGAATAGAGGAAAAACATTATCCACAGCCCAGAGACATGTATGTTTAGGCCTAAGATTAACTCACACTCACTAAACGTTCAGCAAACGACAAACCAATGGATATTCCACCAATGGGAAACCTTCCACCAGGGAATAATGAAATATGGTGGCTTTGAAGAGAAAACTACAATATTGGGAACAAACATGGGAGTGGAAGCAGACTTGTTCTGGAGGGAAGGATGATGGGATCGAGCCTTCGTTTTGGACCTGGCCACAGTGTTTAATGTGTTGCTCAAGAAAGCATCTGAGTGGGTCCCTACCCTAGGAAGGGGCCCTTCTTCCCTCAAATTTGAGGAATCGCCAAAGGTGAAAACATGTGGCAGCTTGTCATGTCCTGTAAGTGTAGGTATTGTGCTCGCAGGGTCTGACGCCAGGTATCCCCCGGTGATGACCCTACAGCTCTCCAGCTGGGTCTCTTTGCCCTGTTTTGGTCCTTTCTGAGTTACAAGGGTGCTGGTGGGTAGCTAAGTATCCCAGAGGCAGACGTGCCTAGTACTGACTCTGCAGTAGGGGCGCTTAGCAGGGACAATACCTCACTTGCCTTGATTAGGGGACTCCTGTTAGTGGGGATTCTACAGGTAAACACCTGGCTACCAATAGACACCCAGAAGGCGATCACGCCACAGCCCTCTGAGAAATGGCTGCTGCTACACATTTGTTTACAAAATCAGAAAGTTTTGGGGAAATATTCTTGTCTATGGGATGGGAAAGCGAAGAGTCAATCAAATTAAAAGAAACATCCATCTACCAAGCTTCTTCCTCAGTCTGGTCCCCCACTGTATGTCCTGAGGTTCTTGAGAACAAAGGAGGCTGCACTCCTCCTGTCTATCTTGTAAGTCTACAAACTGCCTATGTGTCACCATGGTTCTAGGATTTCTATCAAAGTGTAGGTCTCACTTTACTCTAAATAACAGGACAATTGTCCTTGCTATGGACTTGCTGTGTCTAGGTAACAGTCCCTTTCTCTGATTGAAATGGGCCTGACAACAGGTAATTGCCAGCATATGTGTGATACGCTGTTCTACACTCAAGCCGACCACTGTGGACCGATCCCCACCAGTCACCCACCAATGTCTGCAGCACCTCAATGAGCCCATAGAAATCTCCATAACTGTGGAAATACACTTTAAAACGTTGGATACTTAACTGCTGCTAGGAAACCTAACATGATCATTTTCAGAGACTGGGAATCTTCACAAGGTTCAGACAGAGGTTATTTGTTAGAAAAGATAGAGCATATATCTATAGCAGGTATTTTCTCAAGGCGCCTTGAGTTCTTGACTCACTGGACTATAAAACCACTGCTGCCATTAAATGGAAGTTTATCTTGAAAGATGAACCAACTCTGCCAACAATCAGATCTGTATTTCTGGTGTTTCCTTTGTGCACCTTTGCAGGAATGATTGAAAGACTGTGCTGCAATTGGGAAGTTTTGCAAAAGGTCTCTACGGGTTGAAGGTTCATGGTATGTCTAGAATTTGGCCTTAATTCAGACATTCATCTCGTTGGTGGGTTTTAAAATCCCCAGAGACAAAGTAAAGTGCCAAAAGAAGAATGTGTTTCAAACACGTTTCTCTAAAATGTTGTGTTTGCGAACTATGGCCAAGGATGCAAGTGAAGCGATATTTCCAGGTCTTTTCATGTGCACTTATATTCGAGATGTCAAATCAAGAATATTAAAATAAGATTTCATCCTACAGTGGCTTAAACACTCTGAATGCTGAAGTAATCTGGGAGATAATTGAGATCAGCAGTCGTGCAGTTCAGCAGGTCAGTTCTTTTGTGATTGTATACAATTCCTAGAGTGGACAATTAATCTGAGGTCGTGCAAATACATGATTTATCTGGCTTGGCCACAGAAGAGCTCTTGACATATTTCTGCATTCCATAAGAGAATGATTATTTGCAGTTCTAATTGTGGTTCTTCCCCAAACATAACCTGCTCCCAACTGAGAAAACAGTTGTTGTCCTTCCAAGGTCTATGGACAACTGAGCATCATAAAAGGAACAACCTTTTGTGACAACAGAGGTCCTGACATGACGTTCTTTTTATGAGAGCTGAATTTCAACTATCAGTGCTGTTTATTGTGTTTGTTGTGCAAAGCCTTCCACTTTCCCAAGCAATAAATCTGTGTGAGTGGTACCCCAGAGAGAATTTGGTCCATCTCTGATTGGGGTGAACTGAGTTAAGGTTCAGTGCAAACATAGGTGCAGCATATTAGCAGTTAATCTCCTATGCCTAGTGTGCCTTACTGTCAATTTGGCCTGAAGCCACTGAATAATTTTGACTGTTTTGGTTTACACAACCTTTTCTCAGATGAGTCTTCATATAAGGCCTATCCCAACCCCCCCTATCCCCCTCCGTGAGTCATTTGAGGTCCTATAACAAATGGACTGTTTTCCATGTGAATCGTCTCACACAGCTGTGGAAGCCCTTGAAGTGCTATTGATGTCCAACCTGGTATACCCCAAGGGCACCCATACTAGGTATCCTATGTACAATTCAGCTCCAAATCCAACAGGAAGCATGGCACATGTGACTAACTGAGCAGGACATAGATATGTTCATATACAGTTGTGGCTATTTCCTATGTCAGACAATAAGGGTTATGGTTGCCAGAAGCAGATATTACCTGGGTGTGAGGAGTGTCCTGGGTTCAATCCTGGATTCACATCTGGCAGAAAGCCAGCAAACATATGTATGTGGTGCCCCCAGCTGATTATGTGGATGCCAAAATGCTTGAAAAAATGCATTAGGGTATGTGTTTCCCTCTCATCCCAAAATGCTCTTATCTAGCCCCTGGTGGTATTGCCTTGACCCCGGGTGCACAATATTAAGATGAACCTGGGCCGCTAATGGCCCACACTCGACCCACCTCACCATTCCAGACTAGCTGTTCTGGTGAGGTGCAAAATAACCTGCAATAAAAGCAATTAGTGCTGGAGATGGGCCACGAACCTGGGTTCCTGACAATAAACAAGGCACAGTACATCGGAGACAGAGTTTTGTCACCCTTGCAGGCTTTCATATCAAAATCTATAAACGTATTAACTCGCAAAATACATACACTTTCTTCATCTCATCACATGCTGCAATTCAGATCATCCTTGATTGTTTGATATGATATGATAGTTTATTTACATAGTGCCGACACACAATGGGCCTCATTACACGTTAGGCAGCCGCGTAATGAACGGTGCCGGTAAGGGACCGGCACCGTTCAATACGGGCCGCCACATTACGGGTCTGCTCGCAGGTGGAGGTAAGGACGTCTGGTCCAGACCAGACGTCCTTACCGGCACCCGCAAGCAGAACAGGATGCTAACAACGGGCCCATCTTTAACGGGCCCGTTGTTAGCATCCTCCCCATTCCCATTGAGCCCTATGGGGGCTCAAATGGGAATGGGGATGTACCAGGTTCCCGGTCCTGAGAATGGGAATTACAGGGCCCGCCAAAGTTGGCCTGGCCCGGTAATTCTCTATTTTCTGGACCCGGACCCAGTACCCAGTTTGGGTGTAGCCATGCCGCTAAAAGCGGCATGGCTACCTCCAAACTCATAATGAGGCCCAATGTGTTTCAAAGTGCTTCATGACAAGGGAGTGAACAAGGGAAAATGCAATGACATTCTTACAGGTCATAAACAACAAGAATGTGAAATTAACTATCATACTTGTCCTGGCGACATTTCAGATGGCGAGCCGACAACCATATGTTGCTACCATACTAGGTCTAGGCACAATTCTGATAGAGTAAGTGCATAGAAAAAAGTAAGGGAGGAGAGATGGAGAGGAGGATAGAACAGAGAATAAAACAGTGAAAAGAGCACATAAGAAGGAGGTAGATCAAATACAGTTGAAGAGGTCAGTAAAAACACAACTATTGCATGAAACATAAAATATATGCAAGGAATCAAGAAGATAGCACAACATGATAAAGGGCAACCCTGAGTAAGAGATCATGGGGAGGTCCAGCATGAGAGATGAGAAGGTGAGGCACCAAAGTCAATGGGCCTCATCACAAGTAGGGCGGTATTCCAGCGGTATTACCGCCGGGGCTAATTGCGTTACTGCCAAACCCCCGGCGCTATTAGCGCCGGATCACAGGTTTGGCGGAACAGTAATTCCCCATTGGGCCCATTCGGGAATTCCACATTCCCCATTGGGCCCAATGGGGAATTTTTGGCGTAACTACCGTCAGCAGTATTACTGCATGCTAATTGTGTTGAAAATCGGAAAATTCCCGGGGTAAATGCAGCCAAATCCGTGATTTGGAGGACCCTTACATGCATCAGTAATAGCGTGAACACCGCATTTAAGGGTTGCCACCAAACTCGTGAAGAAGCTGAATGTGTCCAAAGGCAAATCCAAGTTCTGGCAACATGTCAGTGTTGGTGAGACCCATACTGAATCAAGCCAGCTCCAGCAGTGAGTAGATGAAGTGGAGGGAAAGGGGGAAAAGGGGGAGGGGAAGTGGGAAGAAGGGAGCTGCTAAGCAGGGGGAGGACATAATGAAGGGTCAGGGGATGGGGCGGGAGGGGGGCAACAAAGACATCACAGGGACCATGGAGGGGTCGGGGGGCACCAAAGACATCAGGGGGATCAGGCAAGGGGTGGGTGGCAACAAGAAATCACGGGGTACCAGTGGGGGTTGGGGCAGCAAAGACATCACGGGTCGCTGGGGGTGCATCACAGACATCACAGGGAATGAGGGAGGGCGTGGGGGCAACAGAGACATCGCAGGGGACTGGGGGGGCAGCAAAGACATCACAGGTGACCAGGGGGCGCTGGGAGCAACAAAGACATCACGGGGGACCAGTGGGGGTGGAGGGCAACAAAGACAACACAGGGGACTAGGGAGGGCATGGGGAGCAACAGAGACATCACAGGAGACCAGAGACATCATGGGGGCCCAGGCAGGGGGAGATAATACGTTTGATAATGCATTTATCAGAGCGGTAAATATCCTTCACACAAGCCCCTGCCAGAATTTATTTATTTAATGTATTTATTTAATTGGTTTTGTATTAATTTTAAGCCAGTTCCTATGCATACCGCCCATGGGCACCGTTCTTTAATTCCCATCCTCCTACTTTACAATGACCCATTGCATGCATGGTACCATATACATTACATTAGCAGCTACAGTCTGCCCTAAATAGAAACATATCCCCTTTTTAGTCATTCTGGTCAAATATCATGTCACTCAACTCACAGTACTTTTTTGTCCTGTGTCGTCATGTCAGTCCTGGTCTTTTATGTACTTTCATGTGTGCCCCGCTCTGCCACGGGTGGCTGCTATGGGATGACTGCATCACCCCTTCACAGGGTGTATTCTAATTGTGCTATGGTCTACCCTGGACTTTAATGAAGCTAAAGCATATCCGATTTTCTCTGTGGCAGTGCATGGGTTCATCTTTTTCCTCCGTGAATGTTCTTATCATGAAGGGAATCGACAGCCCGACTTGTTTTCTCCATGCCTGTGCTCCAATTCAATGCAGGCAGAGAAATCCTAGTTGTGCTGCGCCCAGGTCCCGCCCACCTGTGTGGACCCTCTCCCGGCCACCACACAGTCTGCGCTGAGCTCTGGCTTCATAAGACACATGTGGCTGAGCTCGAGGTAAGCCCTTCACTCCCCCACTTGGCCTCATGCATAGATGATGCCTCACAGTTTCCCCGTTGGTGCTAGCGTCCCCGCTGCTGGTGTGGTCGGGCATCACTCCACATCTTCACCAAGTGCCCCTTCTGGCCCCGGGGTGGGTGGCTTTCTACACAAAGCCAGGCCAGGCCACAATCTTCACCTGGACTGCTGCATTCTATGCAGCCTGGGACTTTCACCTTCTCCGGTCTGCCCGGTTTGGCCCTCAGGGGGATCGTATTACTGCAGGCTGTGCCTCCATTCGGGGACTCCTCTCATGCATGGTCCTGGGCTACGGCGTCACTTCACTGGGCTGCTAGTTCAACGCACCCAGTTCACTCATTTCTCTCGGCTCATCCCGACTGACCCACAGGTGGGCCATTGACTCCAGGCCACGATTTCATCACATGAAGCCACGGGTGCTGTCATTTCTTCACTCAGATCAATCCCTGCATGTGGCCTGATCCCTCAATTCACGTCGGGCAGCAGCGGACAGACGCAGCCTGGCTTGACATCTTTCGGATGCACTCGGGGAATGCTTGAGGCTGGCATCCCCTGGGAGCGCTGATCTTCCCTTTCTCTCCTTTTTCTTCTGTTCTCCTCTAGAGTTTTTTTCTTTCGGCCTCTATCCTTGTACTTTCTCTTCTGACTGCCACTTTCTAATGGTCCTTCTCTTCAGAATGCTTTTCAGTTCAATCTGTGGTTACTGGCAGGGGAGACTTGCCCATTGGCCTACAGTGTCACTCGCAGTCGCGGCCATCGCCGTGACTGGCGATTTCTTCCGCGTTGGAGTTTGAGGAGACGCAGAGGAAGGTTACATTAGTCCCTTTTCTGTGTTCGCAGCCGCCGCTCCAAACGCGGGACGCAACGCTGCCGGGAGTATTTAAATCCCCGCCTCCCGGCAGGTCGTTGCGTTGCAACCCCCTCTGTTGTTTACCTTTCGACTCTGGGTCCTTCGCTCTTCCTCTGCACCTCGCTTTGGAATTACTCAGGGGTTCTTCCCCGTGGTTACTTTTCTCCGGTGTCCCGGACCCCGGAACACCGTACTTTTGTTTTCCGTTTCTCTCCGCCGCCTTCCCTGGGTGGCGCTAGCTGTGCCTTTTTCTCCGGCGGTCGCTCTCTCTCTCTCTCACTCTCTCTCTCTCTCTCTCTCTCTCTCTCTCTCCCTCTCTTTCTCTTTCTCTCACCCTTTTTCTTCCGTTGCGCTTTGAGTCCAGTCAGCGTGGGGTTTTCTCCCGTGCTCCTCCGCAGTGCTTTCTTGGAAGATTTCTACCTCCACCTCAGCCGTTCAGCTGCTGCCTTCTCCGCCTGCTCTTCAGGCCTAGTGCTACCATTGGACTTGGACGTTTTGCGGCAACTACCCTCAGTGTTGGAGATCCTTCGCTTCCTTCTTTCATCTGTGAACACCTGGCCTTCTGAGACAAGTCTTGACACCTCTTATCAGGGTTTTTTCCCCTTGCAGGTTTTTCCCTGTATTTTCTGGCTTGGTTCCGGAAAGGAGGTCACTGTGCCGCTGTTCTCACCCAGCGGCCACAGTGGCTTCTCTCTGTGACAAACCCACGCACCAGAAGAAGGAGAGAGACTACCTGGCACGTCGAGGTCTGCAAGATACCATCGAATAGGAAAGCTCAGGTGAGGAGAGCGTGTGTACAGGGGGAACTCAGCCAAGGGTACAGTTGAAGTCACAGATTGCAACGCCAAAGAGTATCACAATGTCAGCTGAGGAACAGGTCCAAGAGCTGTGGAAGGCTTTCCAGGCCATGTCCCAGGAGCTACAAGGTGTCAAAACTGAGAATGCTTTGCTTAAACAAATGGTTGCGGCTAGGGAACCGACTCCCTCGGAATTGCCACCCATGGCGCTATCCTCTGGGAAATTTGATGGCTCCCCCAAGAAGGTGAAGGAGTTTCTTGAAGCATGCTTGGTTCATTTCACATTCAGACCCCGTACCTTTGCTACAGATCAGGCCCGGGTGGGTTTCCTGATATCCAACATGACTGGAAATGCTCTGTTCTGGGCCACCCCATTGGTGACTAGTGGAAACGCCATTCTGCAGGACTATTCGGGGTTTCAGAATCTTCTCAAGCAGACCTTCGAACGTCCAGAGCTCTCCTTTACAGCCTGCGAAGACCTGTTGGATGTCAGACAAGGCTCGCTAGACGTTTTGTCATACATCTCCTCTTTCAAAACATTAGCAGCCGGAGCAGGATGGCCCGAGACAGCGCAGTATGCCATTTTCAGAAGAGGACTGAAGGAGGAAATTAAAGACGAGCTGGCCAGATCCCCTCGTTCTCCTACTTTCTCAGACCTGCTTTCTGCTGCCATTCATATTGAGTATCGCCTTCAAGAGAGACGAGTTGAACGTCGTAAGCAAAGGACTCCTGGCTATACCTCAGACCCCTCTGTACCCGTTCTCCCTGGTCGCTCTACTAACATTGTTACCGAAGAACCAATGCAGATTGGTGCCACCAGGGCGCCCTTGTCCGCAGCTGAAAGACGTCGCAGAAGAGAGAAAGGAGTGTGTGCCTACTGCGGATCAGAGCAACATCTTATCAGAGACTGTACAGAACTGTCAAGCAAGAGGTCGGGAAACGACTACCCTCGGCGTCAGTAGGGACAAGCGACCGAGGGTCTTCGACCAATCTTCATCGTCCCTATGTCTCTCTGTCAGTGACCTCTTCCGAATCTAAGGAGGACTCCAGGCTGATGGTCATTCCAGTACAACTCAACCTTGGAAACCATCAGGTGGAAACACTGGCTCTATTGGACTGTGGCGCGGCAGGGAACTTCGTCGACACCCTGTGGGCAGACAGGGTGGGTCTCCGTCGGATCCCCCGGGCAGAAGGTCAGAAGGTGAAAGGTGTGGACGGTTCGCCTTTGTCTTCAGGGCCCATCACCCATACCACTGAGGATCTCTCCTTGACGATCAACCAACATAAGGAAGTTTTGTGTTTTGATATTATCAGGGCTGCCCATTTCCCCATCATCTTGGGCTTTACATGGCTCCGTCGACATAATCCTCTGATTAACTGGACCGAGATTCAGATACGTTTCAGTTCCCCGTATTGCGCAACCAACTGTTTTTCACTGGAAGGTCGAGCTGATCTTCAGCCAGTCAAGATGTTTCCAAACAACCATGTGGTTGTCCATGCTTTACCCAATTTCTGCTCTGGGTTTTCAGAGGTTTTTCAGGAGTGCCTCCATGCCAGACTTCCACCCCATTGGCCAGAGGACTGCACTATCGATCTGGAGCCCAATGCCTTGGTTCCATTCGGACGGATGTTCGCTCTCACCCAAACCGAGAGACATGTTCTTCGGAGATACTTGGATACCAACATGGAGAATGGTCTCATCCAACCTTCAAAGTCTCCAGCAGGAGCCCCTTTGTTTTTCATCAAGAAAAGAGATTCCGCCGACCTTAGACCCTGCATTGACTACAGGGGCCTAAATACAGTGACAGTCCGTGACCGGTATCCTATGCCCCTAATCACGGACATTATTGAGGCGGTGCAAGGTGCTCGAGTCTTTACCAAACTGGATCTTCGCAACGCATACCATCTGTTGCGGATTGCCAAGGGTGACGAATGGAAAACCGCATTTCGTACTCCTCTGGGCTTATTTGAGTATAAGGTTATGCCGTTCGGTTTGGTGAACGCCCCAGCGGTATTCCAGAGGATCATGGACCGAATGTTCTCTGACATGCTTTCCATCTCTGTCATCATCTATTTAGATGATATCTTGTTTTTTTCCCCTAACATGAGAGAACACATAGTACAAGTACGACGAGTTTTGGAGCGTCTTAAGGAGAACAATCTACTGGTCAAGGAGGAGAAGTGCAGATTCGCTGTACCTTCGGTACATTATCTGGGATATGTTCTGTCAGAAGGAGGGATCGCCATGGATCCTGACAAGGTGCACGTTATTCTTGACTGGCCGGCCCCGACCTCTGTCCGGGAGGTCCAGAGGTTCTTGGGTCTTTCGAATTACTACAGGAGATTCATTCCAAACATTTCGGAGGTGGTGTTTCCCATCACCCGCCTACTCAAGAAGACAGCCTATCCTTTTTCCTGGTCTACTGAGGCGGAAAGAAGTTTCTGTCACCTGAAAACCCTCTTCTGCTCTGCCCCGATTCTGCAGCATCCCAACCAAACTCTTCCATTTATTCTGGAGACGGACACCTCCGCTATAGCTGTCGGAGCTGTGTTGCTTCAGTCCTTCAACATGGTGGAGCATCCTGTCGCCTATCTTTCTAAGACTCTTTCTCCCAGCCAACTCAACTACTCGGCTCTGGAGAAGGAATTGTTGGCGATGAAGTTGGCTTGTGAGGAATGGAGGCACCTTCTCATGGGTGCCCGTCATCGGTTCCTCATTCGCACCGACCATAAGAACCTAAAGGCTTTACAGGACACAGAAATCGGATCGTAGCCATGGTGGGTTCTTTCCTTCAGGAAGTCAAGGCTGCTGTTGCACAAGAGGCTCCTCATATCTCTTTTTCCGCTGATTCCCCTTTCCAAATCAAGGACGGTTGGGTCTTCTACAAGAAGAGGTGGTATATCCCTGAAGGGTCGCTGCGCCGGAAAGTCCTAAAATGGTGTCACGACTCACGTCTAGGCGGACACAGAAGTGGAAATGGTACATTGGAACTTATCTCGAGGTCGTTTCTTTGGCCCAACATCAGGAGAGACGTGTTCAACTACGTAAAGACCTGCCCGACTTGTGCCAGAGTCAAATATGCCTCGGGGAAGCCCCTAGGACTTCTCACCCAAGTGGAGATGCCGACTCGCCCGTGGGGACCCATCTCCACGGACTTCATAGTGGAGCTTCCTGATTCTGAGTCATGCACATGTATCATG
The DNA here is from genome assembly GCF_040938575.1 of Ambystoma mexicanum. Taxonomy (NCBI): domain Eukaryota; kingdom Metazoa; phylum Chordata; class Amphibia; order Caudata; family Ambystomatidae; genus Ambystoma; species Ambystoma mexicanum. Next base: position 769,080,045 of record NC_090931.1, read on the forward strand.
GTTACGGTGGACGCTCTAAGTAAGCTAGCCCATTTCTCTCCTCTTCCGGGACTCCCTTCTGCCACCAAGATGGCAGAAACATTTGCCCGAGATATCTTCAAGCTTCATGGCCTCCCCGACAAGATAATATCCGATCGAGGAAGCCAGTACATTTCCAAATTCTGGACGGCTTTATGTACTCGATTGGGAGTGGAAAGGGCCCTTTCCTCTGGGTTTCACCCACAGACAAACGGCCAAACGGAACGACTCAACGCAACCCTGGAGCAGTACTTGTGATGCTTTATTTCCCAGCATCGAGATAATTGGGTTTCTCTACTCCCTACTGGGGAATTTGTTTACAACAACTCCAGACACACTGCCACAGGCCTATCCCCTTTTTTTTGTACCTACGGTGTTCACCCGCGTTATTTAATGCCCGAGGTGCCCAGTTTCTCCAACTCTCCAACTGCGGAAGAGGTGCTAAGAAATATGAAGGAGACCAGGGACAATGCATTGCTAAGTTTGGTTAATAGTAGACAGCGGAATAAGATTGAAGCCGACAAACATCGCAGGGAAGCACCTTCATGGAAACCTGGGGACAAGGTGTGGTTGTCCACCAGATTCCTTCCCAGATGGACAAGACCTTCTAAACTGTCTCCACGTTTCTTGGGACCTTTCCCCATTCTCGCCAAGTTCAATCCTGTTGCCTATCGTCTACAACTCTCTCCATCTCTCAGACGCATACACCCTGTTTTTCACGCCTCTCTTCTTAAACCCTACTATTCAGATCCACATCGCCAGCCTCTCAACCAGAATCTTCCTGTCACTGCAGCCGACCAGGAAGAATACGAAGTTTCTGCCATTCGTGATTCTAGATTCCTTCGTGGTCGGTTGGAATACCTCCTGTCATGGAAGGGTTACCCGGTATCAGAGGATTCCTGGGAGCCAGCTTCCCAAGTACATGCCCCTCAGCTGTTGGCCAGGTTCCATTGCTTGCACCCGGGTAAGCCTGGGTGGTTGCACTCTAGGGTGGGGCATACTGTCACTCGCAGTCGCAGCCATCGCCGTGACTGGCGATTTCTTCCGCGTTGGAGTTTGAGGAGACGCAGAGGAAGGTTACATTAGTCCCTTTTCTGTGTTCGCAGCCGCCGCTCCAAACGCGGGACGCAACGCTGCCGGGAGTATTTAAATCCCCGCCTCCCGGCAGGTCGTTGCGTTGCAACCCCCTCTGTTGTTTACCTTTCGACTCTGGGTCCTTCGCTCTTCCTCTGCACCTCGCTTGGGAATTACTCAGGGGTTCTTCCCCGTGGTTACATTTCTCCGGTGTCCCGGACCCCGGAACACCGTACTTTTGTTTTCCGTTTCTCTCCGCCGCCTTCCCTGGGTGGTGCTAGCTGTGCCTTTTTCTCCGGCGGTCGGGCTCTCTCTCTCTCTCTCTCTCTCTCTCTCTCTCTCTCTCTCTCTCTCTTTCTCTTTATCTCACCCTTTTTCTTCCCTTGCGCTTTGAGTCCAGTCAGCATGGGGTTTTCTCCCGTGCTCCTCCGCAGTGCTTTCTTGGAAGATTTCTACCTCCACCTCAGCCGTTCAGCTGCTGCCTTCTCCGCCTGCTCTTCAGGCCTAGTGCTACCATTGGACTTGGACGTTTTGCGGCCACTACCCTCAGTGTTGGAGATCCTTCGATTCCTTCTTTCATCTGTGAACACCTGGCCTTCTGAGACAAGTCTTGACACCTCTTATCAGGGTTTTTTCCCCTTGCGGGTTTTTCCCTGTATTTTCTGGCTTGGTTCCGGAAAGGAGGTCACTGTGCCGCTGTTCTCACCCAGCGGCCACAGTGGCTTCTCTCCGTGACAAACCCACGCACCAGAAGAAGGAGAGAGACTACCTGGCACGTCGAGGCCTGCAAGATACCATCGACTCGGAAAGCTCAGGTGAGGAGAGCGTGTGCACAGGGGGAACTCAGCCAAGGGTACCGTTCAAGTCACATACACTCCCAATGTTCCATGTGTCCCCCATGGTGGGGAACGTGTTATAGTCAGGAAAGTTACTCCAATCAAGCACAGAAATGTTGAAACTCCTTGTGTCTTCATTGTTATTCTTGTTCCTCTGTTATCTATTCATAACCTCCTTTCTGAAAGGGACCCACTTGAGCAGGGGTTTACACTTAAAAGTGAAGGACCTACTTCATTGCTTTGCAAAACATGAGGACATGTTTCAAAGCACAAAAGAGGACAGTGAGGAACCTTTCTCAAACTTGCAACCCTCTAAGACCCTTCGTGACAGAAAAAGATCTATATCAGTGCCAGCTATACCAATCTTCAGTTACCCAAGGCCTCATACTTTCTTCCCTTCACTCAGCCAGTCAAGATGCACGCCTTGAACCATCTACATGCCAGCAGCCTTTTCTGGCCAAATCACTCTGCTGAAGCTAATGATGAAGAGGCAGGAGCACATACACAGAGATTCACTGTAAATGACACAGTCTGAGACCTGCAAGTAGAAAGCCTGCCCCGGGAAAGTGCCAGTAGAGACAACAGGATCAGGGCCCTCTACTCCAGATAACACAAGCCCTGTGTGATAACTGGAGATGCTGTTTTACCATCTGTACTTTGTTTGCTTGTTGAGTGTAACTGCATCCTTGTTTATAATGCCTGATACCGCTTGTACTGATCTTCAGTTACTACATGTGCGAATGGTAGGAGGATGGCATTGCATGTCAGCACAGATGAACATTTGTGGTCATGTTGTATATCACATTTCTGTCATTCTGGGGGCCTGGCCCAGTGTGGGCTTGAAAGAATAGTGTAAGAGAGTCTGTTATTGTGTTGGAGGAAAAGGCACAAGCACATGTATTGCTGTTGATGCTTACAAGCTGTAAGCACTTACGACATGAGTGCCAGTGTGAATCTAGGTGCGTATTGACTGAGTGAAGTGTAGATTTGTGTGCTATCCAGAAGGGAGAGCTAGGCTGATCAGTTGACATCAGAATCATGAGGACCTAGTTATCCGCTGGGTTGTGTGGTGAAGTGTTAGTGCTAAAGAAGTGAGCTGTTGTGTAGCAACATTGTCATGTGCATTTGTAGTAATTTGCTGAAATGTGTGAAGGTCAGTTGGTTGAGCAGTGTAAGGTGGAGAGTGATGAAGATGAGATTTGATTAGAAGGAGCAATGGTTAGGCAAGAGGAATGCTTTCTGTTTTGGGACTAATCTGGTGTGGTTGTAGTGTCTGGCACATGTCTCTGGTAGTGAGGGTTCTTGCTACTCTGGCTTAGTTTAAGAGTGCAGAGAGACTGAGCTAGCAAACTACTGTAATTATTGGCTGGCATTTTGTGTGCTCACCCATTGTATGTTTGTGAGAAAGTCTGTAATAATCTATTTGGCAGTGGTGAGGACACCGATCCGGGTCCAATGTGCATAGTCCACATGACAAGACAAGTTGTGTGTGGATTTTTGGAATGATTGTGTAGTTTTACATAGAGGAGGGTCTGTACAATCAGTGATACCTAGAGTAGGCATCTGTCAGCTGAGGGCTGCCTGCTTTTCATGTGCTGCCAATTCATTCATTATTTAATGAGTTTTTATATTGTGCCAAATCACCACTACAGTGGTCTCAAAGTGCCTATACTTATCTTAGATTTTAGGGTGTACTGTGTGCCCACCAGGGATTGTCAGACCTTAGTCTGTAAGAAGAAAATACAAATATGGGATTAGAGGTGGATAAGGTATAGAATGGAGGATAGGAATAATGGACTGAAGCTCGAACAAAGAGAAAGAGTGAGTGAAGTGATGTGATGGAATTGTAAATCTATAGTCTGGGTGCATGAGCTACTCGGGATGTCCTTGGGCTATCCTAAGTATAGTGAAGGAATGGTTGACCTCACCACTGCTGGGAAAGACTTTGCCTTTGAAACCTCTAGAGAAGTTGGTTGCCAAGGACAAGAAAGTCCAATATTATAGGGCGGCGATAGCCGCCCCATAGTTAAGGTGAGTCAGAGACTTCTATTGTTAATAACATTTGATTCAAGTAAGGTATTTGGCCAAAATTTCAAAAGTGAAGAAAGGTCTGGGCCCCCCCCCAGACTGCATGGTTTTGCAAAGATTTGTTAAAAAATAAAACAGTTATTAAGCATCAAATAAACTATTTTCTTCTCCAAAAAGTGCTGCCTACTTCCCATTCATTTTCCCATAGACATAAAAGGTGAATTTTTGCCAAAGCGCACAGCCCAAACACCGGATGGTTTTAGACCAGGTCCAAAACAAATTGGGCGTGAAGTGTTGGCTTGCACGCCATGCATAGTTTGGGATTATTCCGTGCTGTAATTATTTTCACATTTTATGGAGAAGGGGGTGCCCCCTTCCCCAAAAATTATAGTTATATCTCCCATGATGCATTGGAGGATTATGGTTTTTGGAAATTAAATGACTGCCATCTTGTTTTTCTCCCGATGCGAGAGATATCCAAACTATAGCCGAGGTTATGCAGTAAAAATCTATTTGCAGGTCAAGAAACCTACACATGCCATCAGGGTAGAGGTGGGGGTGGCTAGAAAGCACTTAGTGACATTTGGAAGGTGGGGGTGGTCCAGAGACAGAGTTTGCAATACAAAGCTTTCTTAGCTTTGTGTAGCCTTGCCTATACCCAGGATTAGCCAACATCTGAAAGCAAACTGTTCCACAGAAGCAGCGTGTTCTCTGTGGTGAAATGGTGAGGGAGAGGGCAGGGGGAGGCAAGGCATCTGGGGAGTGGGGGGCGCTGGCACAGATGAGGTGGCCACTTGGTGAGGTGCAGTGGGTGGGGGCAGGACATATTTTTTTTTCACCCATTTTGCATATATTTGTGGCTATATCTGAGGCTACAAAGGACTACAGATAGCCAAGGGTATGTGTAGTTCTGTATCCATGGCTATATAATTTGGGGTGTCAGTGTCAGTTGGGGTGAAAAATCACTGGCCTTTAGCCATGGTCAGTGACCTTATAGGTATTAGAGAGTGTTTTTTATTTTGGATGTGTAGTTTCAGACTTTTTATCATGTGAGACTTTGGAGAAGGATAGAAGAAAACAGTTTAACAACATTAATATAAAAAGGAGCAATTGCAGTCTAGTTTTAGATGTGCCACGCAATGTTTTTTAGGTTGTGTATGCTCACTTATGGTATTATGCTTTGTGGGTGTGCAACATTTGCCTATCTAGTTTACTGTTATGTATTTTGTTTCTTGATTCTTATTTTCCAGTTACTTTACATTAGTACACAAGTAGTGTTGTTCTGTATTCATCATTTAAGTTGGATTGTAGTATAAAACTTGAAGTCAGTCTCCCTTTTAACTGACGTTTTGTTGCTGCAGCTAAGGTAAATGTCAATGAACTGCAGCTGCGGCTATAATATTATTTTTTTTTAGTTATTATTTATTGTATGTGTGCATTTATGAATGATAAGTATTTCTTAAAAGGACTGTTTTAGAGTACACTAAGGGTAGAACTTTAACACATCAGGAGTACTGTTTTGATGTTATGTTATCAGTTAGGTGTACTCTGTCATGCCTATAGAAACTATATGAACAGTTTTGAAGTTTTATTTACAGTGTTGTGTGTGTTAGTTGTAGTGACCATTGCTATGAGATTGTGTTCATTATTATTATTTTGTTCATTTCCTGTGCTTGAGTGGCAAGTATTTTTAACTCTACTTTTTAAATTTGAAAAATGTTTACATGTAGCTTTTGTAATTGTTATGGAGGCTGAAGGTTTCTTTGATTGTACCTTGTGTACTTGTATTTGTATTTTGAGCTATGCATTACTTGTAGGTGTTTCAAGGGTTTTGTGAGGACATTCAATTGGTGGTGTTGTGAAAGATCACTTTTGTAATGTGCTTATTTTTCTATTCTTTTGTAGCTGCATTGTTATCATCATCCCAGTGGATTTGCACTAGATGTTGTACAGTTAACTCTGGTGAAATGTGAACCTATGTTCAAAACATAGTGGTACTGTCGGAGATGGGAGCAGTACATCTGTAGACTCTTCCTGAAAATCCTCCTTCTAGCATTTTGGATGATTCTTTAAATGCAGTGGTTCAGATATTGTTGGTGGCAGCAGCTTCAATGTGTGGTGGTTGATTTTGTACAACCACTGCTCACAGCGCCAATGATGAGGGAAGTCACTAAAAGAGGAGTCTGTTTATTTGATACCGCTGTTGACGTTGTTGCATTAGTGGATGGAGGTGCTGTAGGTGGTGCTGATCTCCGTCAATGTAAGGAATGGGACCCATGCATTTTCTTTTATGATGGATTAATCATTATTGATGTTCTTAGACTTTGCATTGGAAGATTGGAAGGCCCCCAGCATAGAGTTTTATTGTAAAACCTGTGAAGAGTACCTCCTCTGCCTCTTTTTATGCACAGTGTTTCTTGACTTTGAAGAAGCACCAACTGAAAATGACAACATGAAAAATAAAATGCTGCCAAAAATGAAAACGTAAAAATGGAGTTTGATGGACTATATATTTTTGATGATTTATTCTCTAAGTTTACTTATCCCACCCTATTTCCTCTTGTTTTCCAAGTTTTCTTTTCCTTCTCATTATTTGTTCTCCATGCTACTAGTATAATGTTCTTTGTTTTCTTATACTTTTGTATATTGCTGTATGTTTTAATCGAGGTTGGATATTTTTTCCCAATTAACCAATGATTAAAGAGAACAACCGTGTACTATGCACTAATGTTGTGTCTGTTATATAGTGCATGTGATGCACTGCATATACAATATGAGGGTCATAAAAATGTGTGTATTAAATTGTGTTTATTAAAGCGTGTGTGTGTGTCATTGAACTGATTCTGTTTTCTTTTTTTCAGATAGAAGGATATCATATCTTTTTTTAAAATATAGATGGATGTATATCTGCAGCCAGGATCCTGAACAATGAGCCATCAGCAGTTGGAGATGCGGGTAACCGCAGCAACAATTGGGGGGTGTCCCAGGCTCGATTCCGATGGCACAGCCTGATTTGATATTTTGGTAGCCGCGGCTAAAGATATATATATATTTTAAACATGTATTTTGGAATATTTTTTAAATATGTGCTGAGTGTAGTGTTTGCAAACACTTTAATATATAATATTTGAAACACATTTTAATCAATAATAATGCATATAGGAGTACATATTTGAAAAGGGTAAATGCATATTCAAACACAGTTGGTTGAAAACATGTTTATTTGGGAGGGGATGTGGTCTTGGGTTTTCTTTCCGTTTTAGTTGCAATACTTGATATGTCTTGTTCTGTAGACACATTTTCTCCATGATTACTTGTAAATGTTCAATGCCCTTTTTCATTGCTTGCATATCTTTTTGTAGATTTATCATTATTTCTTTTAATTCTTACAAGTAATCCATAATCAAATTGACACGCCCTTGTTGTGATGCTTCTGTCAAGTTTCTGTCACCTGAAAACCCTCTTCTGCTCTGCCCCGATTCTGCAGCATCCCAACCAAACTCTTCCATTTATTCTGGAGACGGACACCTCCGCTATAGCTGTCGGAGCTGTGTTGCTTCAGTCCTTCAACATGGTGGAGCATCCTGTCGCCTATCTTTCTAAGACTCTTTCTCCCAGCCAACTCAACTACTCGGCTCTGGAGAAGGAATTGTTGGCGATGAAGTTGGCTTGTGAGGAATGGAGGCACCTTCTCATGGGTGCCCGTCATCGGTTCCTCATTCGCACCGACCATAAGAACCTAAAGGCTTTACAGGACACAGAAATCGGATCGTAGCCATGGTGGGTTCTTTCCTTCAGGAAGTCAAGGCTGCTGTTGCACAAGAGGCTCCTCATATCTCTTTTTCCGCTGATTCCCCTTTCCAAATCAAGGACGGTTGGGTCTTCTACAAGAAGAGGTGGTATATCCCTGAAGGGTCGCTGCGCCGGAAAGTCCTAAAATGGTGTCACGACTCACGTCTAGGCGGACACAGAAGTGGAAATGGTACATTGGAACTTATCTCGAGGTCGTTTCTTTGGCCCAACATCAGGAGAGACGTGTTCAACTACGTAAAGACCTGCCCGACTTGTGCCAGAGTCAAATATGCCTCGGGGAAGCCCCTAGGACTTCTCACCCAAGTGGAGATGCCGACTCGCCCGTGGGGACCCATCTCCACGGACTTCATAGTGGAGCTTCCTGATTCTGAGTCATGCACATGTATCATGGTTACGGTGGACGCTCTAAGTAAGCTAGCCCATTTCTCTCCTCTTCCGGGACTCCCTTCTGCCACCAAGATGGCAGAAACATTTGCCCGAGATATCTTCAAGCTTCATGGCCTCCCCGACAAGATAATATCCGATCGAGGAAGCCAGTACATTTCCAAATTCTGGACGGCTTTATGTACTCGATTGGGAGTGGAAAGGGCCCTTTCCTCTGGGTTTCACCCACAGACAAACGGCCAAACGGAACGACTCAACGCAACCCTGGAGCAGTACTTGTGATGCTTTATTTCCCAGCATCGAGATAATTGGGTTTCTCTACTCCCTACTGGGGAATTTGTTTACAACAACTCCAGACACACTGCCACAGGCCTATCCCCTTTTTTTTGTACCTACGGTGTTCACCCGCGTTATTTAATGCCCGAGGTGCCCAGTTTCTCCAACTCTCCAACTGCGGAAGAGGTGCTAAGAAATATGAAGGAGACCAGGGACAATGCATTGCTAAGTTTGGTTAATAGTAGACAGCGGAATAAGATTGAAGCCGACAAACATCGCAGGGAAGCACCTTCATGGAAACCTGGGGACAAGGTGTGGTTGTCCACCAGATTCCTTCCCAGATGGACAAGACCTTCTAAACTGTCTCTACGTTTCTTGGGACCTTTCCCCATTCTCGCCAAGTTCAATCCTGTTGCCTATCGTCTACAACTCTCTCCATCTCTCAGACGCATACACCCTGTTTTTCACGCCTCTCTTCTTAAACCCTACTATTCAGATCCACATCGCCAGCCTCTCAACCAGAATCTTCCTGTCACTGCAGCCGACCAGGAAGAATACGAAGTTTCTGCCATTCGTGATTCTAGATTCCTTCGTGGTCGGTTGGAATACCTCCTGTCATGGAAGGGTTACCCGGTATCAGAGGATTCCTGGGAGCCAGCTTCCCAAGTACATGCCCCTCAGCTGTTGGCCAGGTTCCATTGCTTGCACCCGGGTAAGCCTGGGTGGTTGCACTCTAGGGTGGGGCATACTGTCACTCGCAGTCGCAGCCATCGCCGTGACTGGCGATTTCTTCCGCGTTGGAGTTTGAGGAGACGCAGAGGAAGGTTACATTAGTCCCTTTTCTGTGTTCGCAGCCGCCGCTACAAACGCGGGACGCAACGCTGCCGGGAGTATTTAAATCCCCGCCTCCCGGCAGGTCGTTGCGTTGCAACCCCCTCTGTTGTTTACCTTTCGACTCTGGGTCCTTCGCTCTTCCTCTGCACCTCGCTTGGGAATTACTCAGGGGTTCTTCCCCGTGGTTACATTTCTCCGGTGTCCCGGACCCCGGAACACCGTACTTTTGTTTTCCGTTTCTCTCCGCCGCCTTCCCTGGGTGGTGCTAGCTGTGCCTTTTTCTCCGGCGGTCGGGCTCTCTCTCTCTCTCTCTCTCTCTCTCTCTCTCTCTCTCTCTCTCTCTCTTTCTCTTTATCTCACCCTTTTTCTTCCCTTGCGCTTTGAGTCCAGTCAGCATGGGGTTTTCTCCCGTGCTCCTCCGCAGTGCTTTCTTGGAAGATTTCTACCTCCACCTCAGCCGTTCAGCTGCTGCCTTCTCCGCCTGCTCTTCAGGCCTAGTGCTACCATTGGACTTGGACGTTTTGCGGCCACTACCCTCAGTGTTGGAGATCCTTCGATTCCTTCTTTCATCTGTGAACACCTGGCCTTCTGAGACAAGTCTTGACACCTCTTATCAGGGTTTTTTCCCCTTGCGGGTTTTTCCCTGTATTTTCTGGCTTGGTTCCGGAAAGGAGGTCACTGTGCCGCTGTTCTCACCCAGCGGCCACAGTGGCTTCTCTCCGTGACAAACCCACGCACCAGAAGAAGGAGAGAGACTACCTGGCACGTCGAGGCCTGCAAGATACCATCGACTCGGAAAGCTCAGGTGAGGAGAGCGTGTGCACAGGGGGAACTCAGCCAAGGGTACCGTTCAAGTCACATACACTCCCAATGTTCCATGTGTCCCCCATGGTGGGGAACGTGTTATAGTCAGGAAAGTTACTCCAATCAAGCACAGAAATGTTGAAACTCCTTGTGTCTTCATTGTTATTCTTGTTCCTCTGTTATCTATTCATAACCTCCTTTCTGAAAGGGACCCACTTGAGCAGGGGTTTACACTTAAAAGTGAAGGACCTACTTCATTGCTTTGCAAAACATGAGGACATGTTTCAAAGCACAAAAGAGGACAGTGAGGAACCTTTCTCAAACTTGCAACCCTCTAAGACCCTTCGTGACAGAAAAAGATCTATATCAGTGCCAGCTATACCAATCTTCAGTTACCCAAGGCCTCATACTTTCTTCCCTTCACTCAGCCAGTCAAGATGCACGCCTTGAACCATCTACATGCCAGCAGCCTTTTCTGGCCAAATCACTCTGCTGAAGCTAATGATGAAGAGGCAGGAGCACATACACAGAGATTCACTGTAAATGACACAGTCTGAGACCTGCAAGTAGAAAGCCTGCCCCGGGAAAGTGCCAGTAGAGACAACAGGATCAGGGCCCTCTACTCCAGATAACACAAGCCCTGTGTGATAACTGGAGATGCTGTTTTACCATCTGTACTTTGTTTGCTTGTTGAGTGTAACTGCATCCTTGTTTATAATGCCTGATACCGCTTGTACTGATCTTCAGTTACTACATGTGCGAATGGTAGGAGGATGGCATTGCATGTCAGCACAGATGAACATTTGTGGTCATGTTGTATATCACATTTCTGTCATTCTGGGGGCCTGGCCCAGTGTGGGCTTGAAAGAATAGTGTAAGAGAGTCTGTTATTGTGTTGGAGGAAAAGGCACAAGCACATGTATTGCTGTTGATGCTTACAAGCTGTAAGCACTTACGACATGAGTGCCAGTGTGAATCTAGGTGCGTATTGACTGAGTGAAGTGTAGATTTGTGTGCTATCCAGAAGGGAGAGCTAGGCTGATCAGTTGACATCAGAATCATGAGGACCTAGTTATCCGCTGGGTTGTGTGGTGAAGTGTTAGTGCTAAAGAAGTGAGCTGTTGTGTAGCAACATTGTCATGTGCATTTGTAGTAATTTGCTGAAATGTGTGAAGGTCAGTTGGTTGAGCAGTGTAAGGTGGAGAGTGATGAAGATGAGATTTGATTAGAAGGAGCAATGGTTAGGCAAGAGGAATGCTTTCTGTTTTGGGACTAATCTGGTGTGGTTGTAGTGTCTGGCACATGTCTCTGGTAGTGAGGGTTCTTGCTACTCTGGCTTAGTTTAAGAGTGCAGAGAGACTGAGCTAGCAAACTACTGTAATTATTGGCTGGCATTTTGTGTGCTCACCCATTGTATGTTTGTGAGAAAGTCTGTAATAATCTATTTGGCAGTGGTGAGGACACCGATCCGGGTCCAATGTGCATAGTCCACATGACAAGACAAGTTGTGTGTGGATTTTTGGAATGATTGTGTAGTTTTACATAGAGGAGGGTCTGTACAATCAGTGATACCTAGAGTAGGCATCTGTCAGCTGAGGGCTGCCTGCTTTTCATGTGCTGCCAATTCATTCATTATTTAATGAGTTTTTATATTGTGCCAAATCACCACTACAGTGGTCTCAAAGTGCCTATACTTATCTTAGATTTTAGGGTGTACTGTGTGCCCACCAGGGATTGTCAGACCTTAGTCTGTAAGAAGAAAATACAAATATGGGATTAGAGGTGGATAAGGTATAGAATGGAGGATAGGAATAATGGACTGAAGCTCGAACAAAGAGAAAGAGTGAGTGAAGTGATGTGATGGAATTGTAAATCTATAGTCTGGGTGCATGAGCTACTCGGGATGTCCTTGGGCTATCCTAAGTATAGTGAAGGAATGGTTGACCTCACCACTGCTGGGAAAGACTTTGCCTTTGAAACCTCTAGAGAAGTTGGTTGCCAAGGACAAGAAAGTCCAATATTATAGGGCGGCGATAGCCGCCCCATAGTTAAGGTGAGTCAGAGACTTCTATTGTTAATAACATTTGATTCAAGTAAGGTATTTGGCCAAAATTTCAAAAGTGAAGAAAGGTCTGGGCCCCCCCCCAGACTGCATGGTTTTGCAAAGATTTGTTAAAAAATAAAACAGTTATTAAGCATCAAATAAACTATTTTCTTCTCCAAAAAGTGCTGCCTACTTCCCATTCATTTTCCCATAGACATAAAAGGTGAATTTTTGCCAAAGCGCACAGCCCAAACACCGGATGGTTTTAGACCAGGTCCAAAACAAATTGGGCGTGAAGTGTTGGCTTGCACGCCATGCATAGTTTGGGATTATTCCGTGCTGTAATTATTTTCACATTTTATGGAGAAGGGGGTGCCCCCTTCCCCAAAAATTATAGTTATATCTCCCATGATGCATTGGAGGATTATGGTTTTTGGAA